>NC_041225.1:83946300-84022098 GCF_002837175.3 Physeter macrocephalus
ATCCCGCATGCTGCGGAGCGGCTGGGCCCGTGAGCCATGGCCGCTGAGCCTGTGCGTCCGGAGCCTGTGCTCCGCAAAAGGGAGAGGCCACAACAGTGAGAGGCCCGCGTACCGCAAAAAAAAAAAAAAAAAGAAATATCTGAAAAAGAAATAAAGAAAACAATCCTATTCACAATAGCATCAACAACAATAAAACACTGAGGAATAAATTTAACAAAGGAGGTGAAAGATCTGTAAAATGAAAACTATAAGACTTTGATGAAAGAATTGAAAAAGACACAAATACCTGGAAAGATATCCTATGTTCATGGATCAGAAGAATTAATATTGTTAAAATGTCCATACTACCCAAAGCCACTTATAGATTCAGTGCAATCTTTATCAAAATTCCAATGGCATTTTTCACAGAAATAGAAAAAAAAAAATCCTGAAACTCATAAGAAACCACAAAGGACTCTGAACAGCAAAAGCAATCTTGAGAAAGAAAAACAAAGCTGGAGCCATCACACTTCCTGATTTTACAGGAAGATATTACAAAGCTATAGTATCAAAACGGTATGGCACTGACATTAAAAATAGACTCATAGACCAATAGAACAGAATTGAGACCCCAGAATTAAACCCTTGCCTACAAGGTCAACTAATATTTGGCAAGGGAGTCAACAAAACTCAATGGGGAAAGGACAGTTTCTTCAATGAATGGTGCTGGGAAAACTGAATAATCACATGCAGAAAAATGAAATTGGACCCCTATCTTATACAACTCGCAGAAATTAACTCAAAATGAATTAAAGGCTTAAATATAACACCTGAAACCATAAAACTCCTAGAAGAAAACATTGGGAAAACTCCTTGACCTTCGTGTTAGAAACAATTTTTTGGATACGACATCAAAAGCACAAGCAACAAAGGCAAAAATAAATAAGTGGAACTATGTCAAACTAAAAAGCTTCTGCACAGCAAAAGAAACAATCAACTAAATGGAAAAACAACCTACAGAATGGAAGAAAATATTTGCAAATCATCTATCTGATAAGGAGTTCATATCCAAAATATATAAGGAACTCATACAACTCATAGCAAACAAACAACCTGGTTTAAAAATGGGCAAAGGAACTGAATAGACATTTTCCCAAAGAACACATACAGATAGTCAACAGGTACATACATGAAAATATGCTCAACATGGCTAATCACCAGGGAAATGCAAGTCAAAATCACAATAAGATATCACCTCACTCCTGTTAGGATGGCTATTATCAAAAAGAGACCACATGTGTTGGTGAGGATGTGGAGTAAAGGGAAACTCAGTGCACTGTTGGTGGGAATGTAAATTGATACAGCCATTATGGACATGAAGGAGTATGAAGGTTCCTCAAAAAATTAAAAATAGAACTACCATATGATCCAGCAATCCCACTTCTGGGCATATATCCAAAGGAAATGAAATCAGAATTTCAAAGAGATATCAGCACTCCCATGTTCATTACAGCATTAGTCACAATAACAAGATGTGGAAACAACCTGAGGGTCCATCCACAAACAAATAGATAAAGAAGATGTGGTACATATATATATGGAATATTATTTAAGAAAGAAGGAAATCCCACCACTTGCAACAACATAGATGGACCTCGACAGATTATGCTAGGTAGAATGAGTCAGACAGAGAAAGACAAATCCTGTATGATATCACTTTATGTGGAATCTTAAAAAAACTGAACTCATAGGAAGAGAGAGTAGAATGGTAGTGCCGGGGTGGGAGGGTGGGGGAAATGGGGAAATGTCAGTGAAAGGGTACAAACCTCCAGTTATAAGATGAGTAAGTTCTGGGGATCTAATGTACAGCATGGTGACTATAGTTAACAATACTGTATTGTATACTTAAAAGTTTCTGAGAGTGGATCTTCATGTTCTGACCACAGAAAAAGAAATGATAATTATGTTAAGTAATGGAGATGTTAATTAACTCTATGGTGGTAATCACGCATCACATTTTACACCTTAAACTTACGCAATGTGGTAGGCCAATTATATCTCAATAAAGCTGGGGGAAAAAAGTCTGCTCTATCCCTGCTGCCTTGTAATGCTACCTTTGTCATAAGCCAAATTCCCAATGTACATAAGTCCGTTTCTACACTCTCTATTCTGTTTCACTGGTAGATTTCTCTATCCTATACCTATATCACACTGTTTAAGCTATATGCTATAGTTTTGTATAAATTTTTGAAATCTGGAAGGGCAAATCTCTCATCATCATCATTAAAATTATGATGATTATTTAAGATTTTTTGAATACTTCTGGCATTCCCTCTTTTATTTGAATATTTAGACCTATTTTGTCAAGTTCCATAAAAAAAATTCTTGAGAATTCTTATTGGAATCAAACAGACTTTAATTTGGACAAAAATTGACATCTTTTATGATGTCAAGTCTTTCTATCCATGGTATTTTGTCTCCAACTACTTAGGTCTTATTTTATATTTTCAATAAATTGTTTTGATTTTTTTTCCATGATGCTCTTGCACTCTTTTATTACATCTGTTTCTAAGAGTTCATAGTTTTTTGTTACTGTTGTTATTATAAATAGTATTTTTCATTAAATTTTCTAATTTTTTTACTAATGATTTTGTACATTGATCATTTCCAGTAACCTTTCTAAACTCTCATTATTTTGAATATTTTGCCTATAGATTCTCATAGATGGTCCATGTTGGCCATCATACAATCTCAAATCATGGCAGTTTTCTTTTTTCCTGTCCAACCTTTTTCTTCTTTTTTCTACAACCATGTCACTTGCAACCCAAATCCAGGTACTAACAAGAGAGTGGACTCGACTGTCTCTGTAGCAACACTGGGATAGAGCATGTGTAGGAAGAAGCAAAGCTAACACTGATTCATTAGATTGATGGTGGCTGACCACCAGGCATGTCCGGCGCCCAAGTTCTCTACCACGTATGCTTGAATTGTACAATTATACGATTTTTTTAAACTTCCTTTGCCCATCTCATGACTCCACTCAGATTCCCTATTCATTCTCTTCCACTGTGTGATCATACAGGGTTGCTCACAGGAACTTTACTGGCCCAGTATTTCCATTTCTTTCCATTATCATACCGTAATAGAAAGATTATTTTGGTGTCGTAGGCAACCAAGTTTAGAGTCTGCATTCTTATCCTGATGATAAACCTAGTGCTGACTGGTACAGTTTACAAGAGTATATAAACCATGCTAAGCTTCAGTGGGTTGAAATACACAAGGACAAAATGAGGGCCTCCCATTTTCTCTTTCCAAGATATGGCTTTCGGAGGTTTTTTTTGTACTTTGGGTTTTGGGGGGGAAATGGAGGAGATGTTGTTGGCTTTTGTTATTTTGCTTGTTGGTTGGGTGGTTGGTTGCTTGGTTGGTGGCAACCCATTTTCCTCAGTTTAAGTCTACTTATTTTTAAATCTGAACATGAACACAAATATATTGTATTATCAGTATTACTCCCACTCTTTTTCATAATGGTTATTCTTCCATTGTGGCTTCTATTTTTCTTTTTATCTCTTTAATCATGTAAACATCCCTATATTTATGGTCTCTTTCAGACTGCTTTTCTATGATCTCAAGGCGGGAATTGCTGACACTCCTGCTTGCTGCATCTGCAAATTCTTGTTCATGGTGGATCTTTCCATAAGGTATTTTGTAAATTTTTGCTGAAAGATCATCTTTAACTCAGCTTGAGTTTTCAATGGAAAACTCCTATGACCAGAGTGACTTTTCATCTGTGTCTGCATGTGTCCTAAGAGTAACATAACCAGGACCACTCTTTACATGCATTTTTTAATCTAGGATGTCCCCAATTCATAGACAGTGTACATCGTCTCCAGAACCTCTCAAAGCGGAAGCTTGGGATTTCACTTTTTCACAAAAGGCTTTAAATTTTTTCACCCAGAATCCAGGCTGGAGCAAACTTTCTTGGCATCTTCCTTAATCAACGACTGGATTTTTTTTCCTAGTCCTCCTTTCTTGGAGAGTTCAGCCCTGCAAGCCCCCCACCTTTTTCTTCCTTGTTTAGGCCTCTGGCTGGCACTGGCCCAAGGCCTTCACTCTCATCTCTGCATGGGCCCTACCCCAGTCTAATAAGAGCACAGACAGATACACTCACACCCCTTGCTAGCTAGAGTGCCACTCACCACTTCCGGCTGTGTTTCTCCATTACCTCTTCAGTTCCAGCAACTGGACTAATTTGGTTTTCATTTTATGCCCCATTTCTATGTGCTTGTAATAGGAAAGGTTCCACATTAGTCCACTCCTCCCAGGTCTCCTTTTCCTTTACAAAGGCCCTCGAAAGCAACCAGGACTTTAAAAAAACAGGACTTCTGGCTCTTATAGGAGTCTGTGTGTTCAAGGTCAATCTTACCTGCAGAAAGTAACTCCAGCATTTGGCCAGAATCTTTTTGAGAAGAAGTGACTGGGCTTGTCTGATTACTGACTGGACAATTTCTGCTTAACAATCACCTTTCTGTTCTTGAGCTAGAATGAAATCAGAATGCTTATTTCCTGCCAATTTCAGAAGGTGAGATCATCCTGACAGAGTCCTTGGGGAGACATGAAGTCAGGAATCTTTTAAAAAGAAATACATGTGGCAGTGAGACTTGATGAAGGATCGTCTCCTTGAGAAACAGACCCAGTGGGGTCTCTTTGTTGTTATTGTTGTTGTTGCTTGGGGAAGGAGGCTTCCCGGGTTTTTGTTTTTATTTTCTAAAGAAAAATAGCGGGACTTTCCTCGTGGCACAGTGGTTAAGAATCCGCCTGCCAATGCAGGGGACACGGGTTGGAGCCCTGGTCCGGGAAGATCCCACATGCCGGGGAGCGCCTAAACCCGTGTGCCGCAATTACCGAGCCTGCACTCTATAGAGCCCGCGCGCCCACGTGCCTAGGGCCCGTGCGCCTAGAGCCCGTGCTCCACAACAAGAGAAGCCACCGCAATGACAAGCCCATGCACTGCAACGAAGAGTAGCCCCCGCTCGCCGCAACTAGAGAAAGCCCCGCGTGCAGCAACGAAGACCCAACGCAGCCAAAAATAAGTAAAATAAAATAAATTTATATTTAAAAATACCCAACGCAGCCAAAAATAAAGTTAATAAATTAATTTTTTTTAAAAAAGAAAAATAACAATAAATCAGGGAACCTGGCCATTTATGGAGGGAACACATACCTTCATGGGTCAGCAGGCTGAAGGGTCACAGCTGAGCACTGACAGTGTTCAGAATTGTCTCTTTCAAACAGGATTGGTGTGGGCAGTCGAGGGGAAAGGTCGGCAAGTATCTCATGGAAAACGGAGCCCAGATTTTCAAGCCCATGACAGAGACAAACGCTTTACAAACATTCCAAGTGATGGCTTTCTTCTACGTAGACATACGTGTTAAAAGCCCACTGAGCACCACGCCTATGCAGCCAGGCTTGAGAATAATCAACTCAATGCTAAGCAGGTAGAAATCTCCCTAATAGAATATCTGGCCTTTAGACTTACTGACGTCTTCTTTCTGTGGTATTTCCTCTACTCCTGTTCTTCAAAGCTTAGTGCCCTTCTTAGAGTCAGAACTGGCTCCAAGGAAAAGTTTGAGTAATGCGTCAGCCACACCTTAGTGTGAATTTAACCCAATGTCTTATCCATCCAGGGATGCTGTGTCTTGAAAATTGTAATCTCAGTGAGATACAGATTTGCCTGCAATGATATGGAGCAGAGTGAGGCTTCCAACAAGATGCTCCAACTCCAAATCCCAGGCTCTTTCCAAACCTCACCACTGTGCCTTAGGAAGAGGCTGGAGCCTCTTCTCTGGGCTTTGAGGCTTTCTCTGCCTAAGGCACAGCAGCTCTGGGCAGGCACTGGTAATGAACATGCCCAGGTTCTATCTTTACCACCTCAGCCTCTGAATAGATGTCTCCACCAGTCAGATCTGCCTGCTGGGGTCATAAAAATAATCATAATAATGAGAAATCTCACTCTTTTTCTCCACCTCATGGTGAAGTATCTTTGGGGAGCAATTAGTTAATTCCCTGTTATCCCTTAGGGAGCTTTCATCGTCCCAGAAAAGTAACCAAAGGAATTTTCCTGGAACAATTTCATTCACATCAATCCAAAGCCCAATGCACAAAACTCTTTCGAGGGTGTTAATCTCATTAAGATCTTCTTATATAAAGTTGCTTGAACACCAACCACAATTTTTGTGAAGGGTGAGTCTATAGGCCCATATCTGTACCATGTGGCCCCCTTGTCCTGGCCAGAGCTACCTGAAACACCAGTGGAGACCTGACCCAGGAGAAATCAACCCATTAGTTGGGCTGAGCCAATCAGATTCTCCCTTTCTAAAGGGGGTAAGAGAGAGGTAGGCACTGGATCTGTAATTCCAGACCAGGCAGGATTTGTGCCATGGTGAGCTGAGTCAAATGCAAGATGTGGACGGATGCCCACAGAGCTGAGAAGGGGGTGGTGCACCCTCATCCTGAGATGAGCCAGAGCCAGCAAGCAAACCTGATGAGGACTCATGTGCTTCACGCTGCACCCAGACACCATGCTGGATCAGAGGAAGGAGGGGGTTGAAATCCTGAAAGACAAGTAATTACCCCACAAAGGCAAGAGACCCCACAATTACAGTGCATTTAGTGTTGAATGCTGCAGCAGAAGCCATTGTGAGGGGAGAGAGAATGGACCAGTGCACAAAGCGTGGCCCACGTGGTGAGAGAGATTAGGGACCACAGAATGTAGAAAAGGCCTCCTGGCTGCTACCCCTCCTTACATTGTTCTCCAGATGTTTCTGGTTTCCCTCCTTACAGCAGCTTTTTCTAAACTTCTCTCCCCACCCCCTGCCCCTTCATTTTCAGGTAGAGATCAACCTCCTCTGTCAGGAAAAAGATCAAAGCCTCCAAGGGGAGGTGTGTCAATGCCCCCTCACTCCTCCACAAACTCCCCGTTTCATCACCCACCCATCCCTTCTTCCTTATCCCTTACAAAGGAAACATGTCTCCTCCTTTATGAAGCTGAGTCTTCCGTGTCCTGCTGATCCTGAGGCCTCGGACCACTGCGACCCCTCCATCCATCATTCATTCACTCTTTTGCATCTTCAGTCTCTCCTTGTCTGACAGCACCTGCCTATCTGCCTATAAATGTGCTCCAGGTTCTCCAACCCTAAAATCACCTTCCTCAACCCCAGCCTTTCCTCCAGCTACTGCCCTGCTTCCCTCACTCTCTTCAAAGCCAAGCTTCTCGAAGGAGTCCCCTACATACAAACAAGTTCGGTTCCGAGAGCCCTTTCGTTAAGTCCAATGAAGTTAGCCTAGGTACCCAACGAACACCGTAATAGGTTTATAATACTTTTCACACAAATAGTATATAAAAAAACAAACACAAAAAATAAAGAAAACATTTTTAATCTTACAGCACAGTACCCTGAAAAGTACAGTAGTACAGTACAACAGCTGGCATCCAGGGGCTGGCATCGAGTGAACAGGCAAGAAGAGTTACCGACTGATGGAGGGAGAGGGGGTGGGAGATGGTAGAGCTGAAGGATCGTCAGCAATAGGAGATGGAGGGCAAGCTGCAGTTTCACTCACGCCTGACGTTCATGGCACAGGTTCCGGTTCCTTGCTGGATTCAATTCTATCTACTCCCTTGAATAAACGATCCAGTGATGTCTGGGTAGTAGCTCTTTTCTTCTTGTCATAGATGACACGGTAGCACTGAATCGCATTCTGAACGGCTGCTGCAACCTTCATGTACCGTTCTACATTCGGGTCCTGGGCCTCAAAACTAACAGTGCCTCCTCACATAAAGAAAAACCCCTCTCCATTTCCTGCGTTGTAAATCTCTTTGGGTCTTCAGTTACTTCTTCTTCCCCCACTTTTGTTTCCATCATTATCGCTTGGCGCTTCTTAGCAGTACCAGCTACATCACTGCTGCTTTTACGCTTGCTTCCGAACAGCCTGGGCTTGAAATAAAGACACTGTACTACTGTACTCTATACTGTAGAGTAAAGTACACAAAAGCACAACCACTTGTAGAGGATACACGCACGTGACAATGTACGCCAGACTTGTGAACTAACTTACGTGACTGGACGTGCGAAGGCACGTTGGCCTCTTTGAACGTTCGCAACTTGAAGGCTCGTAGGTAGGGAACTTGCTGTGGTCTATACTTCATCCAGTTTCATTCCATCCTCAACTCACCCTCCCCAGCATCTTTGGGAAATGGCTCTGGGGAAACAAGGAGAGCTCTCAACTGTGAAATGTTACGTCGTGGTCCCAGTCTTCCTCATAGAACATCTGGCACTGTCGCCCAACCCCTCTCTATCGGTCGTGGTCCAAATGGAATGCAAATGGCACACACAAGCTTAGGGGCTTTTGCCAAACCACCCTACACCTCTGTAAATTCACAAGGAACGATGCAGAATGCTGGGGCCAGTAACGGAAGAGCTACCAGAACCAGTGGGAGCTGTGGGACCGCGGGCCTGCGATGGAGGCTAAGGGCGAGGGGAACACACACCGCTCACCTGCCTCCTCCCCTCACCCCCCCGCCAGTGCTCCCCATTGGTTGAACCCAACCAGAGTCCAGAAGGCAACAGAGCTGTTGCTGCAGGGTGACCGTCTCCTCCCAGGAGACGAATGGGAGTGGGGGCCTGGGGGGACGGAAGGGCCCAGCTCTGCCCCACCTCCTCCTGTCTTCTCGCCCGGTTTCTGTCACCCAACCCTGCTGGTTGTTCTAACATTTTGACCACGCTTGTCAGTGTCGTCACTGGTCTCCCTTCTTCTCTTCTTAAATGTCTCGTCCTAGACCCTATGCCCGATTACTTTTTCTCTTCCCAAACTCTGTCTCTCCCTCCTTTAGCAACTTTGTTTCCCCCAAGGTGTCCACGACAACTCCCAAGATGGTGGTGATCTGAGTCTTCAACTCTGACCTCTCACTGACCTCTTGCTGACTTTCATTGAACTCTGACCCCCCACTAGTCATCACCACACAATTTCCCCCAGGAAGAATCTGTTCCTCAAACACAACACATTCAAAGCAAAACTCATTCTCTTCTCCCTCAGGCTCCTGGCCATGCTCCCCTCTTCATTAACCACAGGTACCCCTGACTCTGTTTCCTGTTCAGTCTTGCTCCTCAAAGGGTGGTCCAAATCCTGCCGTGTGGCCATATGGACATCCCTGGGAGCACATGACAAACACCGAATGTCAGGCCCCACCCAGACCCACTGAATCAGAATCTGTGTTTTAACAAGATCCCCAGGTGGCCCACATACACAGTAAAATTTGGAAGTGCTGGTTTACAGCATATATCACAACCATTCTTCTTTCCAGTGAACATTGTATTAACATGTATCAGACTTAGAGGCTTGATATTAAAACAGAAGGAAGGACACTCTGCAGCAAACAGCAACCCTGTAGACCTCCCCCTACCTCCCATTCGCTGCTTTGGATTTTTTCTTAGAGGAAGTTGCCTTAAGGAGGATTGTATGCATATATATTTCTTATTGTTTTAAGAAATCTTTACTGGTCCCCTCAGTCTTTCTTGCCTGTATCCTTGGAGGGCTCTGAAAAGCCCTCATATCATCCTTTATGTGAAAAAAAAAAAGGGATGAGGAGAGAATATGGGTATTCAAAATGAGAATCCCACCAGTCTGGAAAAGTCCCAGCTGATGTTTCCCATGGACTCCATGTAGAATCCATGACACGCAGGTCAATCCCATCAGGATTTTTCTCTCTCTGAGCCTGTTTCTTCATCTGTAAAATGGGGAGATAACAGTAACTCCTTTATAATGTTTCTTTAAGGATTAAAAGTGGCAAGATATGTGAAATATGCCCTCCACATGGAGGGTTCAGTATTCATTGAATGAAGAAATGACATCATTTAACGTATGGGAGTCTTAGTTTACTCAAATGGAAAATGAAGACTGTAATACCAAGTTCATCAAATGTGGGTTCCCCAGCCCTCTCTATCATACCTCCGCCAGCCCCCACACACCTGCACAAACATGCATCTCTACATGCATGTACACACCCACATCCACGTGCATGCACCTGTGCAGGCACATGCTCTCACGCACATACACACATGCACATGTGTACGTGCACACACTCGCATACACACGAGTACACACATAACCACCAGCAGGAACTCTGGCCACTTTCCCCGATGTCTCCTCTGTGGTCGCCTGCTCTCCAGATTCCCTCACGGGCACGGGGACCACTACAGAGCCTCCGCCTGCCTACCCACTGCTATCCCGGCCCCTCCAGCCCTCCCTCCTCGCCAGGTACAGTGATCATTATAAAATCCAAGGCTGATTGCTTCACTCCTCCTCGAAACCCTCATACTATAGGCAGGCCAAACTCACCACGCATCCCTCAACACACTGTGAAGTTCTGTGCCGCTGGCCCGTCTCACACATTACGCCTCCTCTACCTAAAATCGTCTTCCCTGAGTAACTGGTTCCTGTTTGTCAAAACTCAGCTCAAGCATGGTCTCCTCTCACTTTCCCCGATGCCTCCCGCCAGAGACAGGCCCTCCTCAAGGTTCTCAGCACCCAGGCGGATGCAAACCTCTGATGTCCCCTTTTCTTCCCCTTAGGCTGCAAGGGCTCCTCCAGGGCAAGGGCCTGCCGTATCTGGCCTTGCATTTTCACTATCCACCACCCCAAAGCGTGGAGCACAGCGGGTGCCCAGTAGACGCTGGTTATAAGTGCTGGTTGAAGAAGAAGGTGAGGGATACTGTCCCCCAGTATTCCTGGAGCCCAGCCCCCAGACTCATCTGCAGTCACAGGATCTCCAGTGCTCACAGGAGACACGAGGCTCCACCAGAAAGACCACACCGCCTCCTGTTTTGAGGGGCAAATCAAGGCACCAGGACATGTTCGGTCTTGTCCTTTGAGTTAGAGCTGCAGAGCTGAGGAGAGAATCCACAGCATGAGCCTTGCTGGAGGCCAAACCCTCTGTCGGCTCCACCCCCGCCCAGGATCCTGGTCAGCGACTGAGCTGCGCCGTCGAAGGGAGACTGTTGAACAATGACCAGGCTCCTCCCTGCGGTTCCCAAGCACAGTTTCCTTGGGTTTCCTTCAAAGCAGAAAAACAACTGCTCTTTCCAAAAGACGGGAATGCTGGGGAGGAGAGGGTTTCTTGCCCAGAAGTAAAGATCCAGATACCCTTTCCCTAGCTGGAGAGATTTCTCAAGACTGGGCATCACCACGCAGGCAGCATACCCCGCCGCCCAAGGGGAGCAGGTCTGACGAGATGCCCTGAGTGCGATGGACAAGGTCATACGGGTGAAATGAGCAGAGCGGTGATGGAGTGACAGCAGGTTCCGCCCACACCACCACTGCAGTCCTCTCCATCCCCTTCCAGCCTCCATCCGTGCAAATGCCATAGACACCAACATAAAATTTACATTTATTGAGGGAAGTCTTGCCATGCATGGACAGGCAATGTTCAAGGAGCTTGGGAGGCTCCAAATATAAGATCTGACCAGGCTTCTGACCTCAAGTATCAATGAGCTCTACCCTGGGCTGGGTACCACGGTGGGTGTGAAAGAACTGGACAACAGTTCTTACCCTGGAGAAGAGGGTTACATCTCATTGGAGCCAGGGCATTAAAGCCTACATGCAGGAAATAAAGAACCCCATGAGGCAGGATGTAACCAGAAGCTCAACTGGGTGGCACAGACATTAGCTGCTCTAAAACTTAAGTGAAGAAAGAGAAAGAGCTGTGTGGACAGAAATCCTGGAGAAGGTTCATGAAGGGGCACCTGGATGGATGGATAGGTGAGGTAGGGAGGGCATTTCAGATGGGGAACAGCACATGCAAAGGCACAGAATATGATTCTTCGTCCTGGTGTCTCTGTAGCAAAGACATGGATTTCTGCTCGTTATGTTGGTTATGCCTTATTTTGACTGATGGTTCACTTTGAAATCAGCCCTGATTTCAGTCTGGATGGGTTAAGTCATCCTCCTTGCCCAGCCGTGTAAACAAACCACAGAGCAAAGCCAAACCACAGAGAGCTAGCCAGACAAGGAGAGGAGAAGCAGCCTTGAGAACCAGCGCTCTCTCCTTCTTAAAAGACCAGGGAGGAAGCCTGGTCCTTCCACCACCCTGTCTGCAATCTCATCATCTGTGCTTAAAAACACTGAAATCAACCCGAGTGGAAAAGATAGCTGCAAAGGCGTGGAGAGCTGCTCAGAGATTTGTCAGCTTATTTATCCACCTCCTAGCCTTTGATTGATTCAACTGATGATCGAAGTTCCCTGCAAGATAACATATGCTGGGAGGAAAGAGAACTCTGTAGTGGGCAGCTTCCAAAATGTCTCCCAATGACCCCCTGCCTCCCACCGCTCCTGTAGCCCGCTCCCCTTGAATGTGGGCTGGACCTAGTGACAGACTCCTAATTAGGAGAATAGAATCAAAAGGGACGGGCTGTCACTTCCAAATTAGATCTGAGACTGTGACTTCCGTCTAGCTCACTCTTTCTGTCTCTCTGGCTTGTCTAGCTTGCTCACCCTGATGAATCAGCTACCATGTTGTGAGCTGCACCCCCCAGAGAGGCCCATATGGCCAGGAACTGAGGGTGGCCTCTGGGCAACAGCCATCAACCAGCTGAATCCTGCTAACAACACTGACTTGGGAGAGGATCCTGCCATGTGGCGGGGGGGGGGGGGGTGCGCGGGGAGCGTTCTGTCTCTCTGGCTTGTCTAGCTTGCTCACCCTGATGAATCAGCTACCATGTTGTGAGCTGCACCCCCCAGAGAGGCCCATATGGCCAGGAACTGAGGGTGGCCTCTGGGCAACAGCCATCAACCAGCTGAATCCTGCTAACAACACTGACTTGGGAGGGGGTCCTGCCATGTGGCGGGCGGGGGGGGGGGGGGGGTGCGCGGGGAGCCTAGATTTGACTGTGGCCCCGGCTGAAACCCTGATGGCCACTTAGGAACCAGAGGGCCCAGCCAAGCCATTCCTAAGCCACAGAAACTGGGAGATAATAAATATTGTTTTGAGTCCTTAAGTTTGGGGTTATTTGTTACCCAGCAATAGATAACAAATACACTCTCCAGTCAGGCTTCCAGGAGTAAAAACAAGATCATATCTGTACCTGAGCTGACACCCATGCCTGATACAGCCAGAAATATCCTCCGAATATAAATGTGCCCCCATTGTCACTCTTAATTACCATTTCTCCCAAATGGTTTTCAGATCATTCAACTTGAGAATTACTTTAATGTGTGTGTGTAGAAATGCTGGGCAAAGCAGAAGTCCTTAACATTATGCCGGACTCTCTCATATGTCAACAGACACCACAAGTCCCCTTGGAGAAAATCTTTCTTCTCACAGGAGTCAGTGGACCTCCCGTTTGCAAAGTAGTCCCCGCAGCTTTAGGCTGGGGTCACAGTCAACATATTTAACCGCAGGTCTGGGCATAGGAGCCGACCAGGACAGAAGCTGGCTGATCCATCATGCCCCAGGTCAGCCCCAGTCCCGTGGAAAGGGTGTGCCAGAACTCTGGGAGGCTTGACCAGGCGTTCGCCTCTCTGACAGCCCATGATAGGTGGCATTCTGGAAAAAGGCAGCACTGTGGGTCAAAGGAGAACCTAGACACTTGTCCCAAACCTGGCAGCATGGACTGGATCGTCTTCTCTGAAGATCCTACCAGGAAAAGACACCAAGAACTCCAAGAAGGAACTCACCAGCAAGAAAAGAGGAAGGAGTTGCTTGTTCGTTGGAGGGGAGGTAACCTGGGTTGGCCCCAAGGAGCCAAGCTTTACCAAGGAGGTTGGTTCCCATGGGCCTGTGGCTGAGGCTGGAACCTCTCCAGACCCTCCTGTCCTGGCGCAGCGTGAAGCTCTGCGGGCCAGTGGCTGAGCTAGCATATGTGATTTCAAAGGGCTGAGAGCCCCATGTGGGACTTCATGAGTTCAGTTCTGAGCATAAAATGTTGGAGGTGAGGTACCCAAATGAAAATGTCTAGCGCCTAAATAAACGGGTCTTTTCAAAGGAGCTCAAAACTGAAGATAAGGATTTTTTTTATTGTGGTAAGATATACATAACATAAAATTTACCATTTTAACCATTTTTAAGTGGACGGTCAGTAACATTAAGTATACATTCACCACATTATTGTCTAACCACCCCCATCATCCATCTCCAGGATTCTTTTCATCTTGCAAAACTGAACTGCTGTACCTATTAAGCAATAACTACCCCCCCTTCCCTGCCCCCCAGCCCCTGGTAACCTCAATTCTCCTTTCTGTCTGTATGAATTTGCCTATTCTGAGATCCTCATGTAAATGGAATCATAACAATATTTGTCCTTTCGTGTCTGGCTTATTTCACTTAGCATAATGTCTTCAAGGTTTATTCTTGTTGTAGCATGATCAGAACTTCATTCCTTTTTTTTTTTTTTGCCCAGCCGCTCCGTGGCATGTGGGATCTTCCTGGACTGGGGCACGAACCTGTGTCCCCTGCATCGGCAGGCGGACTCTCAACCACTGCGCCACCAGGGAAGCCCCTTCATTCCTTTTTAAGATATACTACCATGCCATTGTACGTATATACCACATTATCTTATCCATTCATCTGTCATCTGTCAATGGACATTTGGGTTACTTCCACCTTTTTGGCTATTGTGAATAACGGTCCTATGGACATGGGTGTACAAATATCTATTTGAGTGCCTGTTTTCAATTCCTTTGGGTGTATACCTAGATGGAATTGCTGGATCATATGGTAATACTATATTTAATTTTTTTAGGAACTGCCATACTGTTTTCCACAAGAGAGGCGCCATTTTGCATTCCTACCAGCAATGCACAAGGTTTCCAATTTCTTCACATCCTCACCAACACTTGCTTTCCATTGTTTGTTTGTTTTTCATGGTAACCATTCTAATGTGTGTGAGGTAGTATCTCGCTGTGGTTTAGATTTGCATTTCCCTGATCATTAGCGATGTTTAGCATTGTTCCATGTGCTTATTGGCCATTTGTATAGAAGATATAGTTTTCTGAATTGTCAGCAGATATGCGCTAAAGTCATGGGTGGCACCCGCTGCTCCTTTCCCATCCAGTAACCATCTTCTCCTTCACTCTTAATACTCCCAGCTTTGTTCACATCTGCATTGTGTACAGCTAGATCACTCACTTCCCATGACACTCTCCTAGCTACAAGAGGCCGTGGGATCCGGTTCTGAAATTGGAGTGCTATGAGGACTCCCGAGATAGCTTTCATGAAATGTGACAGATTTAGCATCCTCCTTTTGCCTTTTGCCCTATTCCCTCCTCCTTCCTCCTGCCTGGAATGTAGATGTGCTGCCAGAAGATGTGGCAGCCATCTTGCACCATGGGGAAAAGAGCCACACACTAAGGCCGGCGAAGCAGATCTACAAAAGGAGCACGGACAGCCCTGGACTGACAGCCTGCCCCCAAACTCCCTGTTACATGAGAAAGATAAGCCTCTTGCTTATATCGGCCACCATTTGTTGGGTTTCTGTTACGTGCAGCCAAGCACAATCTTAGCTGACTTATCATAGGAGTAGATCTGCTCAGGTGAGTGCATAGAGAAAATAATAAAAGAGAGTAGTGTCCTGGGAAATGCTGAGAGGTAACAGAAGGCAGCAGGGGAATCATTCGGAGCAGGGACTAACTAAGAGTGACTGAATGAATGTAGAAAACATGAGGTTATGGTATCAAATGAATGAAGGAAAGAGAGCATTCGAGATAGAAGGTCAACACGTTAGAAGCTGAAGAAACATCCAGTAAGGAAAGAACTGGAAAGCATGGATTCAACAAAAACGAGTCTTAGAGACCTGTTGGGGAGAGTCATATTGCCTGGGTTGAGGAGTGATAGGAATCAGGGGGAGAAAGAGAGTGTGAGGAAGGGGGAGGAGATGGGGTGCTAACAAGGAGAGCACAGCATGTGCAGCCCAAGGAGGTATTTTTAAAGATGAAAAGCACTGGAAAGGCTGACAGTTGGAACCAGAAGAGAGGCAGAGACTGACAATTTGGAAGAGAGGGTATAATGCTAACTGTCTCCTTTCGGCCAGTAGTAGAATCCTCCAGCTGTTAACTGGGCACTGGGTCACCCAGCACTGTCTATATTTCCCTGCCTCCCATCTTCCCATAGGTTTGGTCGTCTGACTAATTTGAGCCAGTGCTATATCAGCAAAAGATAGGTGTTAAATTTCTGGGTTATTTCCTTGAAGATGCTTGCTGTGGACACACTCTCTCCTTTCCTGATGGCTAGGAAATTGCAGCAGCTGTTTTGGACCCGGAGAAGGATGTCACTTACAGAGGTTGGCAGATCGGCTCACTGGCGTGGGTTCCCAGATGACCTTGGAGAGTGGAGCCCTCTACCTGCCCTAACTGCCCACCTACCTTTGGAACAGGATGTAAGGAGTGAAAACTCTTCCATCTTATTTAAACCACTGTATTCAGGACTCTTTCTTATAGCAGCCTAGCTTATCTAATACCAATGGGAGCCAGAACAGTGGTGCTGAAAAACCATCAGTCTACAAGTTCATAAGGCCATGTAAAAAGAAAGTTTGGTTTATACATTTAAAATGCACTCAGTTTAATGGTTGCCTTTTATTTTGAGATTACGTCCTTCCTAAGTTTTGTTATATTCAAATGTCCTTCCTCTTAAGCAGATCAAAGGTTGCATGGGGCTCATATTGGGAGGGGATTGACTGCAAAGGAGCATAGGAAACTTTTTAGGACGAGGAAGCCATTCCATATCTGGATTATGGAAGCGAGTTTACAATTGTTTAGAATTATCAAAATTCCTCAAATTTTAAATGGATGGACTTTATTGTATGTAAATAACACTGTAATAAAAATTAAAAATGATCCTTGTTGGTTTTTTTTTTAAGGGACAATGTAGCTTTTAATGAATTAACAATTTTGGTTGGGGTGACCTTGCAGAATAAAACCACCTTCGAGTAATTAAAATTTAGACCAACTAGTCAAAAGCTTTATCACCTATTGTAAAATGATCCTTCTTTTATAAAAACAATGGGAGTAAAAATTGGTTGTCATTTTTCAAGACTTACTTTGTAAACTAAGAAGGTGGCAACCTTACGTGGATCCCCAAATTTTTTCAAAATTTTCAGAGCTAAGAAATTGACGAGTCTGAGAGCCACTGTAGTCCTTATCTATAGCTGCGTGACAAATTACCCCCAAAATTTAGCAAAGTAATAAACATTTATTATTTCACAGTTCCAGCGAGTTGGGGATCTAGCCAGGTTTAGCTGGGTCCTCTGGCTTAGGGTCTCTCAAGAGGTTGCAGTCAAGGTGTCGGCCAGGACTACGGTCTCACCCGAAGGCTGGACTGAGGGAGGCTTCACTTCCAGGCTCACTCACTGGTTCTCGGCAGGATTCAGCTCCTCACAGGCTGCTGGACTGAGGACGGCTGTCCCTTGTTGGCTGTTGTCCCAAGGCCCCCCTCAGTTCCTTGCTTCATGGGCCTTTTCACCGGCCAGCTCCCGACATGGCAGCCGGCTTCCAGAAGAGCTAGCGAGACAGAACCAGAGTTTTTAGAGGCTGCTTTCCACGGCCACCCATCTGAACACAGGCGAGCTGGTTCGGCGCGGCAGCCAGCCTTCTCCAGGGGGACAGGAGAAAAGGAGAAGCTGGGAGCCACCACGCCTACCTGTGGAATGTTGATGGAAGCCAGGGGGTAGGGGACTGCTGGACCTATTTTCTCCCCAAATTAGGGCAGCTGCCAAGAAGGGGGGGCAGGTGGTCGAGTAGGAGGTTTGAGGGGAATTGAGAACTTTGAAATAGCGGGTGTGGGCAACAGGGTCCAGACGGAGCGCAGAAACCCTGTGGTGCTCTAGCTAGGACATGCTCTGGGAAAGCTGTGCTCCAAGGCTCCAGGCAGTTTCTCTCCATAACGAGGAGTCAGCACTTAACCCACCCCCCAAGGCGGATTTGCCTTTTTCTGAGAAAACTACCTTGAGTCCAGCAAAGTCCACACATCATCCCCGAGGGGACTTGTGCAGCCACCAGGAAGCTGAATGTAGATGTTCTAGCCAGACAGGAGCTTCACCTGGTGCTGAGGGGAGCCAGAGGGGCTGGACTTCGACATCCTCCACGTCGGATCCCCACCGAGTGTGCTGCTGCCTGGCGAGGCCCATCCTGCAGGGCAGGAAGGCAGGGCTACCCTGACAGGTGGGACTGGATGGACAGCCCTGCTGTCAAATGTCCTAGGAAAGGCAGATCCCCGCACAGGAAATGAAAGGAACTCAGCCTTGGGCTGCGGTGAAAAGGCATTTCCTCTTCTCTCTGGGCCTAGGGACAAAGTAAAGTCTGTCCCAAAGGTGAATTCCAGTCCCCACCCTCTCTCCCACTGGAAGGCCAGGCTGTACGGAGGGTGTATACGGCCCTCTCTTTGGGGGAGAGATGATGACAATAGAACTCTGCTCCCCGAGGAGGGGCTGGTGGCCCTAGGAACCACCGCGTCTGGAAGGTGGATACCAGGACACTCTGTATCTCACTGCCCTCTTCTTGTACAAGCCTCCAGTACAGTCTATTAAATATGTCAGCCTGATCACAGCTGCATTGCAGGGCACTGAGAAAAAAGTTGACCCACGTCTTTGCCTGGAATAGTGGAAAGAAGAGCAGTGTCTCTTGTCCCCGGGCCAGGCCGCCACGTGCTGACGTGATGTGGGAGCAGAACCACATATAAGTTCTTGTAAGACAGCACGCTGAGAGAAGCTTGGGAGAGGTGAGGGAGGAGGTTGATTGAAATGTGAGTTTCTACTAGCAGATGACTGCTGAGAGTCACACATACTGGTCAAAGCATGACAAGCCAGTCTGGCGTTTGGCGGGGGTTCAAGGCTGAATCCTGGTCCACCCATGTGTATCTGCGCTTCAGTGGGGCTGGCACTCCCAGCCCCATGCCCTAGCCCCAGGTCCTTTCAGATCTGCTCTCAGCCAGACCTCTGAGGAACCAGTGCCGCCAAGCCAGCCGTGAAGAGTAGCTGGCGAGCTGGCCGCCTGAGAGGCTGACGTCTGCCCTTCTCCCCACCAGGGCCATATCCCTCATGGAGCAAGAAGCAGGCGTTATTGAGACCCAGAGTCCCAAAGCCAACTCAACACCCAGGAATTCAGAATTGTTTTGAATAACCAGATCCAACTTCCAAATCAAGGCAAAAATCCCGCTCACCTTGGACCCTCATTTTAGCTACTGCCAGAGACAAAGTTGCCCTGGTCACAGCCAGCCTGAGACCCGGAGGCAGACAGCATGCTTACCTTGAGGGCACTGACATTCTTCTCCGGTCCCCACTGTGCTGTGGACTGAGAAATATCCCAGCCTTGCCGCCCTCAGCTGTATGATACCCTGTGCCAAAGGGGTAGCCGCCAAAAAAAGAAAAAAAGAGAACACATTTTAAGGAGTAGGATATTTAAAGATAGATTAACTTTCTTGATTTCTACACCTGAATTTTAAAATCACGGAAGGTTGCAATTTGCCAGCAAATGTCAGACAGGCAAATGTCTGGCTGGGCAGGAGGCTGTGTCAGCCTCCTGAATTCTCTGCTCAAAACCAGCCCTGTGGGGATTTTAAATGGTGGGCACAGGATGGATGGGCTTTAGCCACCAAAAAACAGGAGTGGTAGAGGCTTTGCATAACTGTAGGAGGGCTTTTTGTATGTAAATCCAGCATCTAATTAACACACCCACCTAGGGTGATCATCCGTCAGCCAGGAAACCCACTTCTCCCCAACCCCTCTTTCCACGAGAAGCAAGGGCTCCAGGCCCAGCTCTCCCAGGCAACAGCCATTTCCTGGATCCAGTTAAGGAGGCAGAAAGAAACTACAGTACAGAAATCTAAAGGACAGAGGGAAACAGTTTTCAGCCTAGGGGCCCTGCCCTGCAGACACCAGCTCCTTTACTCATGCCTTGACCCTGGGTGGGACGCAGGATGGGCCCGTCTTGCAGGTGAATATTTATCTCTGTATTTAGAGGACTCTTGGGAATTTTCTGAGCAAGTAGGGGACAAGCGATTTGTTCCAAAGCAATGCCGCGCTTGCCCTGTCCCTGCGACGTATTGTGGCCCCAAAGAAATACTGTTTGGTCCCTGCGATCACAGCTCCTTTGGGGTCTCCAAGCGCCACCCGGTGGTCACTGGGCGCCCCCGCAGCTTCTGTCACCCGATCACCATTCCGTTATCCCAGCCACACCCGGGGTGCGGGAGACAAAAGGCAAAGGCAGGCCTGGGTCGACTGCAGCATCCGCCGCAGGGCCCGGTGCGTCTGGGCCTCCGGGCACAGGTAGAGGCGGTGGCCGGGTGGGAGGAGCTGCGGGGAGACCTCTGCGCCTGCCTTCCGGAACGTAGATTCCAGAACGGCGGGTGCCTTCAGGGCCTAGAAAAGTGCCTGATGCACAGTGGCTGCTCCCCGAGCATTTCTGGAAGGGGGAGGAGGGGAGGCCGTGGTGGGTGAGAGCAGGGAGCGGGGTGCCCCCGGAGTCTGCCGCCGGAGTGGCTGCCCAGGGTGGGTAAATGGCCTCTGCCGGTGACTACATTTCTTTTCTTCCTCCGGCTCCCGCGGGATTTTGCCCATTTCGATCGAGACAGACTGAGGAGGCACTGCCCCTTTGTGGCCTCTGCAGGTCACAGCAGCTCCGAGATTTTCACCTTCTGTAAACCATTTCTCCGCTCTGTGCATTTGAGTAACCCTCTGCTTCCTCCGGGTCACGTCCACCCGCGGGTGGGTCCAAGAGGGTTACAATAACAGCACAAAATGGCATTTTTCTGGTTCGGCCCCGCTTTCGGAATCTTGAGTACTGTGGATCCCCCCCACCCCCGCCCCGCAACTTCCAACCAATTAATTCAACAAATCCCTGGGAGCCTGGGCAACTCTGTGACATTCACTATTTTCTCTTGTTAAGGTGACCCTTTCTCCACCCATTGATCTCCCACTCTTCGCAACACTCTCAGCGCCAATATAGGCCCTGCCAGAGGCCACCTTACTCAAAGTTGCCCTTTCCCTCTGACCATTAACAGCTGTCTTCAGAACAAGTTGGTGCTGTCTTCAGCTGCTCTCTTTCCTTAGGGACCTTGTGCAAATAGTCCCATCAATATTATTCCACTGCCCTCCCCCAAGGTTCTCAAATTAGACTCTCAAAACTAAAACCCCCGGTGTATTTGCACAGTGCCTTTTTTTTTTTTTTGTCATTTTAAACTAACAGTTCCCTCAGATTATCATTTTGCACAGAGAAAGTGTTAATTAGTTATAAAAGAATAAAGCAGAGAATGAGGACATATGGATCGAGCCCTGGTGGTCACCAACCAGCTCTGTGAACCTGGAGCTCTCTTTGTGCTTCACGGTCCCCCCGTTAAAATAACAAGTAGTGAGTACAGAAGCCGGAAGGGTAGGAGGTGTGGTGTTCATAGAGGAGAGGGGAACAGGGCATCCGGAGGAGAAGAAACTTGAGAAGCAGACAGTGTTTTGAGAAGGAAGGAGCCAAGGGTGAGAGAGTGAGCGTTATGGTGTGTCATCCGAGCCCCACCCACTCCAGGAACTGAGCCCTGTGGTGCCTCAAGGGTCTGCACCTTTGGGGTGACCAGGCGTGGCCCAAGGAGAGGGCACCACAGGTGTGTGGCAGACATCCAACCCAGGCCTGGCAGAAGACCCTATGAGTGGACTTTCCCAAACACCTGAACAAAACTCCTGAGGACTTTCAGAAATGCCTGTGTTGCCGCTGTGGAGAACAGTATGGAGGTTCCTTTAAAAACTAAAAATAGAGCTACCATAGGACCCTGCAGTCCCACTCCTGGGCATACATCCAGAGAAAAACATGGTCCGAAGGGATATGTGCACCCCAATGTTCACTGCAGCACTGTTTACAATAGCCAAGACATGGATGCAACCTAAATGTCCATCGACAGAGGAATGGATAAAGAAGATGTGGTACATGTATACAGTGGAATATTACTCAGCCATTAAAAAGAATGAAACAATGCCATTTGCAGCAACATGGATGGTCTTAGTGATTGTCATACTGAGTCAAGTGTGTCAGCCAGAGAAAGAGAAATATCGTATGATATCTATCCTCATATGCGGAATCTGAAAAGAAATGATACAAATGAACTTATTTACAAAACAGAAACAGACTCACAGACTTAGAGAATGAACTTATGGTTACCGGGGGGAAGCATGGGGTGAAAGGACAGTTAGGGAGTTTGGGATCAACATGTACACACCGCTGTATTTAAAATGGATAACCAACAAGGACCTACTGTATAGCACAGGGAACTCTGCTCAATGTTATGTGGCAGCCTGGATGGGAGGGGAGTTTGGGGAAGAATGGATACAACGTATATGTATGGCTGAGTCCCTTTGCTGTGCACCTGAAACTATCACAAATTGTTAATCGGCTATACTCCAATATAAAATAAAAAGTTAAAAAAATAAAAGAAATGCCTGTGTCATTTGGGGGTAGCGGGGGACACCAAGGTCCTGTAGTTGTGAGGGGCACTGAAGTTGGTGTAATGAAGCTAGTGCATGGACCCTAGGTTGGCTGGTCCTGGGGATACCCAGGGGACATAATCAGGGTTCGTCTGGATCACTGGAATCCTGGTGCCTTGCATACGTACATCACGCACTTTGGTACCCTTGGAATCAAACCAGTTTATTTATTAGGGTACCCCTGGAAGGGGCATCAGCCCAGAATTCTGGTGCTCATGGCTGGCTTTGGAGACCCCAGAGGGCCATGATGAGGCAACAACAGAAGAGACCCCCATAGGCTACTCTGGACAGGTCTGGAGATGTGTCCAGATGTTCAGGAGGGGGAAAAATGCAAACAGCTTTACCTGAGCTTTTGGAGATTCCTGATCACTTCATAATCCTGGGGAAAGGATGCCGGAAAGCACTCTTTAAGTTCCTTATCTCATTCCTTAAGTTTCTAGAAGGACTGGGGAATTCCCTGGCGGTCCGGTAGTTAGGACTCCACGCTCGCACTGCCAAGGGCCCGGGTTCAATCCCTGGTTGGGGAATCAAAATCCCACAAGCCACGAGGCACAGCCAAAAAAAAAAAAAAAAAAAAAAAACTTTCTAGAAGAACTGAGTCCACCTAGAGCAAACAATGTCAGATGTGCCAGAATCTGGGACCCTCTGGAGATATGGGCATGTAAGCTGGATCCAGTGATTCCTGAGGCCAGATCTATCCCTGCCTTTCCAGTTACATGAACCAATAAATCCCCTTTTGTGCTTCAGTTCAAGAGAGTAGGTTTTTTCCTTACTAATAACCAAATGAGTCCTCTCACAATACAGGAGCTTGTTAAGACTTCACAAATAATTGGATGTGGGCTACCATCTGGGGCAATGGCAATATGAAGCATGGTCAATTGGGAGACCTGCAGTGCTCTTAAGAGAGACCGAGAAGTTAGGGAGGTAGAGTAAGTGTTTTGTCAGGCACGTGAACTGAACTAAAATGGCAGCGGAGGCTGGTCCAATAGACTTTAGATCTGTGAGAAGCCTGTTTTACACTGTCATATTGCAGGTTAAACTCTCTTCCAGTTATTAGATACCTCTCACCCTTGCACTTCAAGATATCAGTACTTAACACTTAATTTTGAAGTGGTACAGGATGCCTGAAAACAGCCTCGCGAAATAATAAAATTCTACTCAAGTCCAGATGGCTTGAACTAGCTACACACAAAGAGAAGAGGCCCCTGTGGATTGAGGATTATTAAATATGAAGTATGTTTGTCAGGAAAATCCTTTGTTTATATAAACAGTAGAAGCACCACCATGGTAACCCTGCTTGGTTTGCAGCCCATAAAAGCCTCCCAGCCAAATTCCCGCCTCCTTTTTCACTGCTAGTCTACATTTTTTAAAAACATCTCCAGCCAAAATTCCATGATCTGCCTGCTTGGTTTCCAGGCTCAGAAAATATCATTTAAAAAGTGGAGGGGAACCAGTTGAAACCATGGCCAAAGCTTCTAAATGAAAGCTCATTTGTGTCTCTTTCTCTCTCTCTCTCTTTCTCTCTCTCTCTCTCTCTCTCTCTCTCTCTCACACACACACACACACACACACACACACACACACACACACACACACACACAAAGACACATTTTGTTTGCCAACTACAGTATGTTTCTCTCTCTCTCTTTCTCTCTCTCTCTCTCTCTCTCTCTCTCTCACACACACACACACACACACACACACACACACACACACACACACACACACACAAAGACACATTTTGTTTGCCAACTACAGTATGCTTTTCCTTTTTTAATGTAACCCAAGTTTCCTTGGGCCCCACAGGCCTGCAGGGCCAATGAAATAATATTAACATACGGGCAGCTGTAACCCACCTTCGCTCTGGGTTTTTCTCCCACCTGTTCACATAGCATCTTAGGGGGTGTAATTAGACGTGTCCTTGAACAAATCCACTGCGAGACAGGTGTAGTGCAGCCTATCCCTCGGTGGTGTCCACAGGGTCCCCATCACCTCTGCACTCTCCCTGGAAGTCAGGACACCCTCTGGTATGTGGTGAAGCTGCAGAGAAGCCCTCATGTCCCTTGGTTTCTGTTCAATTAATAAGCATCAAACCAGGCTGCTGTACACACTGTCTAATTGTCTTATTGACATTTGTAGCAGAAGATGCCCCTGCCATCCAAAGAACCCAGCCACATATCCAAAGGCCAGTCCAAGCGGTGGCACCTGGACCGTCTCAGTGTACCCTCCCCTCCATCGGCTGAGGTCAAAGGGTTAGTCTAATCCACAGGAGGCTGCTCAGGCCCTCACCCAAATAGGCATCTGGGGGACCCCGCCCATCCATTCAGACATGTCCAAATATGTCTGATCCACTTACACCCAAGCGGGGATCTCTGGTCCCTCCAACAAGAGAGACCTTTAGAGAATGCAGCAGTGACGGCCACCCTCTCTGTCTGCTCACCCAAGGCTGATGGTCCAGGCCCAACCACTGGGGGAAAGGATTGCTCTACTCCAGGAGAAAAGTGAATTGACATCAGATTATTTTCCAGCAGCATTTCCCACTTCTTACCATTTGCCACATTGGATTCCACATTCCAATTTTCAAAAGGACAGGGGCATTGACAATAGAAAAGAAAAGTGAAATTAACTGGAATCGAGGACTTTATTATCTTCAAGTGTATAAAGCATGAGATTTATGATTGGGAATCATTTGGCTTTTACCTGAAATGTTCTCCTTGAGATACCAGGAAACCAGACCTGCAGAGATACGGTGAGGTTAGAATACATAGAGTTAAGGTTATTTATTAAGTTTGGTCAAATTTTGGACTTCCCTTTTTTTAAAAAAAAAAAACCTGGCTTGCTATAGTTTTACTTACTCTTTAAAGTTCTTAATTTAATAGAGAATAAGTAATACCGTCTCTCCCTCTCTCTCTATTACCTACTTTCCATTCACATTTCTGGTAAGTTTCCCCTTCCATATGCTACACATATTACATATGTTACATACATTACAGGATTAAAAGTCCCTTTATAGACATTTTCTCAGGTTAATAAGTGTTTAATGGTTTCATGACCCCAATTCACTATCTTTTTTCAATCTCAACTCAGGCTTCAATTCACCCATTTCCAACTCAGCCCAGGGTATGTGGGAGCCCAAAATGACTTTTAGAGAAGGACAAATTGGCTTATCTTAGTGTGTTTCAGTCTAAGCATCACACCAAGAAAATAATGCCTCTGCTTAGCTCTGCACCAACCGGGGAGCAAGAAAAGAGAAGCAAAACAACTTTTTGCATAAATGAGGCCTTTTACATCATTACTTTCGTCAAAGTGTTGTAAATATTTGAACAACTATATTAATAATTTGATATCAGTTCCAATGGGGGGAATGGTTCCCCACACCACCAAGCAATTAATTCAATTCTGACACTATCTACCTGGAGATAGCATCAGATTCCACAGGATAAGGGCTCATTCGCACAAGACTGCCCTCCACTTTAGTTGCCAATCACAAACCCAGGTTGTTACCTGTGCTTCTGGATAGCTATAAATCAGAGCTTCCCATGACGCCCCCCGTCTTGGGTTCAATTCATTTGGTAGAGCGGCTCACAGAACTCAGGAAACCTGATTACTCACCAGATTATTGGTTTATTACAAAGGATATTAAAGAATATGAATCAACAGCCAGATAGAAGAGATGCATAAGGCAACATATGGGGAAGGGGCATGGAGCTTCCATGCTCTCCCAGCACCTCCATGTGTTCACCAACCTGGAAGCTCTAAACACCGCCCTTCTGGAGTTTTCTGGAAGCTTCCTCATATAAGCACCGTTGATTAAATCATTGGCCGTTGTTGACTGGTTCAACCTCCAGCCCTTCTCCGCTCCCTGGAAATCAGGGGATAGGACTAAAAGTTCTAACCCTCTAATCGTGTGGTTGGTTCCCCTGGCAACCAGCCCCCATCCTTAGGTGACCTAGGAGCTTTCCAAAAGTCACCTCATTAACACAATAAGAGCATCTTATTATGCTCATCTCTCAGGAAATTCCAAGGGTTTTAGGAGCTCTGTGCCAGAAACTAGACAAAGACCAAATAGACATTTATTATAAATCACAATACCACAATATACAAGGTACTTTTTCTCTTATTATTTCACTCAGAATCAGATCTGCAGGAGCACACAGTGCTCCCTCCCATACCATGGTCTAAAGAATAGACTTAAGTAGGTTGGCCCATGAATATAAAGGGGTAAATGGTTACTGAACATTGCAATGAATGTTTTCCTCCAGGGAGACAGAGAGCCATGGTTCACACACACACTCTTGCCTGAGGTTGTACAGTGGACCCAATGAAGCTATGAGATCTAAAGGTGATGCTTCTCGAAGTGTGGCTCTTGGCCACCTGTACCCAGATTATCTTTGGTGATTGTTAGAAATGCAGATTCCTGGGCTGCGACTCCACTCACTGAATCACAGTCTCTGCTGTTGACCTGAGAATCTGCACTTTTTAATAGGCTTCTCAGGCACACTAAAATTTGAGAGCTACTTCCCCAAGGCCTAAAAGGAGACATGTCTCTAAGGGAGACATGGTAGTCTCTCCTTGTAAAATTTTATTGGGAAACAATGATGACCAGATACCAATCAGGTCCTTTAGGAGTTAGTGTTGTGCACATTTAAGCCCCAAATTCACATCACTTGATGGCAAAAATCTCAAACCGTGAATGTAGAAAGCAATTCTGGACTGGTAGAGTCTTAGGCACCTCATGGAAATAAATGCAAAACCTCTCTGAAGGAAGGTACCTTCAACCTAGGCTTCAAAGAATTCCCAAAAGTAATTCTCTGAGGAACTCACAGTCAAAATGAACAAAACACATAAAGAAATAAGTCACTAGGAGTGAATGTCAGCAGAAACAACAGACTACCCTGATACTGGAAATAGCAGGCATAGAATTAAAAATAACTCTGCATATCATGTTTAAAAAAGTAAAAGACAAGGTTGAAAAAAGCTTCAAGGAAGAGAAAATAGTGACCAAAGTTGAAAAATAACCAAAAAGCACACACACACACACACACACACACACACACACACACATATGTATAGTTATGTTAAATATACAAATATATTTATATTAAATATTGTATAAATATATTATATATATTATAGTAAATATGTATTTCTATATTTACATAGATAAAATCATTGAAATTTAAAAAGTCAGTGGATTGACTGTCATCAGGCTGTCATCAGGCACAAAGGAACTTTCTGGGGAGATAAAAATATTCTACAACTGGAATGTGATGATGGTTGCACAACTCTATAAATTTTCAAAAACTTGCTGAATTCTACAGTGAAAATGGATAAAGCTTATAGTATATAAAGTATTCCTTAATAAAGTTCTTAAAAAAAAAAAACCTCGACGAATTGCTTTCAGAACAAATTAGACACAGCTAAGAGTAAACTAGTGAACCAGAAGACAGATGAGAAGAAATCATCTGGAATGATTCACAGAAAGACAAAAAGATGAAAAATACACCTGAGAGGTTAAGAGACATGGAGGATAGGGTGAGATGGCCTAGCACATGTCTAATCAGGGTACCAGAAGGAAATGAGAGGTTAAATGGAGAAGGGAAGATATTCAAAGAGTTACTAGATGAGACTTTTCCAATTCAAAATCCATGAAGTCAAGCTCAGTGAATCCCAAATAGGGTAAATAAAAAGAAATCCACACTTAGAAACAACAGAGCAAAGCTGCAGACCACCAAAACTGAGGAGGAGATCCTAAAAAGCACCATAGAGAAATAACAGATTCCCTTTAAGAACAGTAGACTATCTCCTCAGCCACAATGGAAGCAAAGAGATTATATGCTGAAAGAAATAACTACCTACCTGGAATTCTATGCCCAGAAAAATAAAGACATATTCAGACAAGTAAAATCAAAGAGAATGTGCCTCTAGCAGTCCATCACCAAAGGAAACCCAAAGGAAGAAATCCCAGACACAGGCATGATAAGCAAGAATGTATAAAGATAAATGTGCATAAATCTAAATGAACAATGACCGTATAAAAGAATAATAATTTCTTATGAGGTTAAATAGTATAATTTAAATATATGTTAATAATAACATATGAGTAAGGAGTGGGGAAACAAAGTTAAAATTTCCTAAGGTCCTTCCACAGTCTGGGAGGAGGATAACATAGATCAACTTCAGATTCTGATATGTTATATATGAATATTGTGATTTCTACAGTAACCCCTAAAAGGACAGAAACAGAGTATAATATCCAAACAGACAGAAGTGAAAAAAATGGAATGATAAAAAAATATTTAATCCAAAGAGGAGCCTAAAAAGGAGAGAAAAAGAAACACAGGACTGGCAGGTCAAAGAGAAGGAACAAAATAAAACTCTAGGTATAAACCTATATGAACCTAAATTACATTTTAAATATAAATTGCTCTATGTAAAAGACAAATATGTTCAAATTGGATTTTTAAAAATCTAATTTTTTGCTGTTTACAATAGTTTATATCTAAAACATAAGGATCCAAAAAGGTTGAAAATAAAAAGATGAAAAATATGTATCATGCAAATATTAACCAGCAGAAAATTGGTGTGCCTGTATTACTGACAAACTGAATCATTTTTTTATATAAATGTATTTATTTGTTTATTTTTGGCCGTGTTGGGTCTTCGTTGTTGCATGCCGGCTTTCTCTAGTTGTGGCGAGTGGGGGCTACTCTTCGTTGCAGTGCACAGGCTTCTCATTGCGGTGGCTTCTCTTGTTGCAGAGCACGGGCTCTAGGCACACGGGTTTCAGTAGTTGTGGCACGCAGGCTCAGTAGTTGTGGCTCGCGGGCTCTAGAGCGCAGGCTCAGTACTTGTGGCACACGGGCTTAGTGGCTCCGCGGCACGTGGGATCTTCCTGGACCAGGGCTCGAACCCGCGTCCCCTGCATTGGCAGGTGGATTCTTAACCACTGTGCCACCATGGAAGTCCCCAAACTGAATCTTAAGTTAAAAATTATGACTAGAGGATAAAGAGGGTTCTTTTATAAGAAAAAAAATTTAATTCATCAATAACAATTTGAAGTATGTATACACCTAAATATAGTATCAAAATATCTAAAGCAAATATATGAGAAGAAATATATAAAGCAGTAATATGGGAAGAAATAAGATAATTCCACTGTCATAGTGGATCTCTCTCAGTTATTGACAGAACAAGCAAACAAAACAATCAATGAGGATATATAAGATTTGAACAACACAACTGACATACAACCTAATGGATAGATATAGAACACTATACCCAGCAACAGCATAATAATCATACTAAAGACAAGTACACATAGAACACTTGAAAAAATTGACCATATTCCAGACTGAAAGCAAGCATCCAAAAGATTAAAATAATTCAGAGTATGTTCTCTGACCATGTTAGACATCAGTAACAAAAAGATAACTAGAATCATGTCTGAAAATTAAGAAACCCTTCTAAGTAAGCCATGAGTCAAAGAAGAACTCATAATGGAAATTCAAAAATATCAATATTTTGAACGGATATGCTAAATATTACACACTACAATGTAAAGCAATTTGTAGAAGGAAATTTACAGCCTATAAATGACCAAATTGAGTTTACCCTGGGAAGGTAATGTAACCTGCTTCATTAGCAGATTAAAGGAAGAAAATAATATGATCACCTCAGAAGCAAGCAGAAAAAGCTTTTGTTATACCTAAGCAGCATATGGTTTGTTTTTTTTTTAATCCTTAGCAAACCAAAATTAGAGGAAAAAACTTCCTTAACCTGATAAAGGATGTCTACAAAAAAATCTACAGCAAATATAAAACAATGGTAAAATGTTGAAAGTCTTCGAAACATTGAAAATTGAGGTAAGGAACAAAACAAGGAAGTTCCTATTACCATTTCTATTCAAATTGTACTGTATGTCCTAGGCAACACAGTAAGGCAAACTTTTTTAAATGTGTAAGGATTAGAAAGGAAGAAACAAACCTGTTATTATTCACAGGTAACATGATTATGTACAAAGAAAAATCCATAAGAATTAATGAGTTTAGCAAAGCTGCAGCAAAAAAAAAGTCTACAAAATCTCATCGTATTCTCTATACCAGCAAGAGCTAAAAAATGAAATTTTTTAAAAGATACCATTTATAAGAAAGACAAAAATTATCAAATACCTAGGGATAAATATAACAAAAGATGTGCAGTTTCTCTGAATTAGTCTCCTTGAGGCTGCTTAACAAATTACCACAAACCTGGTGATTTAAAACAATAGAGATTTATTCTCTCTCAGTTCTGGAGGCCAAAAGTCTGAAATCAATATCACTGAGCAGAAGTCAAGGTGTTGGTAGGGCCACTCTCCCTCTGGAGAATTTGGGGAAAGGCCTTTTCTTGCCTCTTCCGGCTTGTGGCGGCTGCTGGCATTCCTTGGTTTGTGGCCACATCCCTCCAATCTCTGTGCCTGTGGTCGAACTGCCTTCACATCTTCTTCTGTGCTAAATCTCCCTCTGCCTCCTACTTATAATGATACATACACGTAGGCCCCACTTGAATAATCCAGGATAATCTCCCCATCTCAAGCTCCTTAATTTAATCACATCTGCAAAGATCCTCTTACTATATAAGGCAACATATATAGGTTGCCTTATATGGTAAGGCATATCAGGTCTTTATATGGACCTGATATCCGTGGAGGTCATCATTCAGCCAACTACAGCCTCTATGGATTAAAATTACAGAAATTGAGTCATTAATGAAGACTTAAGTAGAGACATGTGTGCAAACCATGTACATAGACTGGAAGACTCAATGCCATGAAACTGTCAATTTTCCCCATATTCATTTATGAAATTAATGCAATCCCAATAAAAATGTCACCAGTTGTGTTTGCGCAACTTGACAAGTTGTTTCTAAAATTTCTATATAAGTACATGCAAAAGGAAAAGAATAACCAAGTCATTCGAGAAGAAAAACAGTGAGAGGAGAGTTGCCCTATCAGATATCAAGACTTTTTATGAAACTACATAATGGAAACAATGTTGAATTGGTACAGAGACAAATAGCCCATGGAAACAGATCCACACATGTGAACACTTGATATAAGAGGTGGCATTGCAGGGAAATTGGGAAAGGGTGAGTGTTTTGGAAATAGTGCAGGGAATTATGGCATCTACATAAAAATAATTTAAAATGAATCCCTACCCCACAACAAACTCAGAATTAATTCCAGGTGAACTAAAAATCTAAGGATTTTTAACCCAAGGATGAAAACAAAGCTTGTTTTTGTCAGAAGACAATATATTGTCAGAAGACAATATAGGAGAATATACTTATGACCTAGGAAGGATTTATCCAACAATTCACATAAAAACACAAACCATAAAGGGAAAAAAATGATAAATTTGACTATGTTAAAGTCAAGAATTTCTATATGATACCAAAAAGAAAATGAAAAGAGAAATCACAAATGAGAGAAGACAATTGCAATACACGTAACAAAGAACTAGAATCCAGGATATATTAAGAGCTCCTATAAATTAAAGAGTAAATACATCATCCAGCCTTCAAAAACTGATTTTGAAGACTTGATCAGACACTTTACAAAAAGAAAAAAAAAGAAAGTAGTCAATAAGCATAAAAAAAGACACTCAACTCATTAGTAATCAAGGAAGCACAAGGTAAAACCATAATGAGATACAAAGGTACATCCACCATTTAGCAAAAACTAAAAAGCCTTACAATACTGGTTGAATTAAAACTTTTATTATTACATGATAAACACTCTTTCTGTCTATGGATGCTTTTTTTCTAACTTTAATTTTATTGTAGGTGGATGGACCTAGAGTTCGTCATAGAGTGAAATAATTAAGAGAAAAATACCGTTATGCATATATATAATGCATATATATGGAATCTAAAAAAATAGTACTGATGAACTTAGTGGCGGGGCAGGAATAAAGACGCAGACGTAGAGAACAGACTTGAGGACATGGCAGGGAGGGGAAGTTGAGACGAAGTGAGAGAGTAGCACTGACATATATACACTACCAAATGTAAAATAGATAGCTAGTGGGAAGCGGCCGCATCACCCAGGGAGATCAGCTCGATGCTTTGTGACCACCTAGAGGGGTGGGATAGGGAGGGTGGGAGGGAGGCTCAAGAGGGAGGGGATATGGGGATATATGTATACGTATAGCTGATTCACTTTGTTATACAGCAGAAACTAACACAACATTGTAGAGCAATTATACTCCAATAAAGATGTAAAAAAAAATTTATTGTGGTAAAATATATATAACAAAGTTCGGCATTTTAACCATTTTTAAGTGTATAATTCAGTGGTATTAATTACATTCACAATGCTGTGAAATCACCATCACTGTCTATTTTCAAAATTTTTTATCACCCCAAATGGAAACTCTCTACCCATTAAGCAATAACTACCCATTCATCCTTCCCCCAGACTCTGTTAACCTCTAATCTAATACTTTGTCTCTATGAATTTGCCTAGATATTTCATAAGCAGAATCATATATTTGTCCTTCTGTGTCTAATTATTTCACTTACCATGTTTTCAAGGTTCACCCATGTTTTGGAATGTATCAACACTTCATTCCTTTTTATGGCCGAATAATATTCCACTGTATGTATTTGTCACATTCTGTTTATCCATTCACCTGTTAATGGACACCTAGGTTGTTTCTACCCTTTGGCTATTGTGAATAACGCTGCTATAAACATTGGCATACAAGTATTTGCCTGAGTTCCTGTTTTCAGTTCTATTGAGTATATAGCTAGGAATGGAATTGCTGAATCATATGGTAGTTCTATGTTTAACTTTTTGAGGAACTGCCATACTGTTTTCCATAGCAGCTGCACAATTCTCAACTAATATTTTTTATTTAAAATCTATCTTATATTATTATAGCTCCCTCAATTTTCCATGAATTAGGATTTGCCTAGTGAACATTTTCACATTCAGCTCTTCTGTGTCCGTTTTAAATGTCTCCTACATTGTTTATTACCAATGTATTTGGATATATTTCCCAAATTCTATTCTTTTCCTGTCACTTTGGAAACTATATCCTATATCATAAAACTGTTAACATGCATATATTTAACTTAACAAAATCCAAAGTTATCTTTACCCTCCTCTCACATAATAAAAAGGGACTTACTATGTTTTAACTATGCTCCCCCACTCCCGTTATTGTCTAGCATTTTAATTTATCATGGATTGTTCTATAGCTTCTCAAATTTAAAAAATTATTATTACTGTTTTGGACAGTCAGTGCTTTAGATTTACCCTCATTTCAGTGTTTCTTCGCTCACCATTCATTTATGTTGCATCTCACATCTTTCTGGGATCATTTTCCCCTCACCTTAGCGCTTGTCTTTGAGAGATCCTTTAGTGAGAGCCCCAGTTTTTGTTGATTAAGTAATATATTTTTCCATCTTCCTTTTTTTTAAAATTAATTTATTTTTGGCTGCACTGGGTCTTCGTTGCTGCACATGGGCTTTTTCTCTAGTTGCGGCGAGCGGGGTCTACTTTTTATTGCAGTGCACAGGCTTCTCATTGCGGTGGCTTCTGGTGTTGCAGAGCACAGGCTCTAGGCACACGGGTTTCAGTGGTTGTGACACGCAGGCTCAGTAGTTGTGGCTCCTGGGCTCTAGAGAGCAGGCTCTGTAGTTGTAGCACACGGGCTTAGTTGCTCCACGGCATGTGGGATATTCCCGGACCAGGGCTCGAACCCGTGTCCCCTGCACAATTATATATACACACACACACACACACACACACACACACATTTATTTATGTAATTAATCAACTTTTCCCCTTTCTCCTTCCAATTATTCTACTCAAGACTACATAAGACTTTCATAACAAGGGGGATTGTTTTTAAGGAAGAGGAATAAACACACAGAGATGGACAGAGAAATTCATGAAATGTATCTCCTTTTCTTGGGAAGGTGAGTGCTTCTTTGTTTCAACAGGGATAGTTGCTGTGTATCAGGCAGAATCATGATATTCTTTTTGTTCTTCTTTGGAAATTTAAACATGGATACAAGGGTAAGTACAGATGCTGTGTATTCCAAAGGGTGAACTGTGATGGACAACGTCTGTTCAATATTCGGTACTATCCTCACCCTTCTAAATTCTCCCCTCTACTGGATACTTGTACACAGAGATCCAGTTAGATTTCACCAATGAGAGCCATTTGTGCACAATTTGGAAGGGAAAAGAGAAGTAGAAATAATATTCTCCAGTGGCAACTGCAAACAGACTAATGGGCATCAGATAGCTAATGTGGGGCTCACCAATATCTTTCCAGCATCTTCCTGACAATCATCCACCCCGATGCTTTGGACAGCTGAGATCACCGACAGCAGCTCGCTGCAATTCCTACACTGGCAGATTTCACAGTGCCCTCCCTGATCTGCATTGCCCAGAATTAATGGCTATGTAAACCCAATTCTCCATATTAAATCCTTTCCTACTGGAAATACCAGTAGTGATTTATGATTTCTTGACCAAACTCTAACTCAGCAAGTAAAGGCACTGAAAGAAAAAATAAGGGGAAAAAAATGCTACTTAGACTATTAACTTAGGTCAGCAAATATTTTATTAAGCAACTGCTATGGCAAAGTCATGTGCTCAGGCACACAGAGATATATGTTGTTTACGCTGAGTTCATTTGTCCACGGGTCCTTTTTCATATGATCTGTGTACCTGGTGTACCCAGTACACTGGACAGCACAAGGTAAGATTGACAAGAAAAGCAAGACTTGGCTGTTAAATTTTTGTCAAGAGAATATCTATTTAAATAATGATTCAATTTTGAGGCATCCTATTTGAGCACAAGCCAAGCCATTATAGATTCTTTAATTTTAAAAATAATAACATTAAAAATCAGCCCTATCTTCTGATAGGGTGATTGTCAACATTCTCAGAGCTGCCCTTGCTTCATTTCAGCATATTAAGCCCAAAGGAGTCGAGAACCATTAACTTAAGAACATCACACTTTGGGAAGGTCAAATTGAAGAGACCAATGTGTCTGTAAGGCAGCTAACTTTTCTCTATCTTGGGGAATCTCAGTCACTGCCCTTCATTCCTGTGTTCTGTCACAGGAACAACCAGGAATTTGCAAATAAATTGATATAAACCTGTCTCTGCTAAGAAAACAACTCAAAGTACTTAAGTTACTAATGTGTCAGTAAAGTGAATTCTGCGCTCAGAGGCCAGTATATTTTTCCACTTCACTTAAAGCACAGAAAAAGACTACCTGTATGAAGAAGTTTTAAAATTAATTTTTTCTTTCAAAGAAAGAAATGCTTTGAACTTCAGTAACACATGATTTCAAGTTAATAACCAAGAACATAAGACAGAAATCCTATGAAGATCTCCCACAGTTCCTAGGTTTCTCCACAGCAGCAGTAAAAGTGAATTAAGAATAAAATCAATATTGGGTTTATAATTTTATTCAAAGGACAAATACAAAACAGAAAGAGATAAAATTCAAAGCAAATGTGCTCAATATTTCAAAACAACTCTATGTACAAAGTAAATAGGAAAAAACAACCAAAAGCCCCCGTAAATCACACTAGCTAGATACATTCAAGTCTAACAGAAAGAAACCTGAATTTAATGCAATTTCAATTACCTAGAAACTGAAAGTCTTTATTGTCTCAGACTATTTTCCATCCCAGTTAGGGGTATTATTTGAAGACAAAGCTTTCTAACGAGTCCATCTCACATTGAACTTGCCATAGTAAAACATCCTTGACTGATGCCACACTGGCTTTTCTTAAAGCCAACAACAGTGTCACCTGAAAGGGGCCGTTGGCAGAAACAAACTGTAGTGATCCTGACACATCTAGACCTTTGCACCCTGGCTATTGCACGATAATCCTAAAACTAACGGATACCAACCTATGGGTCTCACAAATTAAGAATATATTAGTTAAGAACAAGTGATCATTTGCCTTTTAGGTATAGTGCATCTAGAACTCTCAATGAGTATTTACCTATATTCCAGGCTTTGGGAATTCTGGCCATTTTCCTTTTAAGACCTCACCATATTTATCTCCATTTCAAAACATACAGAGCTAAGTGATGGAGGCAAAAATTAACCTCTAAAGATCCCCTGGGTGTGCAATAGCTGTGAGTTCGACAATGTACCTTATTCGCATTGTTGGAAATAATGCAATCGGTTGCTAAACTGCAGAAATTAAGAGCATATGAAAACATGCCAATTGCTTTCATCCTAACAGGCATAAAGGCTTTTTAATTTTATATAAACATATACAAAGGCAGATTGATAAATGAATGGGAAGGAAATAACTATAATTCTATCCAGAGAGCACTTCTCCAATTGTTTACAAGCTCCGTTTTTTATTCCATATTTTCAATGACACATCCATACTCCATATCAAAAATTTTTTGAAATATGAAAAAGGAAATATGGCTACATAACAGCATTCTCTATAAGAAAATACATGTGTGAACCTTGGTGTTTTGAGTCAATGAATCATGTTAATATGAAGTTCACAAATATGTCTTTTCAACCTTGGAAATAATCTCGTGTACATGCTAACCAAAAAGAGAATAATAAATTTATCTTATTACATATATACTTCCTGGGAAGGGGTCAGCTGGTTAAATGACCTATAACCTGGCAACTTCTCTGTATATTATTACAAGATTACTTTTTATCTCCAGGATGCTTGTTAAACTAATAAAGCTTCTACATCATTTTTAAAAATTAGATAGAACAATTTAACCTCAGATTAATGGGAGAAACTTAAGGACTTCTTTCCTTCATCCGAAAAATTAAAGAACTTATTTTTCCTCAAATCCACTTCAATGAAAAGTGGCCTCTTAATTTTTAGGGAGATTATTTCTTGGCCTTTAATATGCACTCGGTAAATACTTACTGATAGTGAACTGAAGAGAATTTAAAGAAAACCTTTCACTAGCAGTAAAGCTAAATTTTATGTAAAAAAATGTGGCCTGTGGAAAAAATGATCCATGCTGGTGTGGATCTGGGCTTTGCTGCAGAGCAACACAGAGTGAAAGAGAGATGAGAGATTGGGCTCAATTCTATGGGAAGGCAATACAGCACATCTATTCATTCAAACCACCCTGGCATAACTCTGTCTCCTGCAAAACACAGCAAGTGCTGTAAGCACTAGGGATAGAGAGTTTAGCCTGCTGTTTATAAAAGGATCCTGTAAAAGGACTCTTTGTTCAATAATTAAGAGATTGCCAGATACTACAGAAACTTTAGACTTGGAGTATATGCTGTACTTGCTATTCACCCATCTTAAATATCCTTCTTTTGCAACTATCAATTCACTTAAACAAAGTTGTTGATCACTGCATATACCCTGTAAATTTGCTAGAAACAACATAGTGTCACAAAAAGTTCTAAAAGACTTGAGAAAGTATAGTATTTACAGAGTATAACATCAGAAAAAGTAGAGCCTTTGTTTTATCTAATAATCCTTTTTAAAATAATTGGGAAGTGGGAGTGAAGACGTGACTTTTAAATATATTTATGTAATATTTCTTCTTTTTAAAAGCAACAGTAATGAATAAACTTTTAGCATCAAAAATGTTTACCAACAACTAAAGTAAACATTGGCTACATTCTTAGTACAATACAATCTTTAACACGATGACAAACATGTATACACGTCAAATATTGGCAAATTGCTTCAAAATGCAATTCTCAGCAAGTTTTTGGTAACTTATTCACAGTTCAGAATTATAGTCACTGTACTCAGAAGACATGAGGAAGAAATGACCAACTGGCTCAGTAAACTAAACATTCATCTTGAAGAACAGAAAACTGAAACAAAGGCAGGATGATTTCTAGCTCACAAGAAATATAATTTAAACAAATACTGAAAGTTTTATTTAAGCAAAAAATAAAAATTAACTGCAGAACATTTTTAAAAAGCTAACAGTATCACTTCTATATTCATTCTGAAAACTAGTATAGTAAGAAAGGTAATTTGAGAATTTCCTAAAAAGTTCTCGTCAGCCATTATTTATGGCATATTCCATAACATTGATATCAAGCTATTACAGACTCACAAGTTAATATGGCATAACTTTACAGTCTTGCTAGTTAACTGTGATTTTTATTTTAACCCTGGATACTATTGGTTCAAAGCTTAATATTACCATTCCTACTGGTTATCATGTCACAGATCTAAAGATACAGTTAAATTCACCAAGCTAGGGAAATACTGATAGATTAACAATCTTTAAATATTGTGGGGAAAAAACGATTTAATTGTTAAAACTTTTAAACCTGAGGCTCTAACACTAAAAACAAAGAAAGTAATCTGAAATATGTTTTCGCAGGTAAAACACTACCTGGTATTCTGGTATACAACATCTACTAAATATGTGGATATAAGACTTCTTTATCTTTCTTTACCATTCCCTTCAATTTCTTTGGCCTTCAGAAATTCAATGTGAGCTCTGAATTCTTTTTAAATAAACATTTTCAATGACATTGTGCTTTTTAGAAAAATCACTTAAGTTGTAGCATATAATAAGTAATTAACATTAGTCATTCCCTTTTATTGCTATAGTATATATCCTAATTAAAAAAAAAAGAGAGAGGAAACTGACCCCAAAGGACTTCTTAAAATATGTTTGTTAAAGCAAACATTTCAGCGGGTTTTCCTTCTTTGAAGAGTTATAGAAATGCGTCAAAGGAATACTACCAAGGAGCTAAAAAGGGGTTCTTTTCCTCTCATCCTCATAATTAACTCAGGTCAAGAGACCTGTACGCAAAAGGATAAGACAATGTCATCTCAGAAACAATTTCCTAAGAACCTAAGAGAGAAAATCTTTATTAGCACTCTAACAGCCCCATCTGCATATCACGCTGTGTCAGTTCTCTTTTAGTTGTGATGCTTGATTGTTTTCACCTTTGCATCTAATGACTGCTGTTCCTTAGATTACCACAGACGCATGGACCTACAGCCTGTGGTAACAGCTTACTCTACAAAATGCACTTCACCTCTTAGGAACATGATACGCACCAAAACCTGGACCATGATTTAAGTAAATAAATCCACTCACAACATTTAACAGCTCAACTTCATTTTTCCACTCTCTCACCCTGTGCCTTCCAATGATCCTAGTCTCCACGAGTGATGAGTCCATCTGGGGACAAGTGGACTTTGCTTTAAACAGGATGTATTTTTCAGTTTCTAGCACAGTGACTTTCCCATAATAGGGTGTTGACAGAGTTATAACAAACTAAAAACAGTTAACATTAATTTTCCTCCTACCATCTATTCCTATGGCATAGGTGATTTAAAAACAGAAAAGCTGACTGATGCCAAAGTTACAATCATGTACTTGGCCACGTGTTAGATGCTAACATGACCTCTGGCCTACAAAGGGCTCACGACCTGCGGTAAGGAACTCTAAGTTATACATGAGTGAATTTAAATTTTAAATGTACCACAAGAAAGGATTTTTTACAGAAAGGACTCCTTTTGTAGAATATCTTTCTTGAAAAATCAGATTTTCTTGTCCTGTATTATACTGGTTTTAACTGAGCATCCACACTTATTAGCAGTTTGCCTCATTACAGTATTTTTTGTGTTCATAATTCATAAAAGCATCTAAAAATCACTACATTAAACAGGGTAGGGAGCAAGAAGAAGGGGTAGGGAATGGAAGCCACGTTTGTTTGGAAAATACCACTTTTTTTTTCTTACTATTGGTTTTTGAGATTCGGTTTAGAACTTACCCTAGCCTGAAGTGTACATGTGTGTGTTTGAGAGCTAGAGAAAGATAGACAGACACACCAAACACGCACACACAGAGAGGGAGAGGAAACAGAGACTGAAAATTAATGATTGATTTCACATATCAGTTTCACTTAGAAAGCTAATTTTAACTTTGGAAATGCTATAAATCCATATAAATCGTGCATAAAATGCTAACATAACATAAGAATGACACTACACACATACTAAAACTAGCAGGCCTACACAAAATAATATTAGAAACAATTAAAATAGATAAATATAGCTATAGTAGCTATATAAATGTGAACAGTAATCCTATTTCATTTTAAAAACAGGTTTCTAGTCTTAATCTAAGAGTCCTTCTGAATTACCTCAAAATAAGCCAATTCTTTCTCTAACCCTAACACAAGGCAGAATTCTATGCTTCTCTTCCAACAGCTACTAGAACATCGTAACCTCATCAAGAAGTTCAAACACAGAAAAAGGAAAAGACTGCGCTTACTTAATTCTACTAAATATCTTACCTTCACAATTTAAAAGTGAAAACTTTTGAAAGAGAAGGACTTAACCAAAACATAAACACACTGTCCTGTAACGCCCAAGGTGTGGCCAAAAAAGCTCCGTGAAGAAATTATTACAACTTTTTGGGTGTCAAGCTAATATTCTACTTTAAATTTTTTAATCTAAATTGTAAGTTTCCATTTCTGACACTAGCTAGCTGAAGGCACCTCAGTATCACTTTATTTATATCTTCTTCATTCCTAAATATTTTTCAGGGGTAGAACAGAATATAGAGAGAGAAAAATACCTAGAAAGCAATACTAAATTTTATATAATCCTTCATTAATATCAGTGTAAAGCATATAGCTTTTTCTAACTCTAGCCCATCGTATACATTTAGAGTCAAATGATTAGTCAAAAGGCTTGTAAATCTTCCAAACAACTGCAAGGAGCTTCCAAACTGGGCACAAAGGTACTACTAGTTTGATGCAACAAGGCAGTGAGAGAAGTTAAAATTAACTGCAGGTAATTCTTCTCCGGGACAAAGTTGAAGAGAATTCTGAATATATTGGTATTAATTTGAGACATTTGATAGCAACTCTGTGTGGTGATTTCAAAGAATAAGATAAAATGTCATTCAGCAGTAATTAAAAAAAACAACAAAAAACTACAGATACGAGGAAATTAAAAACCACTTTCAGGAGATGAAAAAACAAGGAGTAGGATATACAACATGTACGTATTCCATCTTCAAACTTAAAATCATATTGTCAATTGTACAAAGCAGCTCAAATTTAAAGTTTGTGCTATGAAATTGTGCAAGTATTTTCTTCTATCAAGGGCTGGAGAAAACCAACGCACTACTATACTATTTATCTTCCTAAGATACCTTGACGTACAGATCACAGGCAATAAGTTTGAGAGACTAAGGTTAACAACTTAGAAATCCCACAAAGAAAAGTTTTCAGTTTTTAAGTTTTACAGTTTGATTTAAAAACAAAATAACAAACAAACTTCAAAATAAATCACAGCATCTTCTCTTTAAAACTGAATTAAATGTCCAAGTACATTGCTGTTGGCTTTAAATATTCCAATTAAATGCACTATTCTTTCGTTGGCCGCCTCTCAGATTGAAGTGGAGGGCCCAGAAATCCAACACTCAGCATCCTTTAATGAAAATGAGAGCTAAATCTCTTTCTGACACCAATACCAATATAGATTCCATTATTCAAACTCCCTCACAAATTACTGGGAAAATATGAGGTAATTTCACAAAAATCACAAATTGAATGGAATAATTATAACTGATATATAAATAAGGATTTACTAGAAAAGGCTTAGGGGGTGATATTTTAAATCAAGGTTTTAAATACAAAAGGTGTCTTGTGTTGCTTAATCGCCCAGTTTCAGATGTTCCTTATTCTACGGTTACAGATTTGGCTAGATTCCGCGGGAAATCAACCTGCAAAAAAAAAAAACCCAGCAATTTTTGAGAGATTATACATATATTGGGGGGGGGTGGCTATAAGCAAATTATTTTTGCCTATAAAAAACATAAAACAGAAAACATGTTCATTAACCATCTTTACTATAGATTACAAAGAATTAGATTAGAAAATATAGTAATATATCTTTAAAAGACTTGAAATCAGGAAAAAGAATTCCAAAGGAGCCAGTTCGGCACATGAAAAACTCCTGTGGTCCTCTATGAGGTGGCATCCCTCTCAGGGGACACTAGAAACGTATAAGAGCAGATGTTTTGATTGTCACTTTGGTTGTCACAATGAATGAGGGACCAGGAATGCTGAGAGTCCTACAGTGTGTGAGAAAGTCCCAAATAAAGAATTTCCAATAGCTACCTCATTAAGAAACACAGAAAGAAAACAGGTAATCTCCAGTCATGGAGGTAACGTCCAAGATTCCTTCAAGTTCTATGGGTATGAAAATGTTAGGATGTAACCTACAAACTGGGCCATGGAAATATAACAAGTGACAGAGATATGTATGAGGGAATTCTCAAATTCTATTGCTAAAAATTTAGAAGGAAACTATCAAAATGTACCAGGGTGAAAAGCCAGCCCAAAGTGGTCCATCACTTACATCATAGCCTCTCAGCACAGCCAGGTGGAAGGCCAGCAACTGTAAGGGGATCACGCTGAGAATGCCCTGCAGGCAGTCCACTGAGTGTGGCACCTTGATTGTTCTTTTTGTGTTCTTAATGGTCTCAGTGTCTTCCTTATCACAGATCACCACTGGCCGGCCCTGGGAAAGAAATCACACTCGCAATCACTGGTTAAGCAAAAGCAGGGCTGTAACACTTGAACATACAAATTTTGCACTGCACGATTCACACGTGGCCTCACTGACACAGGCTTATTTAAACTCACAATCCCATGTGGTAAGTTTCACTCACAGTCAAGGAAACAGAAGCTTTGTAAGATTCAGTGCTTTCTTAAACTCACACAACTAACAGATACCAGGCTCGGTACTTAAATCTAGGACTACCTGCCTTCAAAGCCCAAATCTGTAACCACTACATTGTGACTAGAGATTAACATCTTTGGAAATTTACATACAAAGCCAAATGATCTGAAGAAAACTCAGTTAAGCACAGCACCAGTAATATTAATGTAAAGTCTAGTTCCTCCTGAAATACACATGTAACAATATTAAATTAAAAGAGAACAGCATACACTAATTGAAGATGACAGGACTTGGAGACCAAGACCTCATTTTGATCTTGGTTCTGGTATTATGAGAACTATGGGCTAGGTCCTGTCAAAACTCTTGAGTACCTCAGATTACTCACATGCAAACCTAAGCATGCTTTGTAAGCCACCTGATGGGTACTGGTCTATCACTTTAATGTCATAAAATTCAAATAAGCTTTAGTGACCCAACTCTTCAACCCCCAAGGTGTCCTCACAGCAGCTCCTGACTTACCTGCCTAGCAACCACCTGCTGAAGAGCATTCTGACACTTGGCATAGGTGTGATCTCTCATGATGATCATGATGACAGGCATCAACTTATCCACCAAAGCTAGAGGGCCGTGTTTCAACTCACCAGCAAGGATACCTTCCGAGTGCATGTAAGTGATTTCTTTGATTTTCTAATAGGAAGAAACTAGATTAGTCTTCAGTCTGTTTTTCAAAAACCCATTCTTTAAATATTACACAGGACATCTGACGTCTGAAGTCCCTGTCTATTTATCCAAAAGTATTAAAGGATCACTGATGTGCAAATATAGCTAATAGGTTAACTGATCATTATTTCTAAATATAATGTCAACAACTATTTGGAAGTTTTAGAACTCCACAAGGACTTTTTTTTTTTTTTTTTTTTGTGGTATGCGGGCCTCCCTCTGCTGCGGCCTCTCCCGTTGCGGAGCACAGGCTCCGGACGCGCAGGCCCAGCGGCCATCTATGTGGAAGTTTTAGAACTCCACAAGGACTTTTTGAAGAGTTTAGACTATCATGAATGTACTCATATTTCTTTGTAACTGATCTCCCAATTGCTTCATATTTGACCTCAATTAAATCTCACACCTAGAGAACTTAATATTTATTTTATTCATATTTGGACAAAAAAATAACCCAAGTTACTTGCTAAACCCACGGTATCATGCTAAAATGTACTCTTCTTGATTTTCACTTTTGAATTAAGTATTCTGTTATACTTTCTGTTATACCTCAAGGTAAACAAATCAGAATGCATAAATATAAAGGCACTTTTGTGAAAGTTCCACCTATTTCATTCAGTCTAAAAGTATGACTGGGACTTCCCTGGTGGTGCAGTGGTTAAGAATCCGCCTGCCAATGCAGGGAACACGGGTTCGAGCCCTGGTCCAGGAAGATCCCACATGCCGCTAAGCAACTAAGCCCATGTGCCACAACTACTGAGCCTGTGCTGTAGAGCCCGCAAGCCACAGCTACTGAAGCAGTGTACCACAACTACTGAATCCTGCGCACCCTACAGCCCATGCTCCGCAACAAGAGAAGCCACCGCCGTGAGAAACCCATTCACCACAACGAAGAGTAGCCCCCGCTCGCCGCAACTAGAGAAAGCCCGCATGCAGCAATGAGGACCCAATGCAGCCAAAAATAAATAAATAAATAAATTTTTAAAAATAAAATAAATAAATAAAAGTATGGCTATGTGCCAGGTCCATAAGTCAACATTCTGAAATTGTAAGTGAGAAGACTTACTAGGGCCCCTTCAAGACAAGTAGCATAATGATAGCCACGTCCCATTATCAAGACTGACTTCTGGTGATAAAGTTCTGTTGCCAGTTTCTGAATTTCATCATCCATGCTCAAAACTTCCTTAATTAAATCTGTTAAGAAGTAATATTAGCAAAATCTATGAAAAGAGGACAATAAACTAAACCAATATAATAATAATAATAATAACATATGGGTAGCAACCGATAAAAGACCAAGGTTTCTAATCTTCTGTGCTATCACTGTGGGATTTTTAAACGCACAGGTGTAAAGTAAAAATATCTTGCTGACTAAATAGGTACAAGCCACAGCTTCACCCATGTACTTCCCACTCCCTTAGACAACAAGTAGAGTGTGTGAGTATCTTCATACCAGGCAGCCGCTTCAATCCAAGCATGATCTCTTTGCGTCTCTCTTGCATGGAGATCCTGTCATCACACATCATAAGAGCAAACATCACAAGGGATACAAACTGGCTTGTGTATGCCTGAAATACCACAAAAAAGCAGAAGAATTAGTTGCAGTTGCATTTTAAGAAGCTGGAATTTTTAATTTAAAAAGATGAAAATAAACAAAAAAATTCCCACTGGTTTAAGTGCATATTTTTTTAAAAACAGCATTAGTAGCAGCAAAGTAAACCAGTATTTAGGAAATCTACCACTGTTCTCCTTTTCCGAATTTGAGCAAATAACTTAACCTTTATTTCCAAATACCAAATATAAGTTCCTTGTAATGCAGTGGATGCTTATGAAATCCCTAATACAGTACCCTCAAAAAAGGAAGAGAAATGAACCAAAGGAAGGTAAGGAGAGAGTAAATCTGTATGTGCATAACCAAATTAAACTTTGAATGTAAATCAAAAACAAGGGTTTGAAAACCTCTCCTTAATGTACTTGCACTGGTTTTGTCGGATTTTTTTTTAGTTTTCTCTTTGATTTTTCACTTTTGTCTATTGCCTGTTCTTACTACTTTTTTTTTTTTTTAATTTTGGCCAAAAATTTTTTTAAAGTTCAACTGTAGAAAAGTAAATAGAAATAAGAATAAGCCTCAATCTTATTAACAGGAATAATTACATTAATAACATATTATTAATAACATTGTGAGTAATTACTTTTGATTTTTACTATTTTTTTCCTTTATATTGTTAAGAAAATTATTAGTAAGTGTAATTTTATAAGTTGTGCTATTCTTTGTTTATTCTATTTTTAAATTTTATTTTATTTTTGGCCATGCTGCATGGCTTGCAGGATCTTTGTTCCCCATCCAGGGATCAAACCCATGCCCCCTGCAATGGGAGCAAGGAGTCCTAACCACTGGACCACCAGGGGATTCCCCAGGTTGTGTTCATTCTTTTTTTTTTTTTCCCATTAATTAATTAATTAATTAACTTAATTTTGGCTGTGTTGCATCTTCATTGCTGTGCACGGGCTTTCTTTAGTTGTGGCGAGCAGGGGCTACTCTTTGTTGCAGTGCACGGGCTTCTCACTGAGGTAGCTTCTCTTGTTGCAGAGCATAGGCTCTAGGTGCACAGCCTTCAGTAGTTGCGGCACACAGACTTCAGTAGTTGTGGCACACGGGCTCAGTAGTTGTGGGTGTCCCCTGCATTGGCAGGCAGATCCTTAACCACTGCACCACCAGGGAGGTCCCTTGATATGATTTTAATTTTCCTAAATTTACCAGGTCTTGTTTTGTGGCCTAGCATGTGATCTATCCTGGAGAATGTACCATGTGCACTTAAAAAGAATGTGTACTCTGCTGCTTTTGGATGGAATGCTCTACACATATCAATTATGTACCTCTGGTGTAATGTGTCATTTAAGGCCAGTGTTTCCTTATTGATTTTGTCTGGATGACTGGTCCACTGATGTTAAGTGGGGTGTTAAAGTCCCCTACTACTATTGTGTTACTGTTGATTTCTCCCTTTATGTCTGTTAGTATTTGCTTTATGTATTTAGGTGCTCCAATGCTGGGTACATATATATTTACAATCGTTATATCTTCTTCTTGGACTAATCCCTTGATCATTATGTAGTGTCCTCCTTTGTCTCTTGTAACAGTCTTTAAAATCTATCTTGTCTGATATAAGTATTGTTACCCCAGCTTTCTTTTGATTTCCATTTGCATGGAATTCCTTTTCTCATTCCCTCATTTTCAGTCTGTGTGTCTTTAGATCTGAAGTGAGTCTCTTATAGGCAGCATATATATGGGTCTTGTTTTTGTATCCATTCAGCCACTCTCTCTTGATTAGAGCACTGAGTCCATTTACATTTAAGGTAATTAATGATATGTATGTTATTGCCATTTTGTTACTTGTTTGGGGGTTGTTTTGTAGGTCTTTTTTTTTTTCCTTTCTTATTTTGTTCCCTGTGATTTGACGACTATCTTTAGTGTTGTTTGGATTCCTTTTTCCTTTTTTGGTTTATATCTATTATAGATTTTTGGTTTGTGGTTACTGTGAGGTTTTTAAATAGCAATATGTATATATATATGTGTGTGTGTGTGTGATTGTTTTAAGTTGCTGGTCTCTTAATTTCAAATGCATGTTAACAACCCTGCATTTGTACTCTCCTCCTCTCATGATTACTGTTTTTGATATATTTTACATTTAACTGTATTGTGCATCCCTTAACTGCTTATTGTGGATATACATGATTTTACTGCTTTTGTCTTTAACCTTTCTACTAGCTTTGTGGGTGGATGACTTCCTACCTTTACTGTATGTTTGCCTTTATTGATGAGCTTTTTCATTTCATAATTTTCATGTTTCTAGTTGCGGCCATTTCTTTTTCACTTAGAGGAATTTCCTGAACATTTCTTGTAGAGCTGGTTTGGTGGTGCTGAACTCATTTAGCCTTTGCTTGTCTGTAAAGGTTTTGATCTCTCCATCAAATCTGAACAAGAGCCTTGTTGGTTAGAGCAGCGGTCCCCAAACTTTTTGGCACCAGGGACCGCTTTCGTGGAAGACAATTTTTCCACGGTCGGGGGTGGGGGGTGGGGGGGTGGGAGGGTTCGGGAGGTAATGCAAGTGATGGGGGGGATGGTTCAGGCAGTAACGTGAGTGATGGGAAGCAATGGGAATGGAAGACGAACCTTCGCTCACTTGCCTGCCACTCACCTCCTGTTGTGCGGCCCGGTTCCTAACAGGCCACAAACCAGCACCGTTCCAGAGCCCAGCACCATTCCACAGCCCAGGCGTTGGGGACCCCTGGGTTAGAGTATTCTTGGGTGTAGGTTTTTCCCTTTCATTGCTTTAAATAAAACATGCCACTCCCTTCTGGCCTGCAGGGTTTCTGCTAAAGGTCAGCTGACAGCCTATGGGAGTTCCCTTGTATGTTATCTCTTGCTTTTCCCCTGCTGCTTTTAACAGTCTCTCTAATTTTTGTCATTTTAATCGCAATGTGTCTTGGTGTTTTCCTCTTTGCGTAAGTCCTGTATGGGACTCTCTGGGCCTCCCGGATTTGGATGACTATTTCTTTTCCAGGTTAGGGAAGTTTTCAGATATTATGTCTTCAGATATATTCTCTGCCCCTTTCTCTCTCTCTTCTCCTTCTAGAACCCCTATACTGCGAATATTAGTACACTTGATGTTATTGCAGAGGTCTCTCAAACTGTCCTCATTTCTTTTCATTCTTCTTTTCTTTTTTCTGTTCAGCATCAGTGATTTTCACTACTCTGTCTTCTATTTTATATATGTTTTCTATAAAGCACCTTACATGAATTTTTATCCATTCTAAGAAGTTTCTGATTTGATTTTCTTAAGTTCTACAGGTAGTCAATCATATCAGTTGCAAATAAGAATTTGTTTCCTCCTTTCCTGCTGTTTTAATTTTTCTTACTAAACTGGATAGAACTTCTAGAATAGGGATAGCAAATACGTTTCATATAGAGTCAATCCTTACCTACTGGTTGTCACAGTGAAACATTATGTTGAGAAGGATTCTAAGGGCACCCTTTTTGCTTTGCAATAATACAGATAAAATCCTAGGAAGGTTCCAGAAGAACAGCTAAGGCCCACCAAGATAAAGGTGCTGAAGCTTTCTATTTTGCTGTTCACTCATCTATTTTTCTCTATTATTTGCCTCCTTCTGCTTCATTGGGTTTCCTTCTTCTACCTTTTTGAGTTCAATACTCAGTTCATTTTCTTTTTGAAGCAATTAATGCTATCAACTTACCTCTATCACTCTGGCCACACTATCTAAATTTTTACCCATATTGTTCATTATATTTATTTTTTCTAATAAGTCTTTTTAAATGGCAATTCTGATATGGTTCTAACTCAAGTTATTTAAAGAAACGTTTTTATGTTCCAGGCATTTGAGGTTTTTATTTACATTTTTATTTTTATTTTTTTTTTTGATTTTTACAACTTTAATAAGAAAGTTTAAAGTCTGAATAAATAATTTTTAACTTTTCTTTTCAATGTCTTAAAGGCAAAACAAAGCAGAAAGAATAAAGAAATAATATGAAGAAATGTTTATCCAACTGTGTTTCATTAATTCAATTTCTAGTTAAAATATTATAGAAAGGAAAAAAAAAGTAAAAATACATAGGATTTCATTGCTGTGGGGACAGAGACAAATGACTTAGAACACATCACCCTACGGCCTCTTCGGGTCCAGACCAAGGTCCCTGAGCTCCCTGATCCCATAGGTGGGGTTACGACAACGCTGGGATGAAATATTGCAGGGAGACGTCTTCATGGAGCAGGTCAAAATGAACCATCTTGTTCTTCACAATATTGCATGTGGCCTTTGTAGGATTTACTTGTTGTCCAGCAAGGAACTGTAGGAGCTTCCTAATGTCTATGTGCAGAGGTGTGGGAGAAGGGAGGGACACACAAATGCTTCAAAAGTGAAAACGGAGAGAAACCATGCTTTCTAGACTAGGTGACAAAACCAGTAAAAGAAATGTAGATGCTGGGATACGCAGATATGAGAAGAAAGATGCAGAAGTGTTATTTCATAGGAAAAGCAGTATCCTCGTTGAATATTATGGGATCACAATGCTATTTAAATATGAGGAGAACCTGACGCCAATGGAAAACAAATACTGATGTGCAGATCTTTCACTTTAATAAAACCAATTAGCTTTCCACATACTGTTAGAAAGCCTAGGCTTGTAACTACTTTTGAATCCTCTGGGAAGTTTCAGAAACGCTCCCGTCGTACTCACCAGCTCTATAGAAACTGTGAGGCAGGGAAAGTGTTTATTAGTCAGCTTGATTTTCAAGGTTCGGGCATTCTGGGCAGTTTTCAAGGCTCGAGATAAATTTTCCGATGTTAGCTCTAAATAAATCGCATTGTTTTCTGTGGAGACACCTTCCATTTGAAATTCGCTGAAGAAGTTCTCCTGCTCCAGCTCACACCACATGCTCACCCCTCCATTGGCCACCTTGTCAGAGAGGACGAAGTTCAACTTATCCGGGCTGATACGCAGAGTCCAGGTTTTGGCAAGCTTGGCTATCATGTTACTGACTCGCGTGAAGTTGTTCAGACAGGCCGCATCCACGAGCTTAGCCCAAAACTTCATGGCGCGACGCGGCCCGCTCCAGGGACCACACCTACATTTTTATTATTAATCACTAGGATTACTGTGATATTGTCAGCTACAGTGCTATGAATAATTTTAACTTGAATCATTCATCCTGGGCTTTTTTGTAGATTATATGCTAAATTTCTACTACTCTTCCCTGGATAAGGGATCACGTCATGAGTGAATATTTTCCTGTCATAATGTGGATAATGAGCCTCCTGTACAATAAAATCACAGTCTGCTAATGCTCCTTACCCTCCCAATAGTTAAATTAGATTCCCTGTTTCCTCCTGCTGCACCTCCCAGCTACCAGGTGCTCATACATTCCTCCACAGCTACCTGTCCCTGTGCTCCTGTGTGTTCCACTGGCAGACTGGGATTTTTTTCCCCTTAGCACTAAAGTGGATTTGCAGTCCCTTGTCTCCAGTCTAACGATCATACCTGTATTCTAAGTTCCAGTCCTTCCCAGTCTACTTCTTTCTACTGCAGTTTACTTTTCAATAAACCAATTAATCACAAAATATACTATCAGGACAGAGGGAGAGACCCAATATCTTGGACTCCTGGGATACCTAAATTGTTTCCAATCCAAAATGATCAGATAATGAGTATTCTAGTTCCTCCAGCCCATAATTAAAAAATGTTATTCTACAGAGTATGCGTCTTTGTTTGGACTTAAAACATCTCAGCACTGGTTTTTAAAAGCAAATATTAAACAGAGTAACTTTAATGCACTTATTTTTTCTATTGCATTCAGCTTAATTTCCAATTTCATTGTTTTCATTTCATCAATACATACCAGGCAACCAATTATGAAAAAAATAAGCTACACATCACATTTAGAATTACTGAGGTTTGAAAGAATTTACCAGGACAATGCTGACTCTGAACTTTTCAACTTGGTTTTACTTTTTATTCAGCCAAAAATAGAAGTTATATTGGTTTATTTTTTTTTAAATCAACAAAAGTTAGTACTGTGGTGAACTTCTAAACACCTGCAATAACATACACGAATTACTGAGTCTGCACAGTTACACCCATCGATTTCTACAGAAATATCAAATTGTCTATGGTCAAACATTCTGAGAAATTTAATAATATCTCTCTAACCTTGACAGTTTTTCAGGCAAAGTTGGGAATTAATCATCAAGATTATAGAATTCTTATGCTAGCTCTATCACGGAGCCCAGGGATCAGGATCAATTAGAATTTCTTTCATCACCCATTAACATATAAACTTATATTTGCCATTCAGAAATGATCTATAACTAAACACCCCAAAACTTTTAAATAACTCCAAGCCCAGAATGTCTATGGCAGTTAAGGAAAACAAAATTACTTTAGAATCCAAGAAAAATTAAACTAAGACTAAGCTGCCATAATACTAAAATTTTTCAGGGAGTCATCTTTTTAAAGAATTACAGTATATACTATAAAAAGATGCTTATTTTCCTATACAAGATGTAACCATTGGAAGAACCTGGGTAAAGAGTACATGGACTTCTCTACTATCTTTGCAACTTCCTATAAATCTATAGTTATTTCAAAACAAAAAGATTTTAGAAAAGGACTTGCAGAAAAAAAAACTACTGATACAAATAACACATGAAAAAATCTCAAAATGTCATGTTAAATGGAAGAAGCTAGATACAAAAGACATGTATTATACAATTCCATTTATAAGAAATTTCTAGAAAATGAAATAATATAGCAAGAGAAAGCAATACTTGCCTGAGGCTGAGGCTGAGGGGTAGGAGTGGGAATTGACTGGAAAGGGGGACAAAGGAACTTTTTCAGGTGATTAAGTCTTCTAAAATTGGACTGTGGTGATAAACAGCCAAATTTACTAAAACCATATACACTTAAAATTGGTGAATACTATGGTATGAAAATTATACCTCAATAAAGCTGTAGAAAAATGGTTAATGGCAGAATCTAGGTGATGGGTATACAGGTATTCATGTAAAATTATTTTAATTCTGCTGTAGGTTTGAATATTAAAATAAAACATTGAGGAAAATTTAAGTTTTCATGAATGATACAATTAGAAATTTAAAAAAAATGCATTTCCCCTGGCAGCTCACAGATCAAGAAAGATTCAATAAAAAGATAAGTCAATAGCCTCCATTCAGTGGTATGATCCCACATCCCACACATGCCACACTGAAGCCCGTGCTTCAAATGTGTTTGAATGAAGGGTCTGGGATTCTAATCCCTGATCAAAGCTGTCTGTCTGGACACTGTTCCAAGAATCCACAAGCTGCTGCTGAGGGCAGCTGTTTATTCATTCAGGCACAGAATGGAAACCCAAGCACAAATATCTTACATGTTTTAATCACCACATGGAGAAAATTCAGGCTTCAGTTTTCTGTAAATTATAGTGTTAGCAATATCAAAGTAACCAAGAAACAAAAACCTCACTCAGAGTTTTTACTTAAGAATTATAACTTTTCCACAAAAAAATTCCCCATGAGGTTCTTTAAATGGAAAAAGAACCAAATGTGGTTTGTATATGTTAACATCATCTTCCCTTAATTAAACTCAAATCCACCAAAACCTAAGCATCTTATTCAACAATCAGTAACAAATATTAGACTTGGCAGAAAAAGACAAGAAACTGAAATTGTGAAACTATAAAGAGTAATATATTTGTGGAGAACATCTTTTGCATTTATATAACTTTCTAAGATTCCTATTTTTATTACTAGTACTAAACTTCTGCATATCCCAATTTCAAAGAGGAAAGTAGTCTCACTAGGCCTTAAAAATGAAAATGAAGGTGCTTTTAAATCTCCACAGATGTACATCTAAAGAGAAACAGATATTGTCATATAATACTCAATTTATTTTTTTAAATAGCCAAATTTTACACCAAAAGTGTACTCCTCTTTACAAACTTTCAAAGGGAGTGTGTATATTTTGGCACATTTATTAGGATAGTATAAACCTGTAAATAAAAATGTCAAAAATTATTAGACTTAAGCTGGGTGTTTCTAATTTGTTATTTTTCTAATTCCCTACTATACTTAATTAAGAGGGGGCATTATACTATATCCCACCCCACACAGCAGGAGGAATATAAGTGTTGAATGCGGATAATCAGAAGAGACGTTTGCAAAATGAACTTTACATTATATATGCTTGTCCCTTTTAAACTCTTAAGATGAGTGTGAGGAAGGGGGACAACAAGTGTTTTATCTATTACTGACCCTTAAGGCTTACGATAATTACGATTAGTAAACAATATGAATTCTGTAAGTGCTAAGAAATGAAATATAAAATACAGATTAGTCTGTTTCACCAACACTATGATTATGTAAATAATCACATGAGAACTAAGTCAAGACCTTACCTTTGTGCTGGCCACCCCAATCTCGGGCCCAGCATTGATGTGAACTCCACAGTCTGTCTCTCTTGATATGGAACTGCCAACCGTGTTTGTGATCCCGACAGTTAAAGCTCCTCTCTCCTTGCAGTACCGAAGACCCATCAGGGTATCTGCTGTCTCGCCTGGGTAAAAAGGAAGACAAAAGTAACACACAGAGCAGTCAACATATGCTGTTTTTTAGATGCAAAAACAGAAAACTGACTACTCTTTCAACAATATCATTTGTTTTATTATTAGTTTTTAACTGAAGTATAGTTGATTTACAGTGTTTCAGTTGTACACCAAAGTGATTCAGTTATACATATATATTTTTTTCAGAATTCTTTTCCATTATACGTTATTACAAGATACTGAGTATAGTTCCCTGTGCTATACAGTGGGTCCCTGTTGTTTATTTTATGTATAGTAGTGTGTATCTGTTAATCCCAAATTCCCAATTCATAGCTCCCTCCCTTTTCCCCTCATTTGTTTTAAATAAAATTTAAAACATGTACTTAAAAGAATAAATTTGTAAAACTTTTAATAATAGGATCCGACTTCTTAGGATCGTCTTTCTTTCTTTGTCTTTAAAAATTCAGCTCTTCTGAGTGTAAAATGTGTTGATTCTACTAACTCATTAAGAATTCCATAACATCAAAATAAACCTATATTTGTCAAGTTATCTGCAATAACCAGTTTATCTTTAAATATCAGTTTTGCCAACATATGCTATAGTTGTTAGAAAGAATGACTTTCCTCTCCTTTAAGTCTTTAAAATTAGCATACCTGACTGACTAATGAAAAAGCAAACATCATCTCGAAAAACTGGGGTGTTTCTATCCAGGAAATCACTGGCTAGCTCCACCATAACAGGCAACTCAGTCAGCTCTTCAAGAACTTGACGTGTCTGCAGAGAAAAGATGACTTGGTCATACAACTTTACATCAAATACTTTTTCACTGGACTTCTTCAGACTCAATGTATAGTTTTCACTTTTTCTGATTATAAAAATGATACATAACGCAATGTTAGAAAATACAAACAACAGAGATTAAAGCAGAAAAAAATAAAATAACCAAAATCCCACCACCCAGGAGACAAGCTCTGTTAATACTTTAGCACAAGTCTCTTTAGACAATTATCAATGCATGTATAAATAAATGCATGTATAAAATGTTTTGAGAAGTGGAGAAAGCACTGTTCTGAGTTAGCTTGTACATTAACTCTAACTTCCCAATTCCTAATCTTTAAATGACAATTCATATAATACCAAATCACTGAGAATTTCAAATGATAATAACAGATGTATCATAAACATGGAATGAAAAATTAAACACTTCAGAAATACTATGTATTCATAAAAAATGCTTTTTCTCAAAAAAAGTCAATATACTTTAAAAATCTTGTTTAAGAAAAATCACTATTTTCAAACTCTGTACTATGGAGGGTAGTGTAGGGGGAAGATAACCTAGCTAGAATTAATTCAAGGATGCTATTTTGTATGCTAAACCACACAGGATTTCTAATATTTGTTTGTTAACTACAGTAGTCTCAGCATCCACCAGAAAACCCAAAACAAAACAAAACCCTTACATCTTCTCAAATTAGAGAATCCTAACACAGCATATATATAATTTATGCCCCACATTTCAGGCTTAGCACTGAATGAAACATTTAATCAAATTTTGTATTTCTAGGGCTTCCCTGGTGGCACAGTGGTTGAGAGTCCGCCCGCCGATGCAGGGGACGCGGGTTCGTGCCCCGGTCCGGGAGGATCCCGCGTGCCGCGGAGCGGCTGGGCCCGTGAGCCATGGCCGCCGAGCCTGCGCGTCCGGAGCCTGTGCTCCGCAACGGGAGAGGCCACAGCAGTGAGAGGTCCGCGTACCGCAAAAAAAAAAAAAAAAAAAAAAAAAAAAAAATTTTGTATTTCTGAATAGAGGGCTCATTCGATAATAGATCTAAGCCACCACTAAATTAGGCAATCCCTTAATTTACACTAATGTCTTTAATTCATTCTTTTTTTTTTCCAGTGCTCAAAACAATCACTTTCTAACAACTCTTCCCTTCAAAACTGCACAGATTTTCCTTTTTAGGACCATGTAATTTGGGGCGGGGGGTGGGGAGGGGAGGGAGAACGGGGTGCTTTAGAGAAGAAGAAAGTCTATTGGGATGCAAGGGTTGAGTGACCAGCTAGTTTCACTCACTCGTCAAATGAATGGCTCCCACGAGTGTAGATAATTAATATTTATGCCCCAGCAAATAAAAAAATTACTGTCATGAACTTTGGAAATCAATCCTAAAAGTAGAAACTGAGTGTGTAAGGGTTTTCTGTACTTACAGGAGTTGACATCAACAGCACATAACCTGTCTCTTTACAAGGGAAACTACATGTGGATCTGATTTATTAGACTAAAAGACTGTTAAATTCCTAGGCTTCTATATTGACAACCAACACACATCTTTGATACAGAATTTCAGCTTCCAAAATAACAATTTAAAGAACAAAGTCTATCAAAAAGAAGACTTCCTTCCTTTGCAGAAATGTGCCTACCAAATAAAATCCTGTTGAGGTTCACACAGCCATCTGTCTGGGGCAAGTGAACAATGATACACAAAACCCAGTGATGGCTCTAACAGAAGTAGGCATGCACTGTGGACTGCAAGGCCAGGATGGCATAAGAACTTTCCACTCTTTGCCTTTCATGAAGTTAGTTGCAGGCGGTCTACCTGTATATCTAAGAACCTTTCTAAAGCAGATGATCCATTGATAAATAATTCCAAGTAGCTATTAAAATTTCTCTCCCCAACCTTCTTGATTTTTGCCATCACAACATGAAAACAAAACACGATGTTCTAACAAAAAATAGTTTTACATGGTGTGTTAGTGGAGATACTGTTTATCTGCAGATATCTTCTAATACCCAAAATGACACAACTAAAATTTTAAGAAGCCACTTACTGCTACACCAGCGTGATAACTTGTTCCACAAGCGATAAGAATCAAACGCCGACACCTCTGGATCTCCTTAATGTGATCCTTCAAACCGCCCAAATTCACTGAAATAAAAGTTTGTGGATATAATTATTTAGGAAAGATCCATATGAAACAGGTAATCGCTTTTCATGAGTGGCCAATGCCAATCTGGGAAACAACACTGCTGTTTTAAATCATTCATATTCCTCTTAGGAAGCACAGTTCTCTCTCGTTTTGAAATGTAAACTAAGTAAGTCCGAAGTTAACTGGCCACCCCCAACTTGTAACTAACCTTCCTCACCCCCTGACACGCCTACACAACTACAGTATCTACCACATCCTACCCTGTTGGGTCATTTTTACATTCCTCTCTTCCGATTAAAAGGTATCTTAAAGGCAGAACTATAGGGACACGGACAATAGATCAGTAGATGTTGGCGGCTGGAGGTGGGGAAAGGGCTGACTACAAAGGGGCTTGGGGAAATTTTTCCGGTGAAGGATCTGTGCTAACTCTTGATTGTTGTACAGGTTGTTTAGGATTATGACCATGTTGGGGAAGTTGGTCAAAACTCGCTGAATTATACATTAAGAACAGTCCATTTTATTATACCTAATTATAGCTCAGTAAGCCTGCTTGGGAAAAAAACTGTCTTAGTTGTGTTCACCTCCATTACATGCCCAGAACAGTGCTCTGAACACAATATAAACCACTCTCCTCTCAGTCTTCCCCATCTCAGTCAATGCCACCCCATTCACCTAACGGCAGGGTCATCCATCCTTGGTTGCTCAACAGCGACTGCACAAGCAAGTCCTGCGAGCCCCACTTTCAAACTGTACCTCCAACATCATCAGCCAAGTCCAACATCCCTCCCCTGGACAAGAGCCGTACTCTCCTAACTTCTATTCTCTACCTCCTAGAGCCTGTTCTCCACACACAGCCAGAATGATCTTTTAGAGGGATTCTTTAAAAACATAAATCTGATCACAAAACCCTCCAATGAGTCTGTCCTCTTTCTGTCTCTATAGCCACGTGTGTGTTCTGCTAAGGGTGCCTTGTCTATGGGTCCTTCTACACATGGCTAGTTTTCTACCTGTGAGAAATTTTCATCCAACATTCATTCAATTATTCAACTAATATTCTGAGCACCTACCAAGTGAATATACTGTCCAAGGCACTGTGTGGCTACCAGACAGTTCAGCGTCTGGCTGATGAGAGCAGTGAGCACGCCCGTGGGCAGCATCCTTCTCCACCTGACCCACCGTCGGTCTGTCTACTCTGCCCCTGCTCTTTATCTCCTCCACTCTTTTCTTCTACCTTAACTAGCTACAAAATGGAACCAAGGTATATGTTTTGCTTTTTATATTTTTGAATAATTTACATGCTTCCTTTTAAATTTCAATACTGAGAGGGCCAGTTATATTTCTCTATTTTAAGAAACTAGTTAAGTAGAAAATAAAACAATGAAAAGCTTCACTAGCTTCCCAAGTAACTTTGGAATGAAGTCCAAGCTCCTTATATGGCCTTCAAGTGGCCACAAGCCCTGCCTCCTGCTTCACTCTGACCTAATCTCCTAGCACTTCTCCTCTCACCCAGGCCACCCCAGCCAGACTGGCATTCTTGCTGTTCCTTTTCGTGTACCTCTGCCTCAGACCTCGGCAGGTACTGAAAAGACTTGGGGGAAAAGGAAACAACATTAAGAGGCTGGGTAGGGAGTCATGCAAAGGCAAATCAGTTTGGAGATGACTAAGTATAAAGCAGACAGACTATCAGAGAGACTTATATTTCAGATGATGACCAAGAAGGACAGGGAGGTTAGACAGTGAGATTAGCTGGTCACAAGCATTTCCCTAAAATTAGTCCTAGCAAATTCCCTGATGGCTGAGGGGCGTTTGGGATAGTTCTGGAAGGAGTCGCCCATGGTCTGAATTGATGCTTTGGAGAGACTCCTACTTCTGGTAAGGGAGACCACTACTACAGCAGGAGTGTCTGGAGGAAAGGGGTGGGATGGAGCGGGAACACCACTGAACACTGGAGGCTAGTCTGGCTCCATAAATGACTGGCGGTGTGACCTTTGGCCAGACTGTAAACTGACAGAGCCCCAAATTCCTTATCTTAACAACAAAAAAAGATAACAGCAATCCTGTTTATATTATAGAACTTTTATGAGGAACACATACCATAGATAAAAGTGCTTTTTAAAATCATGACTTTTCAAAGTTTATCTCCTTCTTTTCCCTTATAAAACAAAACTTTTTCCTAATCTTATTTCCATTCCATACCATAATAGTATTTACTGCTCCTCTCCCCGTTCTTCCAGGTCAACCACCTTCCACAACTCCCTCTCCCACACAAGCAGATAACAGGTCCTGCTTTGGAGTGCTCCTGTTTCTCTCCTGGCCCCCCACTGCCCTCCCATTCCCTGTTGCTTTACCCCAGATGGGACAACATCCTTACTGGCGACTGCATCTCAGCCTTTCGCTCCTCCAATGCACACTGGAGACTGGTACCCAGGTCACTTCAGTAAAGCTCTGATCACCCCTGGCTCCTAAGTCTCCTAACAGCTCTGCAATTTCTGCAAAGGGAGGTACCCTTCACACTCAACAGAATGCATTCACGGCCCTCCTGGGCAGTTCCTCTCACCTTCTTCCCTAGACTTACTGCTCTCTATCCCTCTTCAAGTACTAGATGTGGCAGACAAACTGGACTACATATTATTTCACAAACTAATTTCTGATGGTTTTCTACTATCTCCTCTTAGCAAATGCATTCTACCCAACTGCAATGCTCCCATCTCATCTTTACCTATTCAAACCTTCCAAATCCTTTAAACCACCACCTGCCTACTTCATGGAGCCTTCCCTGGCCCCCTGTCCACAAACAGATTCATTCTCTACTTTCTCTAAATTCAACACTAAACTTTAAACATTTCAACATTAAACTGCGTTTCTAATGTCATTTATCATATTTTACCTTTCTTTAAATAGTTAATTATGTATTCATCCCCCTTCTAAGAACCTCAAGGAGATCGCAGCAGTGATAACTTTCCTACAGTCCCTGATACGTTTAGCATCGTGCTCCACACACCATGTTCACCAGATGTTCAACTTATAATTCAGCCTTCAACAAATCTCTGCTGCTGAGAAAGAGTCTGATGCCTCCAGAAAAGAAAAGTATACAAAAACCGCATTTATTCTGAGAATCATTCTCTATCAGTTAGCAGGACGTGACATAAAAGAAAAGGCCCTTAATATTATATGTATAACACACAAATTCAGGAAAAGATTGTTGCATACCAGATATAATTTCTCCAAAACTGATTCCTAACACTGAGAAGCTTAGCCCAAAGCTTGTTTGTTAAACTGTTTATTAAACTGGTCATGAAGAATGTTCCAAAAATCTGATTTAGTGATAGTTTATGGATATCCTATGACCACAGAAAGTCAATCTCAAGCTCATCTCAGCAAGGTGCAGAAACTCCTGCGACACAAGGTCTAGAGAGAACTTCCAGAAGTAAGACCAGAGCTGCACTGTCACCCCACCTTAAACAGGCAGGAAGGTACAGGTTATCCCATAAGGCGTTAGGCAAACACCTGGAAAACCTCTGGGAAGTTCACACTTCACTCATTTATAAACTGAGAGAGAAAACCTAGGCTGAACAGATACAGCAAGCTTCCCAACAAGGGGACCAGGTCCCATTCTTCTGAGAATTCACAGTGTTCAGAACAGTCTCTGGTACATAGTAGGTGCCCAATAAAGGGTTTTTGTACTGAAAAGGAGTTAAATGTTCTTAATGGTACACTGAAGGACTTTTTTTTTTCTCCAGGAAAATCACCCTAATAGTCCCATAACTGACAACAATTTTCAAATGTGACTTTCTAGGCATTTTTTATATTTTTCATAACCATTTTAGAGGTATGTCACTTACCATAAAATTCACCCTTTGAAAGTGTATGATCGTGGTGTTTAGTATTTCAGAGTTGTACAACCATTACCACTATCTAACTTTAGACTTTCATCTCCTCCAAAACACCAGTATTCATTAGCAGTCACTCTCCACTCCCCTGTCCCTTCAGCTCCTGGCAACCATTATTATTACTCCCTTATTTTTTATGGTGGTAAAATATACATAACATAAAATTTACCGTTTTAACTATTCGTTAGTGTACAATTCAGTGGTATTAAGCACATTCACACTGTTGTGCAATCATGACCATCACCCATCTCAGAACTTTGGCATCGTCCCAAACTGAAGCTCTATACCTGTTAAACACTAACTCCCCGTCTCCCCCTCTCCCCAGCCCCTGGTGACCACTATCTACCTTCTGTCTCTACAAATCTGACTAACCTAGATACACTTCATACCAGTGGAATCACACACTGAAGGACTTTTAAAAGAGGACTGGGCTCCACTGATGGCTGGCAGCCATAGCTATTCTACAAAAGGACAATGAATCCTATAAGGCTGTCAATGTTAACCCCCATGAGAGACTTTGAAATAATAACATAATTCACATGTAATTACCAGTATAGTCATCAAAGTTGACTCTTCCTCTCATTGTGTTCACAACTGACTCTGGCTGCTCAAAAATTTCCTTCTGCATAAATGAACTGAAGTTGCCTAAAGTAATATAAATTGTATCATTAAAACAAAAATTAACAAGCCAAAGGATAAGAAATTTGTATTCAACTAAAAGTCTATCTCCTTTAATATAATCTTAGTAAATGAAATGAAACGAAAGGTCATGCAGTAGAGAACAATATTCATATATGACATTTTACCCAATGGGAAGAAAAATGAACAAGGAAGAAAAATGCTTTTATTAACTTCATACCTAAAATATGTAATTATAGAAAAACAGGGGAGTGGGACAAGCTTAAGTTTTAGAGTCAGATCTAGGTTCAAATCATGATTCTATCTTTTAATAGCTAAGCAGCTCTGGGAAATTCCTTAATCTGTAAAATAATCTGTTCTAGCAGCTATTTCATAGCGTGGTAGTGTGGATTAATATAGTAATGACTTGACATATAGCCATTATGCAATAAATGTTAGCTTGTTTTTCACCACAACCCCATCAGAAAGGACAATAAAAACCACAATCACCATAATCATAATAGTTAATAGTAGCAAACATTATGTAGAGCTCACTAAGCATGTCAGACGCTGTTGTAAGGGCTTAATCCCCAAAACAACCTTAATGAGGTAAATCCTATTATCCCCATTTCATATATGAGAAAACTGAAGCACTGAGAGAATAAGAGAGGAACAAAGAATAGAACACAAACTATGTTTATAAAGTATCTTAAAACATCAAGTACCACTTAAATAATTGATTTCTTTTTTCATGTTAGAAACAAGAAACCATGAATTCGTTTGAAGAAGTATTGTCAAAACAGCAGATAATTTCTCCAAAGAATCATGCCCCTTTCTGGGGTTATCCCTTCACTAATCTGTATTATCAGATTCCTAGACCAGGTCAGGAAGGAGAAAATATCCTTTCCATCGAGGACACCAAGGTGTAACAGGATAGAAAGGTTCACCCTTCATGATCTGCTGGAGTTCCATCTGGAGGGTCTGCACAGCTCGTCCAGGGTGATCTCCCGCAGTCCGTTTAATTCGATGGATAGAAAGACGGCCGTCCACCACTGCAGCGACATCATCATCCTCAAGAAAGATGACACGATTGGTGTGTTCTATGACAGCACTAAAAATGTTCAAGGAGACAGTACAATCAATAATCTAGGATGATTATTATAAACACAACTACCATTAGGACAAAAGGACGAAGTTTAAATACAAAGTCTATCATCCTGCAATATCTCTGATAACTTTCTGGTCATCAATGCCATTCCCTACAGGGAAATGAAGGAGGGGGGTGGTCACTGCAGACAATGAAGAAAAGGAACTCTGTGGCAACCAATTTGATGAGATCAGATGAGAAAGCATGGTTATTTCCTCCTCATCCTACCTATCACCACTCCTCCAGTAATAACTCCTAAATATTTCCCAAAGCTTCTCTCTGTGTCCACCACCACAAACCAGTTCAAGCTACCATCAGCCCTTGGCTGAACTACTGCAGGAACCTCCCAACTTTCACCCACATTCCCTCTAACCTCCCTCCATCCACTCTCCATTTCTGCCAAAATGGACATCAAAAGACAACCCTAATCAAGATTTCTCCCTCACCAACACACCACTCAACGGCTTCCCTTTAGCTCTTAGGAAAACAGCAAAATGCCTTTACCATGACCCCTACCTCTTTCTCTGGCCTTGTCTCCCACCAAACTTCCTCTCTCTATTCCAGCCACACTCACACCCAGCCCAAGATCTCACAGGCTGATCCATCTGCAGAGAATGACTGTTCTTCCCTCCACCTCCTTACCTAATTAACTCCTAATATCTCTTTAACTCTCAGTTCAAGCACCATTCCCTTAAAGAAATGTACCCATAGGAGGGTTAAGTCACCCTGTTATAAGCATTCTGTAGTTCATGTCACAGCTGGAATTCTATACTTGGTGACCATTGACTAAAATTTGTCTCTCCCATTAAGGAAGAGCTCCTCAAGGACAAGTAATATTTTTATTCTTACCCGCCATTATCTCCTGAGCCGAGCACATGGCTTTGCTGGAGTGTTCAACATGAACGCATGAGTGAATGAAGAGAGGCCGAGACACCTCTGCAACTTCCAGATTATTTAAGCCAAAACTATCAACTCTGTAACAAACCTACCTAATGACAGCAATGACACATCTCAGCACCGACTACCTACCCTACACACCTGTGAAATTTAGAAAACAGTGAAGCTTGTTTTCTCACTGAGATACTGCATGATCATTCATTTTTAGATCCCCTTACTTTCAGGCACAATGAATGATTCAAATACCTGTTGGCGATTTGAGTGATTCCATTTTATCCTCATTACTATTCGAATTTCATTTATAAATGCCTCTAAGCATCCCCACTGCATTTTCTCTCAAAATGTCCTAGTCTAATACTATTTCCTATATAAAAGTGATTTTGCTACCAATTACTTCTGAATTAAAAAGATGTGTCCACATTGGATTAAAACTACAATATAGGTTAGCAATTACACTATAATTGGTATGCTCCTAAGCCATTCTACTCTCCAATCTAAAATCTCTCTTTCCTATAAAACCTGGGTTAAGGCTCTTAAAAGAAGAGGGAAAAAAAAAAAAACACGAGCTCAGAGTAAATACACCAGAACAAGTCTCAAGGACTTAGCCCTTCTTTGTACACTGACCTACATACTTTGAATTGAGAGCAAAAACATTCTAGAACACCATCTCCAAAAAGGTCACCTTCACATCCTTAATTAACAAAGTTCTCCTCTACAGCATGACTAGATATATACAAAATGACTTCTTGGTTTCTTGTAGCATGAGCAGTTTTACTAAGAATTCTCTCTGAATCAACCAAGGAAGCTCACCTTGCATCAGAAGCAAAGTAATACTCCACTGCTTTTTCTTCAACGGGGAAAAGGCAAGTTGTGCTGTCCACACGAGAGAGATTACAGCTTCCTTTCTTATCTTTGCCTATATTATAGAGTTAACAGAATCAGCACACATGTAGAAAACCATGGCTGATATATAAATATACATAATTTTCTACAAAATCAACAAAAAAGCATAGCAATGCAAAATAATTCCAGCAACTTTTCAATGCCAGGTAGATCACCCTATTTCCATGCAATAAGCCAACAAGAACAACGGGCATAGAGTGAAAGAGCAACTATTAAAGAGAGCGTGGCAGATACAGTGCTGTGTTATACGTTCTTTAATGTAATATTTCTGGGGCTTCCCTGGTGGCACAGTGGTTGAGAGTCCACCTGCCGATGCAGGGGACGCGGGTTCGTGCCCCGGTCTGGGAGGATCCCACATGCCGCGGAGCGGCTGGGCCCGTGAGCCATGGCCGCTGAGCCTGCGCTTCCGGAGCCTGTGCTCCGCAACGGGAGAGGCCACAGCAGTGAGAGGCCCGCATAGCGCAAAAAAAAAAATAATAATGTAATATTTCCTTTCCAAGTAAAAGGCAAATAATTAATGTCACTAAGTCTTTTTTAAATGTATGTGTAGCCTAATTTTAATTTAACTTCATACAAAACTTAATGAAATTAATACATTTAAGTTTGTATACTTAAACTTATCATTAAAATTACATTAAAAATATCAAAACTGTGCAATGAAAAATAAAATGAAGCCTAGTGGCATATTTTTATTATCTCCTAACAAAACTTCTCTAGATTTTAACAGTAAGTCAGCATAACAAGTCAAAGTTCAGGCTACACTAATTCTGATCTAAAAACAAAACAAAGATACTTATAACTCTCTAACCATGGTATATCATACATGGCAGCTACTGCTAAGGACTGGAACTATAAACCCAGAACCTCTCTCCTTTCTTAAAATTGGATTTTCTTACATTACTTTTATGTCAGGATAAAGTATAGTCCTTTTGCAATGATAATATCTTTTAATTCTAGCACTTTAGAATTCTGGCATTTCTACTTAATTTGTCAAGCTATTGATGAAGAACTTTTTTCCTCTCTGCTTATTCACAACTGAAGTCAAAACTAGAAGGCATAATGAAGTTTGACAAATTTGCCAAATACAGAAAATACTATTAATTGAAGGCTATATAAATGTCACAGAGACAAAAAAGCACCTTTCTCTAAGATCAGGACATAGTAGACCTTGTAACCAATGGATACAATGGCCAGAGGATACCATAAAGATACTTGTAAAAACTCATATTGTGTCCATCCTCTAAAATGCATGTCTATAAAAACTTGATAGTAATTATTCTTAGTAACATACATTCAAAGTTCTCCACAATCCATGATTATTTGGTGTGTTTTAGGCATGAAAGTAAAATAGCTCTTTCCATCCAAATTCAATAGCAGAAAAGATACCACACTTTAAAAAACAAGTATAAGATGACATCCCAGAGAAGATAACACTATAAAAAGATAGATCAGTGTTTGCCAGGGGCTGGGTATGGGGACAAGGGTTGACTACAGAGGGTCAGCTGAGGGAACTTTTTAGGGGATAAACTGTTCTTTATCTTGATTGTGGAGGTGATTATACAACTCTATGTGCTTGACAGAACTCATGAAATTGTACATCAAAAAGAGTGAACTTTACTGTATGTAAAAAGGTGAATTAAAAAATAGGCAAAAGGATAGGCCAGCACATACATTTAAAAATGTTTAAATACAACTAGCTTTGGTTATAAAATGTCCTACAGGGGTTGAGTTTCACCATATTCTTTCTACAAATATTGGTTATTTCCTTCTTCAAGTAACAGGGTATATTTAAATACAATATTCAGAAGAATTCAAGGTATCACTGCCTATTTAAATGAAAAGAATATTACCACTTGACATCTATATGACTGTTACAATCTGTAAAATGTCTTCCCATCTATTGTTTACCTCCTCTGATTTGACTTAAGTGGAAACGATTATTATCATCTTGCTTTATTTGGTCAGTAGTTATACCTGGAGAAAATAGCAAATGCTTGAAAGCCAGTCCAGTGTTTTCCCCTTTATACAGCCTCTTCAATAAGAGGCTGTACTTTTTAAACTAAACTCTGCTGAGCCATACATTATCTACCTACTAGGAGCTAGAGAAATCAGGGTTACTAAAACACAACCCCTGATCTCAAAAAGATGTCTCACGATAAATTTTTCTTCCAACACAATAAATTTTTCTTCCAACTTCTTAAGACCTTAGCCAATGTTTTTCCATTGCTTCTAAAAGCAGCCTAAGACATTGTACAAGGTAACACATCACATAAGTAGTATATACACAAGCAGAATTATTAACAGAAATCTGGAACTCTGGATCCAAAATTTATACTGGTAGGCTAGTTTTTTTTCTGAAAAGAGAGGGAGGGGAGGAGGAAAATAAGTTCTCACATCTCAGGACTGAAGGTTATTTAAGGAAACAACTTTCTGCTCCAGGTAAAACAGTGAAAGCAGCCACTATCTAAAGATGAATAGGTTTAGATTACTTTGCTAAATCTTTTTCAAGAAACCAAGAATTATGCATTAATAATATGGGTTTCAATTTCCTGAATTTACCATTCCCTGTGTCTTCTACAGAGAGAGCTTTTAGTAAAAAAGTAAAACAAAAACAACACACCATTTTTTGTCTAATTATATCAATAAAATGATCCAGTTTGTACAGCTAAAAAGATAAACTTCAAATGTAAATTTTAAAAAAACTCCAAATTCAAACAAAGCCAATCAGGTATCACATGTAAAAATATAAACGTAAAATGTCATGCATAAAACAAAATCCATTTAAACATATTTCAGTTAAAAATTAGGCTAAATTATTCAAATAACTACCACAGAGGTCAATCTACAATAGCCTAGCACGCAAACACAATGCTCTTTTCCTAATCTCGGCATCTTATTTATAATAATGTATCCTACATGATTTTAATTTAAAACAAAGGAAAAAACTTTAAAATTTCAACTATTTCCTCAAATCTCAGACATCTTAAAGAAACAAATTATTAAAAGCAGTTTTCTAAATGCCAAAAGCAGACAGACAAAATACACTCCACAAATTAGAAAAAGAATGTCAAAATATGTTTCCCCATAAAATAAGCATATTTTTACAGGCCCAGCACATTCATTCACTCCAAGAACAAAGAATTAGTAAAGAATGAACAAAAGAGGATAAGATTCCTCCCCATCCATGCAGAGTGCATTTCCCACCTCTTTCTCCCTGTGATCCCCACCATGTGAATTTTGATCCAATCTGAGTCCTAGCTAAGGATATACAACAGAAAAAAATTCTACTCGTCAGAGAAATCACAAAAACAAATTCTTTTCATGTCTAGACAGAACTATATATATGAGTGGATCTGACCAAAGGGGCATTTAATCAATTTTAGGAAAACAATTCTTTGTAACTACTGCACTCAATTTATACATTTTTCCCATGGCATGATGTAGGAATAGTTTTTACCTGTTCTGTAGAGGATTGGAATGTGATCAGTAGATAGTTTATGTTCACTTCGTACACCAATCAACAAAGGGCTACCTCGTCTGTTAGTACAAAATTAAACAGAATTAAACCATTTTTATAAGTAATGCACTAATGATACAAACTTTAAATGATGAGGGAACGCTCTGCAAATAATGTTTAAACGCTCCCTCCAAGTTCGACTTCAGATATAACAAAAGAACGACATAAACAGAGTTTTTAAAAAATATTCAGAGGTCAGCCAACTATGACCCACAGGCCAGGTTTGTCTATTTTTACTGGAACACAGCCATGCCCTTTCTTCTACACATTTTCTACAACTGCTTTCACACTACGACAGCAAAACTAAGTGGTTGCCACAGAGGCAACATGGCCCAGAAAGCCTAAAATATTTATACCATCTGGCCTGTTACAGAAAAAGTTTGCAGACCCCTGTTCTATAATGATGCACTAGAAAGTTTTCTCCTTTTTAATGTAAAACGGAACCTTTCTTTTGATGTGTTAACAATATATGAACATTAAACCCCTTGACTTCATTTTAAAGACAGCTCTCTCTTACCAACTCTTAGGGTTCCACACTGTTCTAAAAAGGACTTCATGATTAGGCTTGAATATCCCAGCAAAAGTAGTAATGGTACAATTATCTAGGACTCTGTCTAGAATATAGACTTCTGAAAAATATGGATATTTTACAAAATATTCAACATCCAAATTCACAAAGTAACAATGGTGTCCCACTACAAACAAAAGGCCAATTATAAATGCCAAAATGTTTTTGCTTTGTTAAGGGATTCTGTTACACGGAATAGTGGTAAAACAACAGACAAGAAGGGCATATGAAAATAAATACAGTCGACCTCCCATATGCATGGGTTCCACATCTGCAGATTCAACCAACTGCAGACTGAAAATATTCGGGGAAAAAAAATTCCAGAAAGTTCCAAAAAGCAAAACTTGAATTTGGCACACACTGGCAACTATTTACACACTAGCATTTGCGTTGTATTTACAACTATGTATATAACATTTACATTACATTAGGGTATGTAAGTAATCTAGAGATGATTAAAGTGTATGGGAGTACGTATCTAGGTTATACGCAAACACTACACCATTTTATATAGGGGACTTGCACATCCATGGATTTTGGTATTCATAGGAGCTCCTGGAACCAATCCCCCATGGATACCAAGGGATGACTCACACAAATATCTCTAAAAAAGGACAGAGCCATTATGGTGAAGGGCCATTCATAGTGTACAGGGAATAAGCTTATAATTCTAAAGTTTCAAAATACATATAATTATTAGTCATTATTAAATTTATATATACCTTGTGCCTACTGCTTGGCCAGGAAAATGAACACTTTTAAATACAAGTGCAAAAGCACCTTCCTATAGAGGGAAAAAAAATGCATTAGCAATATATATTATAATCAATTATCAAATGTGAAATGCCTAAAATATACTGGCTTCAGCACAGAAATGTTTTGTTCACACAGCTACTCTTTTGCACTAGTTTATAAATGAGTCTAAATTTTAGGTAGACACTTACTCCTGAGCTTTGATGTATCCAAGATCCACTTTTTAACCAAGCCCACTCTTGAAATAGGCTCAGTAGATAATAGCTCCTAAACAGACCATTTTAAAAGACACCTTTGTACACGCTACCAATACTTCTCAATAGGTACATCATACCTCCCATACTATGCATTAGTAAGGGAAGGGCAGAATCAGAAAAGATCCCAAGCTCCATATCCAAAACCCATTCTCTGGCCCAGTAATTTTATACCACTGTTAACTTCCATTCTTTTTGTCCTTGATATTGGAGACATAAATATACACAATCACAATTATTAACATGCACACCATACTGCCCCCTCAACCCAAACTCCTCAGGGACGGGGCCTAAGGAAATCAAGAATGAATAAAGGAGGAACATAAGGTAGGAGAAGGAAGGAACAGAAAAAACTGGGTTATATGAGTAGAAACAAGAAAAGGCTGGGAAGGCACACTACTCTGCCTTGAGTAAAGAGAAGTAACAGTTCTCTATCTTCTCTACCTTCCTGACTCCTTTTGCTGCAGACATCATAAGATTTGGGTGGAGATGGGAGGTAAGGGTTGGACCTTCATAGAGAAGTAAAGGGCTTTTAAATGGTAAAGCCAGAGTTATGAGTGGGATTGGGGCGGGGGGGCAGGGGTGGAAGTCACTATGTATTTGGACCTTTGTGTATCTTTGATATCTTTAATCTTCAATTAGGACAACTGGGATGAGATCAAAAACAATGCCACTTTTCTCTCGGGTTGGGAAATAATCTTCTGTAGAGGTACAGGGCCAAGGAAAAGTCCCCATAAGGAAAAATGAGTTGACTGTACTGGCTTAGAGACATGCAGACATTATCCCAGAATAAAGAGTGTGTATTTCACCAAAGCTGCCCTTCCCTAAGTTATTGACTAGAAGGACACTTGAATGAGCAGGAAGCAAGAAAGTGATGAATCCCCAACTGTGTGTACTGTGTACATGTTTGTGTGTGGTGTGTATGGGTTTGTGTGTGTGTATGCATAGTTTTTGGACAAACAGCTTTTGGATTATTTTTAGTTCCCATGACACTAAACTACAGTGAAAGAAGTAAAATCATTAAAACAACGGTCTCTCAAAATTATTCAAGTCAATAGTTATATACATGGGAAATAAAAGCAAAAAATACTTAAGAAATTAGCATAATTCCTACTTATCAAAGTTATTTTTAAGTGTTTATTGTGATTAATGTTGGCAATAATTATCTTTAAAAGTGTGGTTTAATACCAATTGTTGGATGACTCTCTCCACCAAGGTAGTAAAACTTGTATCTTGACTTTCCCGATTGTCATACATGTACTTAACAAGCTTGGCAATTGTCTCTGTGTCTGTTTCAGATTCAAAGTCATAGCCTTTGCTTTCCTGTAATTAGAAAGGAAAAAATTTTGATCCATTCAAGGAAATATTCATTATATCTAAATCTTTTCTACACAATTTTTCCTCAAAAATCTCATTATCCAACTTCTAGTCTTTTTTTGACCACCACACCCTGATTACCCACTGTTTAAAATTAAGGTCACCATCTAATTACGGTGAACCCAAAATAGTGAGGTATTCTCTGTGACCAAACATACTTATAATTATATAAATCTATATATGTCATATGTGAATTAAATAATTATAAAATAATTAAAATATAATGAAATATATAACATTCACAAACCACTAATTCCATTATGAATATAATGATTCCTTCTTTTCTTTTTTATAAATTTATTTATTTATTTATTTTTGGCTGTGCTGGGTCTTCGTTGTTGCTGCACGGGCTTTCTTTAGTTGGGTCGAGTGGGGGCTACCCTTTGTTGTGGTGCACGGGCTTCTCATTGTAGCGGCCTCTCTTGTTGCGGAGCACGGGCTTCTCCTTGTGGTGGCTTCTCTTGTTGTGGAGCATGGGCTCTAGGAGCATGGGATTCAGTAGTTGTGGCACATGGGCTCAGTAGTTGTGGCTCGCAGGCTCTAGAGCGCAGGCTCAGTAGTTGGGGCGCATGGGCTTAGCTGCTCTGCGGCATGTGGGATCTTCCCAGACCAGGGCTCAAACCCGTGTGCCCTGCATTGGCAGGTGGATTCTTAACTACTGTGCCACCAAGGAAGCCCATGATTCCTTCTTTAATGATGATATTTCACTGTCCAATACAATGGCCATTAGCTATATGTCGCTATTTAAATTTAAAGTGAAATAAAATTTCAAATTTAGTTCCTCATTCATCCTACCTCAACAGCCACATGTGGACAGTGGCTACCATATTGGGACAGTACATGTGTAGAAAGTTTCCATCACTGCAGAATGCTGAACTGGACAGCCTTGAGAAGTCACTCATGAAGTCATCATCATTACAATTACTATATAGTACACAGCTATTTAGGGCATGGAGCCTTCATTCAAGCTGTCTTGAGTCTTCTAACACTCTAGAATCTTTTAAAAATGACACGGTCTCTCACAATGGAAAGACATCCCCCCAAATTCCAATTTTATTTAAGCTTTTGGGTCATTTATAATCAAGCCAAATAATTATTTTCTTTTCATATAAGAAACAAAAAAGTTCTACTGTCAACAAAAAAAAGTCCAATAAACCACCATATCCTTGTAACTGTCTTAGGAATTATTTGATCACATCGAGATAGGATTTACTGCACATCCCAACAAACAACCTCAATGCTCTCATTAGAAGTATTCTTCAAAGACTGGTAGTCTTTTTAGGTCACTTTACTTACCAAAAACTTTTTCAAGTCTTTGTAGTTGGTGATGATTCCATTGTGAATAACAATAAATTCTAAAAGAGATAAAAGTATTGATGACCAAAAAATTATAGGTCTAATAAACACTATAAATTGCCATTACTATTAAGAGATTTTTCTCAAGTCAAAAAATTTGTTACATGCTATACTTTCAGGTGTAATCAAGTATTATCCACTTTTCATCATCAGATTACCCTCAGGTAGATCAGCAGCACAGTTCACATGTAGAAGCACACAGTGCTAAGAGGTGGGTATAGTGGGTTAATACAATAAACTGGAGTCTAGAGACATCAACTTCAGTTGTGGCTAAACTACCAGTCCAGTGCCACCATGTAAAAGAAGCAGGTTCCCTGGACCAGTTTCCTCATTTGCAAAATGAAAGGGTTGAACTAAATAACTATTATTCTCACTTCTTTGTTCACTCATTCTTATGCATAGAACATTCCTAAGTTTAAAGAGAAAGGCTTCATCCAATTTACACTAAATGAGTTTAAAACCAAACTTAAAGAACTGAGAAAAAACGGACAGTTACTCAGTTCTATAGTTTAATTTACTTATCTGAGGTCCAGAAAATTCCCAGAATGTCAGATAAACTAAAGTTAAAGAAGCATTTCAAGATCAAATACAGATGACAGTGGGATAATTTTCATCTTTTTTTTGATTAAATAACTTTCAAAAACGTAAGAATGTGCAATCAGGAGTTGACAATATTATCTGTAGCCACTGACAGTGTATGTAAAGTAAAGGCAACTAATGTGGATTTCTTATTTAAAGTTCACGTAAATCAGGAGAGAAATTACCACTAAATTCAATTTTATATCAAATTATCAAAATGTTTTTTAATATACTTAAAGATCTGACATGAAGTGAGCTTGAACTGAACACGTTCACTACAAACCAAATGTTAAACACTTCACTAGATTTCTAAGAAAGAAAAGATACCACAAAATGATACTACAAATAAATCTTAAAATTTTAATGCTAGAACACAGAGAATCATAAATAGCTGATATAAAGCCTTAACTTAAAGCCAAATTCTCAAAATATAACATATAGTTTTTCAGAAATCCTTTATAAAAACCTTGTCAGTATTAAAAGTTTGAGTAGTTAACATTCTAATCCAATAATTATGTGAAGCATGAAAAACCTAAAAAGGTAGCTACTGAATTAAACTACAAAATCTTACCTCAAAGGGATATATATACACACATACATACATATATACACATATGTATGTATTCACTTATTGTTTAAAATTATGGAAGAACAGACTCAAAAATTTTGTTAAATGTTTATATATAGGAAGAGATGGAATAAGGAAGAGGAAATAAGATAGAAGCTAGACTTATTTTAGTATGCCTTTTTTATAGGTATGACCTCAGAACTATGCAAATATTTTAAATAGTTTTAAAAAAAATTATTTTTTAAAGAAAATCAATTCCTAAAACTCAAAATAAAATATATTAACATAATGCTATACCCAGCTAGTAGAACAATTACATACAGAAGGATTATTCCAAGTGACTCCAAAACATAGTAATTTGATTATACATCCCTAGAGAGATATACCCTAAGGACAAAAAAAACCCAAAAAACAGTCAACATACTGTTATGGTAGTGTTGACATTATGATCCCATTGTACATGTACCATCTGATAGATCAAATAAGTATGTTGCTGGTGTTAAGAACTAAGTTTTTAAGTGTGACTGAAAAGAAATACATAAATCAATGAGGTTAAGTAAAAACCTTACAGCCCTGGATTTGAATTGAAAGTGTTAGTGTAAAATTATGTTGTTTTCTCTTTAAATTTATACATGCACATACACAGAGGTATATATATTTCCTAGCTCTGCCCACTGAAAAGGCCTAGGTGCAATGAGCACTTCTAAGACCTGGTTTAGTCTTTTTTTTTTTTTTTGGCAGTACAACATAGAAGTACATGGTGTTACTAGCTTGAGTTAACAGAAGTTTTAAAAGATGACCATTTACTATTAAGTAACCTCATAACAGAAATGTATCTCAAGCTGCCAAGGCTGTAGAAAATATGCAGGATGGGATGGAGATTATTCTTGTGTTTAACAGGGTAAAAGAGTTAATTGCTAGCCCAGCACTATAACTGTACTTATTTGGAAAAAAACTGTTTTGTTTCAGTGATGGTTTCATCTTTCATTTCTTTCAGCTGGGTGGGAAATAAAAGGACACATGCTTTCCTGAGTTTTACATGTTCTTGTTAATACACGGTTTGTTTCAGCAGGCTGCCATCCGTTAAGCCTGCAGGAGTCCTCCTGGGTATTTCTGAATTGTGTTGTGTACATGTGTGCCTGAGACCTTGTCTTCTTACAGCATTTAGTTGCTGTTTGCCTTGTTGGATAAAATATTAGCAATGTATCCTTTCCATATTCCCTGCCATCAAACCTATTATGATCCAAAATCCTCATCAAACATCTGGTTTTAGAACTTGGGTATGGTAGTAAAAAAAATAATTCTTGGGGCTTCCCTGGTGGCGCAGTGGTTGAGAGTCCGCCTGCTGATGCAGGGGACACGGGTTCGTGCCCCGGTCCGGGAAGATCCCACATGCCGCGGAGCGGCTGGGCCCGTGAGCCATGGCCGCTGAGCCTGCGCGTCCGGAGCCTGTGCTCCTCAACGGGAGAGGCCACAACAGTGAGAGGCCTGCGTACCGCAAAAAAAAAAATAAATAAATAAAATGAAATAAAATAAAATTCTTGGACAAACCATCCCCTCCGTAAGCATGGGCCTATGCTGAAACTTTCCCTCACAACTCTACATTTCTACTTCAAGTAACTGACCTTTCAACTCTACTCATTTAGAGGAACAAACCATGGAAAAGAGGTACATGTTTGCCCTCTTCCTATAGGCCTCATCTTCAAATTTTAGTTCTGTCACGTAAGAAAATCTCACTCTGTCCCCTGTGTCCTTTTCTAATCTTGACAAAGAGGAAAGTTCCTTCTAGAGCTATCCATACTCCTCAGATCTGCTGTGTGCGCTGTGCAGACTTCCAGCGAAGTGGAGGGTGAGAGCAGGCAGTAGACTCTAAGGCACTTTCCTCCACGTAGAATGTCAGGTTGTCCCTCCCCGCACTCTCCCAAGAAGATGACCTGATGCATCCTGGCTCCGCGTTCACACAGCTTGTCACTGCGGCAGAAGACACATCTACGCCTTCGTTATTCAAACGTGGGTGGCTCTCTAGCATGACTAAATAACACGGGAACAATCCATCTCTAAATAAATACTACTGTGCTGTTTCTTCTAGAGGTGCCTCTGCTGATGTACTTCTAAGCCACATCAGTCTTTCCAGTTTCAGTGGTGGAATGTGGCCCCCTAGTTACTGTTGGTGGTTACTTTAGGCATAAAGTAAATCCTTCTCCAACAATTTCAAAATACTTGTGACTTCAAACATCAGTTCAGAGAGCTTACACTTTGTCAGCCTTCACCTGCTCCTTAATTCTCGACACTACGAGGTGGAGTTATCAATGAGATCACATAAGCTACTGCTGGAAAGTTGGTAAGACAAAAAGTCATCACATGGGCTTCCCAGGTGGCGCAGTGGTTGCGCGTCCGCCTGCCAATGCAGGGGACCCGTGTTCGCGCCCCGT
>NC_041225.1:84022149-84043903 GCF_002837175.3 Physeter macrocephalus
GAGAGTCCGCCTGCCGATGCGGGGGACGCGGGTTCGTGCCCCGGTCCGGGAAGATCCCACGTGCCGCGGAGCGGCTGGGCCCGTGGGCCACCGCCGCTGGGCCTGCGCGTCCGGAGCCTGTGCCCCGCAACGGGAGAGGCCACGGCATGGGGAGGCCCGCATACCACAAAAAAAAAAAAAAAAAAAAAAAAAAAAAAAAAAAGTCATCACATGTTTCTTGACTGTCATAACTGAGCAATGTTTTCTAAGTCTGAGATGTAGACTTTGGAGGAGTAATGGTAACAAGTTATCTGAGTATCCAAGAGTCTGAAAGACCTCTCTGGAAATATAAATATATAACAAAGAGAGAAGACAGTTATCAGGGAGGATGCTTACTTACACAGTGTAACTTGGATCTGATTGTTCTCCTGGCACAAAGGAGTGAGTACTTTCAACAGGACATCTACATACTAAGAGGTGGTATGGCAATTAATTTCAGGGCAAAAACTGAATCAAGCATTCTATATTTTGGAAAAAAACTTCGGTTTTTTTCATGGAAACTAGATACTCTTCTCTAGTTTACTGAATTTTAAAAATTGAAGATTCTGCATTTTTTAAAGGCCTTTTTACATAAAGTAGAATTTCTAATTGACAGATCTAGAAATCAATCTGAATTGGACAAACTATGGATTCAACATGCAGATATGATTTCCTCCTACAGTTACCTTGATGCAGATTTGATACCCACCCTCAAAAGAATCCTATAAAAAAACAGCTTCAAAACCCCTTTTTAATCACAATAGTGCAGCAAAACCAGAAATAAACAAGTGCCTGTTAACCTGTTATTTCAAATATCGACTGAAAAGCCAACAGGCATTTTTTGGTGCAACTTTTTAAAACACTGTTAAGTTGAAATATCAAATCTGCACAGCACTGTCCCTTCACAGAAGGCAAGAAACTGCCAGCACATCATGTGGGAGGCCGCCCTTGGTGCTGTCGGCTATGAAAGTGGGCCTCCTTCAGGATCCGGCTGAGGTGCAAGCCAGGGCCTTGGCACAAATGCAGACTGCCTGGCACGGGCTGGGGGTGCCGGCGCGGGCCAGTGGTGAGGCGGTTTCAGCCACTCTCTGGCCCGCCGGCCCTGGCTATTAACGCTGCTGCCGCTGCTGCTGCTCCCACCACTATCAATGCGTGAAGACTCTGTGTCCCAGGACCATGAAAGACAGGCTTTCTACTACTCCTTTTGGTCTGCGGGGGAGATGGTGGTCTTCTTCATCGCCACCCCTTCTTTTCCTGGGGCGGAGGCGCTGGCTCACGGCAGCTGATGGAGGAGAGCGGCAAGGCGCCGCAAGAGGAGGGAGCAGAGGGCGCTGTGTTTCGGTGGTCGCCACGCCCACCCCCTCAGGCCTTGGCTCAGCGGTACCCACCGCTACTTCCAGCATCTGCTCCGGGCCCCCCATGTCGCAGCCACTACGGCACCCAGGTTTATAGCCTTTAATTATCGTTTCCACTGAAAGGAACTAGGACTCCTTAGAGAAATGGCTGATTCCAGGTTTGGGGCAGGATTAGATAAACCTGCAACATCTTGAACTACCAGAAAATAACAAAGACTACTGAGCCTACTTGGGTCACATCAAAAGGACTCAGGAGTCAACCTGAATAAGCTCCTAATGACTAAAGATGGGAAGTTTTGTGCATCAATATAGATAATTACTTCAGTGTTTTGAAACAAATGAAATATTTTAAATCCATGAATTTATAATAATACAGTAATTATAAAAAGGAACTCTGTTCACCTTAGAACATTAGAACCACTTCATTTGAAAAATGGTAAATAAAGGGGAAAAAAATCAAACATTTATCCTGCCTTTCCTATACAATCTGTACATCAGGGTAATCAAGTGGTTAATATGGAGAAGTTTCTCTTTATAGAAGTATTTTAGATAATAAATGATGAAGGAAAGATTGTATTAGACTATCACCATTTTATAACCCCTAAAGAAATAATTAATATTGGCAATGATTATCAATGACCTAACACAAAAAGAAAAACATCCAAACATTACAGGTACAAACAAATACCATACCAATTTATAACAAATAGAAGGAACAGAGAATCATGTTAAATGACACCACAGGATGCATGCCATTAGCAAGATCTAGACTGTAGGAAACTCTACAGGACAAACAATAGAGTAAACTGCAAGGAAGAAAGGAGAGAAAAGGAAAAGTCTCTTAGGAGATAAATCAATCTACTAAGTCCTTACCTTTTAGAGATACACACTTACATAATTACTAATTAAATGCTATGATATCTAGTTATCTGTGCTATATCTATCTATATGATATCTATTGGCTTCCAAAACAATCTGGGTGGGGGACAGAAAAATATAACTGATTATGTATTGATAAATGTTAAAGCTGGGTGACGGATATATCAGGTTCTGTATACTCTCTACATCTGAATATGCATGAAATTTTCCATATTAAAATAATGAAAACAGAGTTTTCATTCTTCTCCTATTATTGGCCCTCTACAAACACTCCAGAGCATGTACAGTCTGTCCATACCATTATTTTTATCAGAGCGCTGGGGATGGCTATTGACAGGATTGGGTTCGCCATGCGTTGCCCAACGGGTATGAGCTATTCCAAGGTGTACATCAAATTCTATATCCAAATCCATATCTTGTTGTTCTGAAGAAGATAAAATAAAAAATTTCAATATTAAATCATGCTGTAGAGATAATGCTATAAGCTAAAGTTAAATGTAATTATTACAGTTCTGCTCACCTGGAATATATAATTTTTGAAACTGAAGATCAGGCATATTCAAAACAGTAATTAAAAGACTTACAGGAGTTAATGCAGCTGAAATATTTAGGGCAAATGGTTCCAATAACAACCAAAAAAATGTATACAAAGAGACAAAGCAAATGTGACAAAATGCTAACCATTGGTAAATCTAGATGAAATATATGGATGATTAATGCACTATTCTTTCAACTTTTCTGGAGGCTTGAAAATTTTCAAACTTATGGTCAAAAAGAATTAAGGTGATTTTTAAAAATCTGTATTTAATCCTTTCCTTGAAAGAAATCAGTACCACTTTAATTAGACATGTAAAAAAAATTCATTTTCTCAAAGCCACACAACATTATGACTGCAATTTCTTTGGTCCCCAGTGAATGTAACCGTATCTCACACCATAAACTGCAATTATGAAGAGCCTGCATAATCAAAAAATAGTCCTTGAAAACAAAGCAGCACTATGAAAGTATGAGGTTATGGGCTGATGCTCCTCTGTCTTGCAAAGCAGCTATTCTAATTCCTTCTCCTTACGAACTCTCGTTTCCTCCAGGGAAAAGAAAAGAAAAAAAAAAAAAAACGACAGTTCTAGTATAGCATCTACCAGTAATGTCTCCTTCTAATTTCCTAAATAGAAATTTCATTTGGCTAAGAAACCAGATAACAAACCTTATCAGAATTAGGTCTAAATTAAGAGCAAAATGCTCAGAAGTGTGAACAGGAAAGTCCACGCATTTTAGTACATAGACTTTGTAGATTTTATCCTGGCTAAACAGAGGTCATCCTAAAATACAAATCTGATTAAGAAACAATGCCTAAAATCCTTAAATAGACTTCCAGTTGCTTAAAATGTGGTTTGTATCCCTAGCTACCCATATGAATCATCCTAAACCTGGTCACATGGATTTAAGAAAAGATTCTCAAATTCTAACATACAACCAGAGAACCATTTTCTCACAAGATAAAGCCCCAACACCTTTTCACGGTATACAAAGGCCCTTCACCATCTGGCCCCCACCTATCTTTCCATCCTTCTCTCCCAACCCTCTCCAATCACTCCTCGAAGCTTTCAATGCACCTTTTACAAATAACAACAGCTAACATTTATGGAGAACTTACTCTGTGCAAGGTACTACAGACATCTCCCCACTCTATCCCTATCACTGTGGCCTAAGCCGCCATCATCTCTACATGGACTACTAAACAGAATCCTAACTGGTCGCCCTGTGTCCAGTCTTCCTCTGTACAATCTAACCAAAGTGATCCTTTCAAAACAGAAGTTAGATCACGTCAGTCCCCTACGCAAAATGTTCCAGTGGCTTCCCAAGACACACAAAGTAAAATCCATCATTCTGAAGACCCTCCATGACCTAGCCATCAGCCTCCTCTCTAGCCTCATCTCCTGCCACTCTCTCCCTCACTTACTGAGCTCTAGCCCCACTGACTTCTAGCTACAAGCAGGCCAAACCCACACTGAATCTACACACTTGGGGTTCCCTCTGCCTAGAATTCCCTTCTTCAGACAATCACGTGATCTCTGCTCAAATGTCATCTCTACCATACTTTGTCTTCATGGCACTAATCACTACCTAACATTATTTATTGTTTGTCATCTGGCCCTCTCACTAGACAGTAAGCTCCATCTAGGCAGGGAGTTTGCTTATCTTTTCTTTGTCCTAAAGGCTTAGAACAATGGCTGGTACATAATAGGTACTCAATAAATATTCATTTTGTTATTGAATCCTCACAATACAATTAGGTACTGTTAGGTACAACTGTCCCCATTATATAGATAAAGAAACTGAGGCTTCACGAGGTCACAGAACCTGCCCTAGGTCACATCTAATAGGAAACAGAGACAGGATTTGAACCCAAGAGTGCTTGACTCCAGAACCTAAGCCTAAAACCACAATGTATACTCTGCTGTACTATTATAACATTTAAGACATGTTGTCTACCTGGCTCCTGCCAGGAGTTAAGATCTACAAAGGTAGCAGCTTGTCTTATTATCTTTGAATCGTAAGCACTAAGCTATATAGGACAGATACTCAAACTTTTGTTGGGTAGTTCAATCAATGGATAAAATCATCAATGTATTCTTTTCTGGCTTAACTGTGTCCTGAAAAATTAAGGCAACCTGATAAATGACCTCCAGAAAAGTAAGGATTTCCATTTATTACTACTTAACAGGCAATGCAAGCAGTGAAAACATTTGACTAGTTTTTTGGGTTAACTATAATTAAAAGCAGTATGTGCCCCCACTTGCTAGCAAGAGAAAGTACATTGGAGAAAGCAACAAGAGTCTATAAAATGAACTCATTTCAAATTCACGGTAATTACCATACCTATTTCACTGTTGTCAAAGGAACATTATCTAATGACTAATAAGAAAAAGATCATTGCTATGACAATAGGCATATTCCCCGCAAGAAATATGGCATGTTTTATAAATTAATCAGGGCTCCAATCCTGACTCTTCCTATCCACTGTTACTCCATTCTAAAGCCCCTTGTTGAACCTTAAGTCTAGATAACGCTACACTCAGTTTTCTCTCCCCCGCCCCCCGCAAGCTGCCAAGCAACACTGAAGAAAGTCACAAAATTCTATAAATTGAGTCCATTTCAAGTTCATGGGTAATTATCAAATCTATTTAACTGTTGCCATTTAAGGAACATGTATCCATGTTCCCTATTCACTAAACTGAGAACTCATTCAATTCCCCAACAGCTCATGACATTTCTTATACTCTTTTTAAGCCTCAATCCTACCTATATAGTCCCTCAATCTACCTTACTCAGGTTTCCCCTTCACCTTATAACTCTGTTTTAATTAGCTTTTCTTTTCCCTTTAACTCCTATAAAGGCTAACTTCCTACCTGTGCCTTGACCTTTCTGAGCTGTAACGCCTCAATAATTTCCTTTCTTGCATCTTCTGTCTTCCCCCAACCCTTATTACTCCCAAGGTTCCTTGCCTTCTGTGTACCTATTCTCAGATGTCATCTTTCTTTTTTTTTTAATAGTTCAAACATATTTAATTTGCTGGTAATAATGAAACAGTCCAATACCTACACCCAGATAACAAATGTTAACATATAACCATTTGTGCTTTACATCTTTAAGACATAAAATATTAAAAAAATCTTTACTTGTTGTCATGCCCTAGAACAGCAATCCTCTTCTGCCTTTCCTCTGCCCCCAAACGTCACTGCTTTTACTGCTGACACCATCTAATGTCAGTACCTACTCCTCTGAGCTTCAATTTTCTCATCTGCAAAATGAGAACGATAATTTCACCTATTCATGGGTTATGATGAGGACTATATAGAAGGCACTTAGTAGAGTACCTGGGACACAGAAAGCAATCAATAAATGTTAGCAAGTATTATCAAAGTCAGGAGCTACCAAAAAGCAATCTCATGGTTTTCTCTGAAATGTCTTCCTTCCCTTTTGTCTTAAGAGGTTAAACACTAAAACTTGTTGGGAATAATAAAATAAACATCACAAACATCGAAATAACCACACTCCGACTTAACAAATGTTAATGTCTAACCATTTATGCTTCACATCTTTTTTAAACCCTGAAACGTGGGCTTCCCTGGTGGCACAGTGGTTGAGAATCCACCTGCCAATGCAGGGGACACAGGTTCGAGCTCTGGTCCGGGAACCGACTTAACAAATGTTAATGTCTAACCATTTATGCTTCACATCTTTTTTAAACCCTGAAACGTGGGCTTCCCTGGTGGCACAGTGGTTGAGAATCCACCTGCCAATGCAGGGGACACAGGTTAGAGCTCTGGTCCGGGAAGATCCCACATGCCACAGAGCAACTGAGCCTGTGCGCCACAACTACTGAGCCTGAGCTCTAGAGCCCACAAGCCACAACTGCTGAAGCCCGCGTGCTGCAACTACTGAAGCCCATGCGCCTAGAGCCCGAGCTCCGCAACAGGAGAAGCCGCCGCAGTGGGAGGCCCACGCACCACGGCGAAGGGTAGCCCCCGCTCCCCGCAACTAGAGAAAGACCACGCGCAGCAACAAAGACCCAACGCAGCCAAAAATAAATAAATAAACCCTAAAATGTAAAAAAGTGAGTTGGTGCCTCCTTTATACCCTGCTCCATCCCTTTCCTCCCCAGAGGATTCACAAGAGCTTTCCCACCTATGCCTTCAAATTTCTATTATGCTACTATATCCATAAATTATAGTGTTTTTTTTTAAATGGTACAATACTTTGCATATCCTTCTCTAGGTTGCTTTTTTCACTCAACATTAAGTTCTCAGAAATTATGCATGTCCCCACATGCAGAACCAGATCCAGTACACATCTTTCAAAAGATACACATGGTCATTCACTATCACATACAACTTATTCTAGGTTGCTTCTAAACTTTGCTGCATTGCATCTTATTGTCATGTCTCCTTGTCATAGTGTTTCTTTCGAGTACCTGCCCAAGAGTGGCAGTGCTTGGCCACAAGGTAAAGGCATCTCCCATTTAGACATTGCCAGATTGCTCTTCCAAGTGATTCATCAGTTACAAACTCACCAGCACTGTCTGCAAGTGACCCATTCCAGGAAAGGGGTTACTTTCCTGCAGGAGGAGGCATGTTTCAATATGTTGACATTCAAAGATGGCGATTCTGGTCACAATCTGCCTTTCTAGCCTCCCACTCATCTACCAACAAAGTAGATTAAAAGGACTACCTACCATTCCACCAAACTTGCCTTCCCTATTCTTATCTTTTTCCAAGCTAATCTACTCAGAAGGTCCTCCCTTCTCACCTTCACTGCCCAAATATAATCAGCAGCCATTCCTTACGTATCCCAAGTCTTCCTAACTTGTGGGAACTAGCTCTCCCCTGAATCTTAAACCAATCTGTTTGTTCTCTCCTGTAGAACCTACTATAATCAGCCTGGTAAACAGGATGCAGTACACACATTAGACCAAATATTTATAACCACAGTTTTTGAAGTGTAGTTTTTTGGGTGTCTGCTTTACCCCAGGCTAATCTTACCCACAATACATAAAAAATAAGTACTGATTTAATTTGTTAAGCAAGTACAGTTGACCCTTGAACAACATGGGGGGTTAGGGGTGCTGACCCAACAAGCAATCGAAAATCCGAGTATAACTTATAGTCAGCCCTCTGTGTCCAAGGTTCCACCTCCATGGATTTAACAGACTGTGGATGGTGTAATAATGTAGTATTTACTATTGAAAAAAAATTCACATATAAGTGGACCTGAGCAGTTCAAACATGTGTTGTTCAAGCATCAATTGTACCAGAAAGCTAAATGTCTGACTTATGTGAAAATTAAAAATGACTAAATCCATCGTTCTCCTCTTCCACCTGGACTTCTTTACAACGATAACGATGGCATCCATTTGGGCAGGTATATAAAAAACCTACTGTTTCCTGGTTTTTTAGAGGATTTTTTAAAATGTTTTTTCAATCAGTACACTTCAAAGTTTTTGTTTTGTTTTCAAGTTTCCTGTGAAAAAATAAAATGTATAAACATAATGTAATGAACTAAATACTGTAAAGTATACCCTCTTTAATGGAACATGTATCTCTGGCAACTACTTTATGCCAGGGAAGTAAGAAAATCATGAGGGAAAAATATGATACCTGATTGTATCAGACCTACTAAAAGGTGCAACATCCAGACTGACTACACATCCAAACTCAGCATTTAGTCCAAAGTGAAGACAACCACCAAGTGAAGACACATGAATAAGCGCACCACTGAAAATACTTTTTGTCTTATGAAAGGCCCTTCCTCAGGAATGATGGCTACTTCATTTTAGGATATTAAGCTTGCTCTGAACACAATGTACATAATTAAGTTCCTTCCCTAGTTAATATCATTTTTTGAAACTAAGGGATATTAAAACCAGTACAGATAGTATCAAAACTACTTTTCTTCCCTCCCTTCAACTTTAAGAATCACTATTCTCGAGATACGTTCGGTAGATTACTCCTTTCTGCCCGTGCACGCAGGGTAAGCACTGTTGACGTCTCCCCCCTCCACGGCCGTCATGTCTAAGTCAGAGTCACCCAAAGAGCCCGAACAGCTGCGGAAGCTCTTCATCGGAGGTTTGAGCCTTGAAACAACCGATGAGAGTCTGAGGAGCCATTTTGAGCAGTGGGGAACGAGGAGCCATTGTGAGCGGTGGGGAACACTCACAGATTGTGTGGTAATGAGGGATCCAAACACCAAACGCTCCAGAGGCTTCGGGTTTGTCACATATGCCACTGTGGAGGAGGTGGATGCGGCCATGAATTGCAAGGCCACACAAGGTGGATGGAAGAGTTGTGGAACCAAAGAGCGCCGTCTCAAGAGAAGATTCTCAAAGACCTGGTGCCCACTTAACTGTGAAGAAGATTTTTGTTGGTGGCATTAAAGAAGAACATCATCTAAGAGATTATTTTGAACAGTGTGGGAAAATTGAAGTGATTGAAATCATGACTGATCGAGGCAGTGGCAAAAAGAGAGGCTTTGCTTTCGTAAGCTTTGATGACCATGACTCTGTAGACAAGATTGTCATTCAGAAATACCACACTGTGAATGGCCACAACTGTGAAGTAAGGAAAGCCCTATCTAAGCAAGAGACGGCTAGTGCCTCATCCAGCCAAAGAGGTCGAAGCGGTTCTGGAAACTTTGGTGGTGGTCGTGGAGGGGGTTTTGGTGGGAATGACAACTTTGGTCGTGGAGGAAACTTCAGTGGTCGAGGTGGCTTTGGTGGCAGCCACGGTGGTGGTAGATATGGTGGCAGTGGGGATAGGTATAATGGATTTGGTAATGATGGTGGTTATGGAGGAGGCGGTCCTGGTTACTCTGGAGGAAGCAGAGCCTATGGAAGTGGTGGACACGGTTATGGAAACCAGGGCAGTGGCTATGGCGGGAGTGACAGCTATAACAATGGAGGAGGCGGAGGTGGCTTTGGCAGTTGTGGTGGAAGCTACAATGATTTGGCAGTTACATGGTGGCAGCGGGGATGGCTATAATGGATTTGTTAATGATGGAAGCAATTTTGGAAGTGGTGGAAGCTACAATGATTTTGGCAGTTACAACAATCAATCTTCAAATTTTGGACCCAAGAAAGGAGGAAACTTTGGAGGCAGAAGTTCTGGCCCCTATGGTGGTGGAGGCCAATACTTTGCCAAACCCCGAAACCAACATGGCTATGGTGGTTCCAGCAGCAGCAGTAGCTATGGCAGTGGCAGAAGGTTTTAATTACTGCCAGGAAACAAAGCTTAGCAGGAGAGGAGAGCCAGAGAAGTGACAGGGAAGCTACAGGTTACAACAGATTTGTGAACTCAGCCAAGCACAGTGGTGGCAGGGCCTAGCTGCTACAAAGAAGACATGTTTTAGACAATACTCATGTGTATGGGCAAAAAAACTCGAAGACTGTATTTGTGACTAATTGTATAACAGGTTATTTTAGTTTCTGTTCTGTGGAAAGTGTAAAGCATTCCAACAAAGGGTTTTAATGTAGTTTTTTTTTTTTTTTTGCACCCATGCTGTTGATTGCTAAATGTAATAGTCTGATAATGATGCTGAATAAATGTGTCTTTAAAAAAAAAAAAAAAAAAAAGAATCACTATTCTCAAAATATGGGAGGAAAAGTAATTTGGTAGGGAAGGGAGAAGGAAGAAAAGAGGAGGGGGTTCAAAAACCAAACTAAGTACATTACTGTGAACTTCTTCATCCAGCGCCTTAACTTTTCCTTTCTTCTTAATGAGCTGGATTTTGCAGGCATTGGCTTCCCAGTCTTTGTCATTGCCTCCATCAATCCCCACACCTAAATCACCAAGAGGTAGAAAAGCAAGATTTAGAAACTGACTACTACTTAGATTATCCCTGTAAGGCAAAACTTCTAAGGAAAAAATATTTTTTTTCATCTAATAAGTTCACTTACTTATCAATTCAAAATTTACTGAAAACCTATTATATGTCAACAACCATGGTAGCTGCTAGAGATAAAAATGAAGAAAACTCAGTTCCTGTTCTTAAATTTCTCATAGTCTATTGAGAAGACAGACAAGGAAAAAAATAATTACAATACAGTGTGGTTTTAATATAATAAAAGTTATGTGGTTATAATAAAGTACTACAGGTTGCAACTGAAGTACAATGGAGAAACGAAGAAGACGGGCACCCACTGCAGAAGCAGGGTAAGCAGGGAATGTCAGGGAACACATCGCTCAAGATTCTACTAAAGTTCCTAAGAATTTGAAAAAGTTACTCTGAAGGTACTGGAAAAGCACTGAGTAGTTTCAAGCAGAGAAATTACATGGCGAAAAAGTTCAGAAGACTCCCTTTGGAAACAGTGTAAAGATTGGAGGAGAGAAACAGGAAGAAGAAACCAGCTGTCACAAGTTACACCTACAGCAAAGCAAAAATAAGAAAGGCCTGAGCTACACAATGGTCATGAAGAGATGGGTGATTCTGAGAAGCAGAACTGACTGCAGGTAATGTGAGAAAGCAGGAGATGTCTGGGACACCTCCGAGGCTCAAAGGACTTGCTGAATGACTGACTGTTGATAAAAGAACAGAGTGAAGAGTGGAGTGAGAAATGGAGCGTATTCAGTTCAATTCTTCACATGCAAGGTCTATAATATGGTGGTTTAGCCAGGGAGAAACTTCTAGGAGGCAGCTGGAAATACAGGTGTGCAGCACGGGAAATACATCTGGATTGTAAGTCACAACCATAAGGGAGGTTGGGACTTCCCTGGTGGTCCAGTGGTTAAGAATCTGCCTTCCAATGCAGGGGATGTGGCTCCAACCCCTGGTCGGGGAACTAAGATCCCACATGCCGCTGGGCGACTAAACCCACGCACCACAACTAGATAGAAGCCCGCAACAAAGAGCCCACACTCCTCAACAAAGACCCAACGCGGCCAAAATAAAAATTAAAAATAAAAAACAAAAAACCATACAGGCATACAGGAGGTTGATGAAGTCAGAGCTCAACCACGAAAATACAAAATAAGAAAAGTGGGCCTATGAAAGTATCTTGAAGAACATTAATATAAGTAATAGGTGGAAGAAAAGAAGCCCCCAAAGCAGACAGAAAATAATCAGCGTGTTAGGAAGAGAATGAGAAGATGCGCTGTCAGAGAAGCTGAGCAAAAAGAATTTTAAGAACAAAGGAGGGGCTTCCCTGGTGGCGCAGTGGTTGCGCGTCCGCCTGCCGATGCAGGGGAACCGGGTTCGCGCCCCGGTCTGGGAGGATCCCACGTGCCACAGAGCGGCTGGGCCCGTGGGCCATGGCCGCTGGGCCTGCGCGTCCGGAGCCTGTGCTCTGCAACAAGAGTGGCCACGGCAAGGGGAGGCCCGCATACCACAAAAAAAAAAAAAAAAAAAAAAAGAACAAAGGAGCTGAGGAATTGACTTTCCATTAACTGAGGAAGAGTCATGGAAGATAAATGCCCGTTACAACCAGGAATGTTGAGTGTACAGAAAAGAGTTAATATGGCAGGCCCAAGACCGCTGTCTTAGAAAGGCCTGCTTGGCAAAGTTGGCCATTGGCTGGCATCTGTGAACCTGGATTTCAGGAGGATTCCCACCACAGTAACTGATTAAGTATGGCTTACTGCACCTACACTGTTGGTGCAAACAATGTGGCTTATGCTGAATGTCTGCTTCCCTTCTAGGAGCCTGGAATTTTGACACGTTAGGCAGAGGGTATCTACATGACCAGCCCCCAGTGACAGTCTTGGGCACTGAGTTACTAATGAGCTTCCCTGGTATACAACATTTCACACATTTTGTCCAACTCACTGGGGGAATTAAGCATATCCTGTATGACTCCACAGGGAGAGAATCCTAAAGCCTATGTTTGCTCTCCTCCAGACTTCACCCCATGCACCTTTTCCCTTTGCTGATTTTGCTTTGTATTCTTTTGTTGTAATAAATCATAGCCATGAGTACAACTATATGCTGAGTCCGCCTAGGGAATCACTGAAACTGGGGATGGTCTTGGGGACCCCTGATACAGTTAAGGGAAGAAGATGGAGTAGAACATAAAGTTGACAAAAAGTTATTTTTATCTGCTTTGTTGTTTATCTAAGATAGAAGAATCTTGGGCAAGTTCACATGCCAAAAGCATGGAATCCACGGAGAAAAAGAAATTAAAAGTTACAGGAAAGGAAAAAAAATGTACAGAGTAAGGCCTTAAGAACTCTGTTTTATAATGAAAATGCCACATGTGATTTGTTTTTATAGCAACATTCTTAGCAAAAGAAGATACCCATAAGAAGCAATATTCTACATAAATGCTAATGCTGCTGAAATTGCATGAACAAACCCTTCAAACATGATAAAAGAGAATTCTTCAGATTTTAGATTTACCAGAAACAACAAAATGAACATTATAAAGACTCTAGTAACCTAAAACAAACAAAAAACCCTTTCTATTTATTCAAGAATCATGCAACACCCATAATATTTTTTTAAAGGAATTACCAGCAGAATCATATCCTCTGTACTCCAGTCTCTGAAGGCCTTTGATTAGGGTCTCCAAAATTTCTCGTCTCGTGCGAGGAACATGGTAGTTTAAGTAAGCAAATATACCTGCAAATAAACAAATATTTAATAGAAAATTCTAACTAGAGAATCAACATTGGCATAACTATGACAAAAATCTTAATTTTCATAATGTCTAAGATGTGCAAAAATGTGAAGCTACAGTCCATCTTTAAAAAAGAAAGAATCTTCACTTCAAATTATTCAAAGGCAGTGAAACTTTTTCAAAGCGGAATTTCTTGTAAGTATAAAAGACTGAAGCAAATAAGTCAAAATAAATGTTTAGTTTTTTCAAAGACGTTTATAAGACTGTTCACTTACCTTCCATCACTGACATTTTAACAACTAAAATTTCATGCTTCAAAACGAACCAACAGACTCCAGGTCTATCCACCTCACTACAAAGATGTTAAAAAAAAAAACAACACAAAAAACTAACCAACAAATGTGGGGTTTATGGCCTATATACTGAGCATTATTTTTAAAGGAAAACATTTTCTGAACTAAGTATTTTAAGCAATATATGGACCCTCCAAACCTATACGGATGAAATAATTTTTCTTACTTTCAACGACCATGCTATCAATACATTTTAGGAATAAATAACTTATAAATAGCAATGATGTGAAGAATACTCACAATCTAAATAATTTAATCATAGAGAAAAATGGGCTAAAAATATATATAATCATCGTAGGACAAATGGTTTCTCACTTGTTCACCAGATTAGTAAGGGACAAATAACCATAATACATGTTAACAACTCTTGAGAATTCATAGAAAAGGAGCAATCATTTGGAAAAGCAAAACTATAAATAAAGGGACTTGTACAACAAGAACTGATCCAGAAGAGCAAAGAGGCAGTAGAACACAGGTAAAGGAAATCCACATTTCAGGAATAGCAGCATGGAAATTGTCTGAGGTCTTCCATGATTGTGCTTTGGCCAGGGTGGATATAGCTAAAATGTATAAAAACTGAAAGTCAAAATATAAAGAAATATAAACTCAAGATGCTTATTTATGAAAGAACTTTCTTTTTTCTTAACTATCTTACACTATAATGCCACTGATTCTTAAGGGGATTAATTCTGTGGGGCAGAACTCTGGAATGACCAGTTTTCATTTCATTTGAAAAGGTATCTTTATTTCTATAAAGAGTTTGGTCTTATCAAAGCATTTCAGCATACAAAAATATCACATAGTTAATATGTGACAAAAAAGCCACCGTAACGTGTATGCTGATCACCATGATGAGTACGGTGCAATTTTCTCAATCATGCCTTTCAAAAAAAAAAGGAAATCACATTTCAAAACTAAAATCCAAAACAACCTGAAACAACAGTTTGAACTTTCCCAAAAAAGGTAGTACAAGGCCAGACTTATAGAAATCCTATATTCATTCATATTTTTAAAAATTACAATTGTAAAGATCTATTCAGTCATCATGCACTGTACAAGCATCTCACTTTCACTGCACCACAACACTGCATGAGGTCTGGGGGTTTTGTTGTTATTGCTGGTCCTTAATAAAGTATCTGTAATATGAAAAACCTAAACGAATAACCCAATTGTAAATCAAACTTTTATGTGTTCTACCCTTTTCCCCCCATGGGTCACTGACCTTTGATAAAGATTAAATGCACACAGAAAACTATCAGCCCCAAGTAAGTATTCTATTAGCTCATTAACGGACAATACACAGAATATAAATATTTTCCCAAAATAAAACTTTAATATAGGGCTTCCCTGGTGGCGCAGTGGTTGAGAGTCTGCCTGCTAATGCAGGGGACACGGGTTCAATGCCGCGGAACAACTAGGCCCGTGAGCCACAACTACTGATCCTGCGCGTCTGGAGCCTGTGCTCCGCAACAAGAGAGGCCGCGAAAGTGAGAGGCGCGCGCACCGCGATGAAGAATGGCCCCCACTTGCCACAACTAGAGAAAGCCCTCGCACAGAAACGAAGACCCAACACAGCAAAAATAAATAAATAAATAAATAAACTCCTACCCCCAACATCTTCTATTAAAAAAAAAAAAAAGCAAGCAATCAGCAAGCTCTAGACCTCAGAAAATACAAAATAACACCATGACAATTTAATAGTGATGTTGCTCAATACTTCAAAAAAAAACACTTTAATATAAATGCACTAAAAGAGGAACTTCCCTGGAGGTCCAGCAGTTAAGACTCCGCACTTCCACCGCAGGGGGCATGGGTTCAATCCCTGGTCAGGGAACTAAGATCCCGTATGCCGCGCATGACGTGGCCAAAAAGAAAAAAGGAAAAAACAATGTGCTAAAAGAACACTGATTCTCAACTAGTCTACTCTCCATCACTGTGATTAGCATCAGCTAAATAATCTGCTAAAGGAGGATACAATCTAATTCATCTGAAAATCATTAACTAATACAACATATTACACTGTCAAAAATTCTTTGCAGGCTGAGGGCTCTGGGAAGCCTTGAAGACGAAGTCCAAATCCCAATAATGCAGCACATCCAGAAAAATTCACTACTAAATCATTTCTCCCTTTTTTTTAAGAAATGTAATTCTTTTTTATTGAGTTTTTTTAATTGAAGTAATATTGGCTTGAACATTATATGTTTCATGTATGTAACATTATATTTCTACTTCTATATACCCTGCATACTCTGTTCTCTGTTTCTACATTCTTGTTTTTTTTTTTGGTTTGGTTTGTTCATTTAAAGAAATGTAATTCTGGAATTCCCTGGTGATCCAGTGGTTAGGACTCTGTGCTTTCACTACCGAGGGCGCAGGTTCAATCCCTGGTTGCGGAACTAAGATCTCACAAGCCTCACGTCGCAGCCAAATAAAAAAAAGAAAAAGTAGTTCTGATGGTAAAAGTAATACATTCAGAGAATTAAAGATTAAATATAATAATCAAATACCAATTTTTTTAAAGCAATTTAAATGCTAATGACAAAAAACAACTGTTTTTAAGACAAGTTATAGACTCAACACATTTTTACAAGAAAATTCAGAGTGATGCAATATTAAATTCACTATCTTCAATACATGTAATTCAACAACAGCCTTCAACTTTGATATTATTTCTAACTTCAATCTCCCCGGTTTACATTGGCTTATTGTGTGAATCTTGAGATCCTGAGTACAATTTTATAGGGAAAGAGGTATTCTCTAAACCAGTATCCCTCTCCAAACAAACTTAAATTTTAACTATTTGATAAACTAATAAAATTCACACTAAACATTTGTTAGCTCAAAAAAGTTTCTCGCGCTGAAGAAATCCTGCAAATTCTTTAACTCGTGTCCCCGAAGCTTTCCACTATACCATCCGGCCTCAGCTTCCCCTTCTGCGAAATGAATGGGCTTGACTGAGAGATGGTAAAATAAGTTTCACAATAAGTGCCAACAGGTTCTTAATCGGTATTGGCTCTAGAGAGCACCTCTGAAAAGGATTCAGTGACCCTGTCTCTCATACAGGAAGGAAAGCCATGACTGATTAGCAACTTCTATTACACGGGGAGACACAGCACAAGGGCCAAATATTTCCTCCCTCTGACATCTGAGGACACCTGCAGTCCCCTCCAGCTTGATGTTCTATGGTTTTTGAGGATTCTTCTCTGATTGCTATAGAGATTGCTATATGCTATGCATTTGGTACTTTTTAATACCTCTACAGACTGTACTCCTCTGAGCCTCAATTCTTTGTTCTGACAGTTACATGATTTGTTCTGTGTATATTGTATTAGCAAATTAAAGCTAGAAACCTGGTGGAGGGCCTTAGTATTTTCAGAGTATATCATTAAGAATAAAAGCAAAGTAACATATAAAATATGAGGACATTTTTCTACAAAACCATATTATTATCACACCTAAGATAATGCTCTAGTTCATCTAATACAATGTTCATATATTCACATTTTCCCTATTAGCAAAAATAAATGTCTTTTACAGATGATTTGTTTATTCTAGAATATAATAAAGGATCACAGCTCACATTTGATTGTTATGTCTCATAAGTCTCTGAATCCAGAACGGTCTCCCCTAATGCCCTGTTTTCCTCCAAGACACTGACTTATGATAAGCCAGGAGCAATTTTCTTGCTGAATTTCTCACCTCTGGCTATGCCTAATTGATTCCACATTGTGTGGTCTAACCAGTTCCTCTATTCCTTGTACTTCCCGCAAACTGGAAGAGAAATTCAAAGGCTTGACTGATTTAGGTTAAAACTGAGGGACAAGAATTATTCACAAGTATGTATGTTTTTTATATTTTCTGGTGACTCCCTATTAGTGATGCTAAGATTCATCACTGCTTTAAGGTAAAGACAAACAGATCACTTAGCCTGTGATATTCTGAAAGCATCCTCACAATACTTTCTAGGACTTCAGATATTGACAGCATTGATTTTAAGACAGTCATATTTTCTTTCTTTGTGGTCCATATATAAATGGTACATTTCCCAATAAGCGGCATCTTAGATTCGATGAAATACCATATATCAATTCCAATTCAAAACCTGCCTTTTCCTTGACAGAGGAAGCACTACTGTTACCAATAATCATTACTGTCATTTACTTTGGTTCACTATTGGAACAAAGAAAAGGGGAAGGGGAGGAATTGAGGAAGAAGTAGGAGCAATATTTCTCCTTGCATAACTAGGCAGGAACTAAAAGGAATAAAAGGATGACACATGTAGAGAAATTTTCTAAGATCAAAGTAACAGAGCTGGGAGAAGAAAGTTATCCCTGGTTAGGAAAATGAAAGATAAAGAGGTTGAATCTGTCAGTTTTACAGACCAGCCCCGTGAGAGCACAGCTGGCCCACTTGTACAGATTAGTGGGTTATCTGTAATCTTGGGGTAGCTGGGAAAATATAACAGCAAATAATCTGCCAATCAGGCATGCAGGGCATGTTTACAGGGTAGGTATTCATAACTCAGAATGGTGCTTATTAGAGTAGCAATCCCTATTTCAGGTCTTTGATTTGTCTTATCAAACCTCACAATAAATAGTTCTGCTTAAGGTAACTACAAAAGACTAAAAATCAACTCTCCACCACTCTTCAGTAATTGCTCCAATAACACAAACAGTAGTTGTATGGAGCACAGGAGATTTTCTACTCCCAAATCAGCTTGTGCTTCCAAAGTGGAAATTTTCTTATTAATGTGATACACTTGGAATAAATATCTCCCTAACTGAAGCAAGGACTTGCACCTACAGGCATCACTCTCAGAAAACGGCAACTTAAATTCAATGACATAAAAGCACTTAAGAACACCTTGCTTAACAAGATATTCAGACATGACCTAGGTCACAGACTTGACACACCTGGTTAAAAGCAATCTAGCTGTAGGCAAAGACTATTAAACCTTATTGAAATGAAAACTGAATGCAATTTAGCTGACCAATAAAATTATTAAAGTTCCTATGTCTGGCTGAATTTATGTTTTAACGAATAAAAAATTTTACTTTTTTTGAGGTACAGTTGACTTGCAATATTATATTAGTTTCAAGAAGAAATTCTGCTTTTACATATTTTTTCACTTGACAACTTTAATATTCTGATGAAACCCTAGACACTGGAATTTATCAATATTAAGTGTTCAAATTCCTTCTCTAAATTTTATATCTTCTGAAACAGAATCCATCTACAACGCAACTTAAGTTTCATTTAAAAATTTTTTCTTATAACCCAAGTTACAAATTATCATCGTTAAAGATTCAAATTACACAAGTCCTACAGAATGAACTGTGAAAAATCTCCTTTTTCTACCTCCACACAGGAGATAACCACCACTAATCCCACACACACTGTCTCAATCCTTCAGCTATGAATTTTTCTACATATATGAACTCAGATGTACATGGTTTTAGAGGTTTTGTTTTTTTTTAACACATAAAAATGATAATATATATATTGCTCTGTAGTTTTTTCTCTTAAGAGGTTGGCGATCTTTCTATGTCAGTACAACCCATCTACCCCAGTCTATGGAAGGCTGCATAATAAAAATAGTCCATAATAGATTTCTCATATCTTATCTAGCCATTTACCTATTTATTGAGGTTTTTCTCACTCTTTGTAATTATAAACAATTCTGCAATTAAGGTTATACACACCAACTATACACTTGCCATAAAACACAGTCAATACTATAATTATAGAGGCACATCCTATAGGTAAGATTCCTTTAAAAGAAGAAATATTTGAGATAACATTTCCTACAACCCTAAAAACACAAAGAAAAAGTTATATGGAGTGATACATGAGAAATTTCAATTATTTGTGTGTTTTTTTAATTGTTCAAAATCTTTTTCCTATTTACAAAATGCTGGTTCAAGTGTCTCCTACTTTGTTGTAAATACATGGGGTCACTGGAAGGAGCTCTGTAACATTTCTCTCTTGCATATTTAACATCCTGGAACTCAAAGTGCTGTTTAGCACTGACATCTCTAATTATACACTGCCTCACAGTCTACCTATATCATCATCTTTCCTGAGAAAAAGCAGGCACTTTCTGCTCACACACCTTTAAACATTCCATCTCTCCCACTTCTCTCTGATCAATCACATCAGACCACAATTTTTCTTCATGCTGCCAAGCCAGCTCCTCTGGGCCCATTATACTCTCACCCCTGTATCCCTGAGCACCCCTATAGTGAAGTCCATCCATTTCAGGTCATCCATTTATCTCAGGTCCACTTTCATGGGGGCCCTCCCAACTGCTGACCAATCCTGCTAATTCACTGCTTGTCTAAATTTTACACTTCCCCCAGATATTATTCTAAAGTCTAGAATCTAGACTACTCTCCAACCCCCATTTCTCTCTTCCCAGCCTCTTTCTCATTTTCGGTAGATTCTTCCTTTATAGAATTGAAGCCTTCTTCTTCATCTTAACAGTATAACACCCTATAAGCCTATCCTTCCTTATAGACTGAAAATAGAGAAACATATTCCACACATATTCCCTGTACCAGCCTCTCCTGCTTGTAACTCTTGGTAAGAGATTCCTCAATTTTGTAAATATAGAACTTTTTGTTAACATCAAAATATTCTGAGGATCCTACACAATAGAGGGTTGAATTTTTATTATCCAATGATCTAGATCAACTTTTAGTCAATTTAGGGACAATGCTTAGAGTATGAATCAATCAGTGAACCCCTGGTATTAATTTCACAGCTTACACACCAGGAACTCAACTTTTCAACTCTACCAGGGACCTCAGTTTCACAATACTCTCTTTTGTTGGTATACATGCTCTCCTCAACACAAACTCAAATCCTTCTGGCTTCATATATGCAACTTCTCTAACGATTTCTTTATAGCTAAATGCAATTAACTTGTCTCTGCAATATTAAACATGAATGACCTTTTTCTACTTTTGCAGACTCTGTCCAACGCAATATACCACTTTGGAACTCTTCTGCCTCTAACCACTATTCTTTGGCCTCTTTTCCTGGCACTTTTATTTCTTCTTTCAAACCCATTAGCAGTAGTTCTCAATTTATTTCTGACTCCATTCACTGTTGGGTAAAATGTGCCATCAGTGGTATCTCTCATATTGCACTAGTTCTCTACCAGCTGGCAGCATTCCTCAGCTAAGAGTCCTATCCTATCATCCGGAACATTCTTGGCCTAACCAGTCTCAGAATGTCTATTCATTCCACTTGTAGTCTAGAACATGGCAATGAACAAAGACTGTGTATTATCACCCACACCTGTTATATATGTAGTCACTGTTTCCTCCAGTCAGACAGCAATTCCCTGAAGGCAATTCCTTTGTTTTAGTCATCTCTCCAAAAGGCAGAGTGCCAAGTACAAAGTGATCACTTCAAATATCTTCGTTATTTTTTCTTTTATCAATATTTTTTTATTGAAGTATAGTTGACTTACAATGTTGTGTTAATTTCTGTTGTACAACAAAGTGATTCTGTTTCATGTATGTACATATATATCTATAATATCTATATATTATATATATAATATCTATATATTATATATATAATATCTTCTAACACTTTCTAGGTACTTAAAATGTACAGTCAAAAATTCCCAAACCAGAGAAAGAGAACACTATAATGCAGGATGCTAATTAGGGATGAGGTGAAAAAAAGTCTCCATAATTAAAGGTTTAAGAAATACTGGGTTAAACAAAGTTAGTGGATTTATTTGCAGAACTTCCTAAAACCTTTAAACTTGTTAATTGTGAACCTCCAAAAGCAGAATTTCCCAAACTTATGCGTTACAAAACTCTTTCCCAAAAGGAAACCCTCCAGCACTGTTGGTGGGAATGTAAATTGATACAGCCACTATGGAAAACAGTACGGAGGTTTCTTAAAAAACTAAAAATAGAACTACCATACGACCCAGCAATCCCACTACTGGGCAGATACCCTGAGAAAACCATAATTCAAAAAGAGTCATGGGGCTTCCCTGGTGGCGCAGTGGTTGAGAATCC
>NC_041225.1:84043992-84075730 GCF_002837175.3 Physeter macrocephalus
GGCCGGGCCCGTGAGCCATGGCCGCTGAGCCTGCGCGTCCGGAGCCTGTGCTCCGCAACGGGAGAGGCCACAACAGTGAGAGGCCCGCGTACCACACACACACACACACACAAAAAAAGAGTCATGTACCAAAATGTTCACTGCAGCTCTATTTACAATAGCCAGGACATGGAAGCAACCTAAGTGTCCATCAACAGATGAATAGATAAAGATGTAGCACATAAATACAATGAAGTATTACTCAGCCATAAAAAGAAACGAAATTGAGTTACTGGATGGACTTAGAGTCTGTCATACAGAGTGAAGTAAGTCAGAAGAAAAACAAATACCGTATGCTAGCACATATATATGGAATCTAAAAAAAAAAAAATGGTACTGATGAACCTAGTTGCAGGGCAGGAATAAAGATGTAGACATAGAGAATGGACTTGAGGACACGGGGTGGGAGGGGGAAGCTGGGGCGAAGTGAGAGTAGCATCGACATATATACACTACCGAATGTAAAATAATTAGCTAGTGGGAAGCAGCAGCATAGCACAGGGAGATCAGCTCGGTAGTTTGTGACCACCTAGAGTGGTGGGATAGGGAGGGTGGGATAGGGAGGGTGGGAGGGAGGCTCAAGAGGGAGTGGATATGAGGACATATGTATGCATATGGCTGATTCACTTTGGTGTACAACAGAAACTAACACAGTATTGTGAAGCAATTATACTCCAATAAAGATTGAAAAAAAAAAAAAAAAAAAAGAAAACAAACTCTTTCCCACCTTCTACTGCTCATTACCAGGACCTATTAACTTTCCCCTTTCCAGGGAACACAACTGAGGAAATACTCATTAAGCAATAATTCTTTTCTTTCACAACTACTTTATACCCAGTATGATTTCTAAGAATATGTTAACACTAATAGTTTTATGATTTATCCTAGAAGCCAGTCTTAGCATCCCTCAACTAGCCCCAAAGCTATTACACAGTATAATTACAAAAAAAAATTTAAGGATTCATTTCAGGATATTTTTTAATTGCAGCTCTCTTACTGTTTTTAAGTATTATCTCATTTACAAAAATATCATTTATATACACCGTTGGACCAGAAGGGTATAATCCCACATTTATAAAAAGCAGCAAAATATGTTAAGAGCTGTGCGTAACTTAAGTGAATTGACACTCTCTCACTGAAGCCAAAGGTAAAACAGATTAAAAAGGACAAAGTATTCCAAAGAACCAAGAATAAGAGGAAGACAAAATAAATTTAAAAAATAGATACACTATTTTTCTCTGGAAGATTCATAATGCTTACTAGCACATTAAAAGTTCCAAAAAGTCCTGCAATTAAAAAAAAAAAAAGCCAGCTCAACACTGTTCAGTCTGTAGCTTCTCAAATTTATTTGACCATAAAATCTCTTTTTTTTTCCCTCAGTAAGATATTAACATCCCAATACAACCTGAAAAATATAATAACAGTTTTATCAGTATTTCTGACTGGAAAAAGCTATCAAAAAGAATTGTTAGCCCTCATTCTTCTCCTTCAACATTCTGCAATGTTGAAACGAAATCTTTTAGAAAAACTTGAACCAGCAGGAGGTAATCAGAAAGTAAACCTCTAAATTTTCCCATCTAATCTCATTCCCACTCAATTTTTCTGCCTAGAAATCTTATGTCAATAATTAAGATGTGGGAGGAAAATAAGGACAAACCTTCATCTTCTTAACAGTTAACTTTCAGAATTTACATTTAAAAGGAGAGAAATTCTGGACCCTATTCCTGGAATCATGTAAAACTGGTCCAGGTCAAAAGCAGGACCTTAGAAATGCCTCAAATACTAGTTCTTTTTTTTTTTTTAAGTCTTTATTGGCATATAATTGCTTTACAATGGTGTGTTAGTTTCTGCTTTATAACAAAGTGAATCAATTATACATATACATATGTTCCCATAACTAGTTCTTTATTTCTTGTTTATCACCTGTCTGTTTCCTCAGCAGCATAACATGGTGGAATGGGGATGCTGGCTCTGTGAAAACGCCTAAAAACTAATCTCCACCCTAAAAGCCTCACCCTTATCTGAACCTTTTCTAAACAAGATCTGATTTTTTCTTTTATAGTACTGTACTTTGATTTCTGTTTTTCCTGGAACAAGATAAAGAAATGATCTGCAACCAGAAAGCCAGGTACTTGACTAGGTGCACACCTCATCACTCAGTAAGTTAATTACCAAACAAGCACACTGGGGATTGCAAATTCATTACCTCACAGCTCCAAACTAAATTATGTCTTTTGCAAAACCACTCTACTACCTAGACACTGCAAAAGTGTAACTGATTCTAAAGTCAGCTCTACCACTAATAATTTCAGCAAGCTATTTATAATGGTTTCTGTTTTTGTGCGGTTTTTTTTTTAATCTACTCTAAATTTAAACTTGCTCTTCATTTCAGAAGCTGAAATTAACATAAAGTTAAATACAGGAAAAACAGACACTAATGAGTACAAGATACTCCTGCTCAGCTCCTCTTGCAAAGGGCTACAAAGAATGTTTCCCGGGTAGCTTCAATTCTATTACAATCATACTTCCCTTAAAAAAAGTGTTCTTGGGACTTCCCTGGTGGCGCAGTGGTTAAGAATCCACCTGCCAATGCAGGGAACACGGGTTCAAGCCCTGGTCCGGGAAGATCCCACATGCCGCGGAGCAACTAAGCCTGTCCACCACAACTACTGACCCTGCACTCTAGAGCCCGCGAGCCACAACTACTGAGCCCGCGTGCTGCAACTACTGAAGCCTGCAAGCGCCTAGAGCCTGTGCTCGTCAACAAGAGAAGCCACCGCAATGAGAAGCCCATGCACGGCAACGAAGAGTAGCCCCCAGTCGCCGCAACTAGAGAAAGCCCGTGCGCAGCAACAAAGACCCAACACAGCAAAAAATAATAAAATAAATAAAATTTTTTTAAAAAGTGTTCTTTCTTCCAGGGGTAAGGTCAGTTGTAAATTTCAATAAGGAAGGTAAGAATTCAATTCTTTTTAGTGACAATAGCCAAGTTAATACGACTTTTAGAGCATATCAGTCATTTCAGATATAATTCTGACAACTGTAACTTCAACTCACAATTTTATCTAATTATTAAAACGACTAAGTCTCAAAACATGGACTAAAAGGGCCTAACTTTATGTTTTAACTGTTCTAGGTAAAACATTCATTAAATGTAGACCAATATTTCTCATAGTAAGTGTTTCAAATGGGTGCACATGCAAGTAATAAATGATGTACGATCTCTCTCCACGGTCACTTCCGGGCCCATTCACCAAGGCATTGATTAGCAATGGCTTCTGTTGAGATGGGGGGAGGCAGGAAATAAGATCATATGAAATGTCATTGTCGTAGCTCTAGCTATAGTTCTATTTTCTGTTGGGCGTGTCCGAAAGAAAGCAACTAAAATTAAATATTTTTTAAAAGGTAAATCCTGGAAGAATGCGAGATAAATTCAAGAGACCTCACCTGATGTTCCACAGGTTGCCTCCCTCACCTGCTGGACTCTTTTGAAGTCAGTCCCCTCCACCCCTCAGTTCCCTCAGCCCTCGCTCCTTTTCCAACTCAGACAGTGCTCTTCGCTCCTGGTTCCCTTCTTGGCTCAAAGCCTCCTTCGGTCCCCCCCAGATCCCCTCTAGGGCCCGCCCTCCTCTCAGGTGCCCTCCTAGGTCCCCGCTCCAGCTCCCAGAGGCCGGCCCCCGCCCCCAGCACCCGCAGGCACCGCGGGACACCCCCCGCCCAACACCCAGACTTCGCACCCTCCACACTCCCGCTCCCGCCGGCTCCACCAGCCTCAGCGACGCCCGCACCGCACCCCAGCACCGCCCCGCAACACGCCCCCCGCCCGCGGCCCCCTTACCGCACATGATGCAGGAGGCACGGCCTGCAGGGCAAGCGGCGAGAGGCTGGCGAGTTCTGGAGAGCACACGAGCCTTTTGGGCGGTCAGCGGGCTTGGGGGCCAGGGGGGCGGCGACACGACACCCTCACGGATGCAACGGCCGAGGCAACGAAAGCCGTCCTGTCCTCCCGGGCTTGCCAGCAACTGCCGCTGGGCCCCGCCCCCCGGCGCGCACCGCGCCGCCGCCGCCACCGCCCGCAGGTCCCATTGGGCCGCGTCCGCGCCGCTCAAGCGCAGGTCCCGCCTCCCCGCACCGCCCCGCCCTGCACCGCCCCCGAGCCCACGCAGGCGCTGGCCTGCTGGCGGCTGAGACGTGGCACCGGCTAGCGGCCGCATCCGCTTGAGGTTCCTGGAGCCGCCCGACGCCGGGGCGTGCAGCTGGAGGCACTGCCCTGCGGGAGGGAAAGAACTCGGCGGCTGGCAGGGAACGATGGAGAGATTAGCAAAGAGGATGGAATCGTTACCAAAGCAAATAGCGTTGGGGCAGGCGCCTAATGCAGTCCAAGGCCCCAAGCTCCGGCGCCCCACCAAGCGGGGAGAGAGGAAGAAGAAAGAAGGATGCCTGATCCTAGGGGACAAACAAGTCAGGGTGGAAAGAGGACATAAGGTTGTAGAAAACTTGGAAAGAATTGAGTGAGGTGAGGGAAGAGAGGTACCAATCAGATCTGGCCAGTCTTTCTGGTGACAGCGATTCAGTTCCCAACTTAAGCTCTAAGTCAGATTCTTGGCCTCGAAAGCCCTCCGCTCCCCATTCCCAGCCCCATCCATTGCCTCCGTAACCCCCAGTTTTTTGCAGAGGGGGAGGGGGTCGAATGTAAGGCTCAACTATCCAACACTAGGCGCCTGGGCTTAAGAAACTCTGCTGGCCCATACTTCTGGTGGCCCACGTCTCAGGCAGTAGGAATTGCCTGGATTTGACAGCCTTACATTGGACTCATGAACTAGTAATCCTATGAATTAATGCACAAGTCCTGCCAAGAGAGACTTAATCAGAGAGAGATGATGTTTCTGAAAATTTATTACCTGAGCATTTGCTTTAAGAAGATTTAAAGGCTATTTTTAGTCAAATGTAGATGTTTATTATAACGCTATTAATGGCCCAAGACTAGAATCAAATAAAAACTTGCCTGACGTACAGAACATTGCATGGTCTTCTGATCCCAGATGTCTGGTCTTACCTCACACTACTGCCCTCTTCCTACTCCACCTTTCAGCCGTTTACACTCTAACAACCCTGAACAGGTAGTTTCCCAACGGGTCCAACATTCTCAAATCTTTTGCACATATTGGTTACTCTTTGGGGAATCCCCACCCCATCTCTGCTTAAATGCTACTTCTTGGGGAAAACCCTTTTTGTCTTCCCCCAGAGAGGCTGGAGGACAGTCATTAACCTCTCATTCTTTGAGCTGCCTCCTTTAAAGCAATATGCTTCAATATTTTATGATTTTTTAATATGTTTCCCTACAAAGCTAAGTTTCTTGAGAGTAGAACAAGTCTTTGCATACCCAACACCTGGTATAAACCCCAGCACAAAGTAAGGGATCAAAAATGTTTCTGAAGGAGTGAAAAAAGTCATATGTTCTTAGCAGAACTGACTTTCTATGGCTGGTTATCTGATCAAATAAGCAAAGGGCTTTTCAGCTTTTCTTAGAGGGGAAAAGATGCCCTTTTAGCATGTGTTCAGAAAAGATGAAAACGCTAATTCAAAAAGATACACGCACCCCAGTGTTCAAAGCAGCACTATTTACAATAGCCAAAGCATGGAAGCAACCTAAATGTCCGTCGACAGATGCATGGATAAAGAAGATGTGGTATATACATATACAATGGAATACTACTCAGCCATAAAAAGGAATGAAATAAGGCCATTTGCAGCAACATGGATGGTCCTACAGATTATCAAACTAAGTGAAGTCAGACAAAGACAAATATCACATGATATCACTTATATGTGGAATCTAAAAAAATGATATAAATGAGCTTATTTACAAAACAGAAATAGACTCACAGACATAGAAAACAGCCTATGGTTACCAAAGGGGAAACGGGGGGAGGGATAAATTAGGATTTGGGGATTAACATATACACACTACTATATATAGATAACCAACAAGGACCTACTGTATGGCACAGGGAACTATATTCAATAACTTGTAATGACCTCTAATAGAAAAGAATCTGAAAAAGAATATATATATAAAACTGAATATACATGTAAAACTGAATCACTTTGCTGTACACCTGAAACTAACACAACATTGTAAATCAACTATACATCAATAAAAAGTTGTTTTCAAAAAAAAAAAGAGAGAAAGAAAAAGATGCCCTTTTATAAGTGTCCTGAAAGAAAGAAAGGAAAATGTCACATTTAACTAATGAAAATACTCACCTGAAAGCCCTTTAATATTTCAGGCCCTTAAACAGGTTCCTAAATTACCCAGAGCAAAGTTAAAACACAGTGAACTGTTTGTTACCAGGCAACACATTTTTTAATTCAAGAGGCAAAAAAAAAAGTCTGTGTGTGTGTATGTATTAGCCTCAGAACCCTCATCTAAGAGGCTCTGGTAGAACCTTAGTGATATTGCCAAGGAGTGAAGGTATGATTCCGAAGTTTGAACAATAGCTTTGTGCATCACCAGAAAACTTGTTGATGGAACAAAGAAAATGTTAGTGGTATCAGCAAAGTGCTAGTGCTCAAACTATAATAATCTATGACCCCTTACTTTCCTCTTCTGCTTTCTACTCCATCATGACTATCAATTTGTCTTGTCCACCTCCACTCTACAACTATTTCGGAAGGTGCTTATGCACCAGTCTCAAGGAAAAAACTTTGAAGGTCAATATTTTCCCAGCCCAACCCTGAACAACCTCACCAACCCACTGCAACAAAGAGCCTTTGTAAACATGTGCCAATCAAGACACTGATACGGAAGAACTTTGTCTGACCCCCATCTATACATAGCTTTGCTTTAGCTGGATCTTTGGGGATAAGGGCTGGAGGAGAAGAAAATAAATGTCCTGTGAAGGAAAAGAGACATCTGGGTCTAATTCAAACATCTGAGGAAATGGAAAAGATTTTCTCTCCTGAACAGAAGTTCTGAACTAAAATTAATAATAATAATAATGATGGTAACGGGGTGTAATTCATTGTCTTTTTATGTAAGTCCATTTCCCTGTTCATGGGATTAGTCCTGTTGAATATGATGGTTCTCAGCCTTCTCCTTGCCATGCAGCCTGAAGGCCATCAGGGATTTCATTGCCATTGCTAAAGAAACGAAGAACCATAATTGAAATAGCTTTATAAGATTTTTAAATGCCCCCATATTTGTGATTTTTGTTATCCCTTATCTGGATTACAATAATAAGTATTGATAGCAATAAAATTATTAAAAATTTTAAAGGCCTCGGTACAAACTTCCAGTTATAAAATAAATAAGTCCTGGGGATGTAATGTACAGGATGGTGACTATAATTAATGATACTGTATTGTATATATGAAAGTTGCTAAGAGTAGATCTTATAAGTTCTCCTCACAAGGGAAAAAATTTTTAACTATGTGTGGTGATGGATGTTAACTAGACTTATTGTGGTGATCATTTTGCAATATATACATCAATCATGTTGTACACCTGAAACTAATATAATGTTATATGTCAATTATATCTCAACATTTTAAAAGTCCTGTGCATTACAAGAATATGGGAAGCAGGGGCATATATATCCCACTTCTTATGGAGTTATATGGAGAAGTGTACTTCAGTGGACAGAGAAGATGGTAGCAAGTGTCAAAGGAAAAAGAAGTAGGTTGAGCCACGAAGGCCTTTGAGAAGGAAGCAATGAACAGAAGAAGAGAAGGCACCAGTCAGGGCCTCAGAAAGACTCCTTAAGTAAACCCCTTTGATTCCACCACTACCCCAGTTCATCCTAGACACTTTCACACCAGAGCGATCTTTCAAAAACACAGATCAGATCCTGTTTCTCCCTGCTTCCAATTCAGTGGGTATCCTTCACCTGCAGGATTAAGTCCAGACTCCTATGCACACACCCTTGGTAATTCAGATCTCACTCCTGTCGGTTTTATCAGCATCATCTCCCACCACTGTATTCAAGCATTTAACGGTCTAGCTATACTTTAACCTATTGGCAGTTCCCTAAAGAAGAATCCTATCTTAAACTTTGCATCTGTGTATTTGCCCTTTTTAAAAGGAAGCATTAAGAAGGGAATCAAATGTTAAATAGTTAGGGGTTGACTATAGAGGACTAGATAGTCACTCACAAAATAGGATTATAAGGGAACCAGAAAGTTCCCTTGTGCGAAATTACCTCCACTCCTTCCCTATCACATTGCCTAAACTCCACCTGTACATATATATTTAAGGCAGAACACCTCTCCCTCCCCAAGGAGATCTACATTAAGTCATTATCATCTATTACACTTTAGAGTGTAACTATGAGATTATTTTCATTTGGATACCAGGTGTGAAAAAGTCACTGAGGAAATGCAAGCTTTGATGGGGATAAAATAAAGATAATTCTGAAATTAGAAGGAAGGCAGACCTGGACAGATTACCTTGGTTGATGACACTGGGCAAGAAAGGGACAATATAAGGGCATGTGGAACTAAGTATGGTAATGCCAGAGAAAGGAGGCCAAATTATGGAAGCAGGAATCAGAAATAAGTTGGTGATGAAGGCAAACTTTACCCACTGTGATGGTTGATTTTATGGGTCAATTTGGTTGCACTAGAGTGCCCAGATATTTGGTCAAATATTATATTCTGGATGTTTCCGTGAGGATGCTTTCGGATGAGGTTAACATTTAAATCAATGGACTCTGAGTAAAGCACAATGAGCTCCATTACGTGGATGGGCCTCATCTAGTCAACTAAAAGTCTGAATAGAACAAAAGACTGACCTCCCCAGAGCTAGAAGGAATTCCCCAGCTGAACGGGACTTGGACTGCAACGTCAGCTCTTCCCTGTCTCCACCCTGACAGCCCATCCTGCAGATTTTGGACTTGCTAGCCTCCATGATTGCATGAGCCAATTCCTTAAAATGAATTTCTCTCTCCCTCTCTCCCCCCTACTAGTTCTGTTTCTCTAGAAAGCCCGACTAATACATCCATCGAAGGGTGATCTTATTGACTTCCTCAACGTGAATATATGTATTTATTATAAATTTCTAGAGGATAGAGCTTTCAATGACAAATAATAGAAAGTTACTCAAACTAGCTGAAGAGGGGGATTTATTGGCTAATGTAATTGGAAAGGACAGAGATACAAACAGCTTCAGATACATCTATATCCAGGCACACACAAAATGTTGTCTGAGCTCTCTTTGATTCCCTCTCTGACCTCATGGACAGGGAAAAGACCCTAAAACAGCTCTGGAATCACATCTTTACAGCTTGCAGTCCAAGGGGAGAGAGGCTATTTCTCCATCCTCACTTTTTATATTCTAGGCAAGGATTCTGATGGGTCTAGTGAGTCATACGCCCCACCCTGGTGGCAAAGAAGGTAGGACACGGTGATTGGACAGTTCCACCAGAGCCACATAGAGTCAGGAATAGGTAGAAGTTCTTCAAAGGAAAGGGCTAAAAGAATGAAGGGACACCAAGAAAACACTAAAAAAAGATGTTCACCCCTCAGGCTTGAGAACAAAGGGTGCTGATTCCAACTAGAATTAATACATTCCCCAATACTCGCCTCCAGGGTGGCTCCAAATTTCCCCAGTAGGCAGAACCTGGGGCAGAGTTTTATACCTCTGCTAGAAAGAAACTCATTCTACTGCCAAGAAATTGTCAACAAATTGGACACCATGAGATTAACTGGTCCTATCTACTATTTCTATCCTGTAGGATGTGATCAGAGCCAAAATAGAAGTGGACCAATCAGGGAGCTGCCTAGAGCTGAAAGATGACTCCAAATGTAAGGAGACAGAAGAATACTGTTTTCTAGAGTTTCTTTCAAAGGTCGATTCTGCAGACTGCAAGCACCCTGTGGAATTATTATTGATAACTCTAATGTGGAGAAGCAGAGTATAAGGCCGGGGTTTCCCAAAGAGATGATGTAAATTCCCACTGGACTGGAGAGCAGCCAGCTTCATGTTCCTGCATGAAAAAAATGTACACATATGCACACAAATGTGGACAAATGTACACATTTGGCCCATGATGGTCTGGAGCAAGTAAAAGATGGTCCACTAGGAAGCAGCACCTATGAAGACAAGGAATGCTTTTCCCTTCCCTGAGATAGGAATACTCAGGAAATGTACGAGGGTCCAATTCCCTAAAGGCAATGTGCATAGGCTCTGCAGCCAGAATGTCAGGGTCCATGTTCCTGGCTTTTCCACTTAATTTCTATGGCAATGGAATATGTACTTCTCTTCTCTGTGCCTCATGGGGACAATAATAGTTACCCATCTCATAGGATTAAATGACTTCATAAATATAAGGTGCTGAGAACAGTGTCACATAGTGAATGCTCAATGAAAGTTTTATATATTTTGCTCCTTATCACTCTGTATAGGGCTTGGTGGGGCTCATGGCAGGCACCCCAAAATATGCCTCAATGTCATTATTATTTTGATTTAAAGTTACTTAAGAAATGGCTGATACAAGAGGGACTTTGACCCTCCTGTTTCCCTGAAAGCAGGAAATAAATCTTCCATGTGACAGGTGCCCTCCCTGTACTAGGAGGTAGGAAGACATCCTTATCACCAGACACAGGGAATTCAGGCCAAAAGACTACCTAAACAAACCTTGTTATTTCCTTCCTAACTCACTACCCAGTCCAAACTGTTTAAATTCCTTACTGACTAGCACCCAAACCTAAATTTCTTTGTTCCGTCAATTCGTCTCAAATTAATTTTGTCTAAAAATATAAAAGCTAACTGCTTTGGCCACTTCTTAGGTCCCATTACTATGAGACCTGTGTGTGCAAGAATTAAAATTTGTTTCTTTTCCCCTGTTAATCTATCTTGTGTCAATTTTATAGTCTATATTGTCTATATTGTGTCAATTTTATAGTCCAGTCACAAGAACTCAAAAGGGGTAGAGGGGGAAATTACCCACTCCTTGACAGGCTTCACCCTAATTTTGTTTAGTAAAAAACCCTCCAGGTGCTTTGGCCAATAATCGCAGTTTCAAATACATATTGAAATGTCCCATAAAGTGTTTTTTTGTTTTGTTTTTTAAATTTCTGTTAAGACAACCAGTTTTTTGGTTTTTTTTTTTAGTTTATTTATTTTGCCTGCGCTGGGTCTTCATTGCAGTGCGTGGGCTTCTCTAGTTGCGGCACGCGGGCTTAGTTATGTAGAATCTTATTTCCCTGACCAGGGGTCGAACCCGGGCCCCCTGTGTTGGGAGCGTGGAGTCTTAACTACTGGCCCACCAGGGAAGTCCCAACAAGTGTTTCCAAGAATATTTCGTGTAAAAACATTTTGCACATTTTGGGGGTTTTTATTTTTGTTTTAGTGAAACACAACTAACAGTGAATGATTACTTTCTTTCTTTGGGGCTATGTGGGAGGAAATTAAATATAACTTAAACATTCAAAATGTAAAACTATTATGTGATTAAACTACACCTAAATTAATCTTTGATTGAAAAAGTGCCTCAATTAATTTAAAAATGTGAATTTATCATTTTAAGATTGACATTTGGCACTGTGTGCCACAAATAAAAAAGCAGTAAAATTATTTACCAAGTTCTCCATGATTTACCAGGCTCTTTGTTAGAAGGCAATCAGCTTCAAATGACAGAATACCTGATATAACAAAAAAACTTTTATCTCACATGATATTCTGAACACTGGTGGTTCCCAGGCTGACTCAAAGGTCAATAGTATCCTCAAAGATCCAGGCCCCCTTTTTTGTTTTCCTTCCTCTTTGCCATCCTTAGTGAACAGGTTTTCATGATCACAAGCTGACTGTCAAGAGCCTTGGACATCAAGTCTTCATATTACAGTATACCAAGCAGGAAGGAAAGGAATGGATAGGAAAAGAGCCTTCTTTACATAAACTTTCTTCTCTCTCAATCAAGGAAGAAAACCTTTCCAGAGCTCACCAACAGACTTTCTCTTACAGCTCATAGGCAGAGTTGGGTCATATGTCCATACCTAGACTAATGACTGGAAAAGAAAAGAGGAGTTAAAATGTCTGAGTTATAACTAGTTATAATTTATCTCCTGGGACTGAGTGAGACCTACCTTCCGTGGGCACACTGCAAGCAAATGATAATTGAGAGGGCCTCTCTAAGAAGCAAGGGTGTAAGTTGAGTAGGCAACCAAGAGTTTCTGCAGCATTCTCCTCACTACCTAATGCCTACCTCTGCACCATTTCCAGCTAAGCCCTTCCACCTTACACTCAAGTCCTACTCAGCTTCTTGCAGTTCCCAAATACATTCCACAGCTTCCAGATTCTGATTACACCGTTCTGTATGCCTAGAATGTTCTTCTCCACCTTTCCTCCTTGCTCCTCATGGCTGCTCTCTTTTGTAGAAAATCTTTCCAATAACTTGGCCTCTCTGCTCTGTGATTTCCTCTTCCAGTAACTAAATCCCCCACCCACCTCAGCCACTTATTTTGTGGCCAGACCCAAGACTTGTCATTAACTGCATCTCCTCCACAATCTCAATTTCCTGCAGTTTCAGCAGGTTAATGTGCCTACCTTACATAGTAATTCCCATACTCTAACCTGAATTCATCTATAATGGCTCAGGAAACAAATTCTCCAACCGCAATGCCTGGTTCTGTGAACCAAAAGAACAAAAATTAAAACTTCGCTTCCCAGCATTCACAACTGCCGGAGTTCTTTCTGTTTCCATCCCTATTTTAATCTCAGTACTTTTGGGGAACAGAATTCCAAAGATGCAATGTACCTATCTTTCCTTTCCTGATATTGTCTGTGAACTTTTGACTCTGAATTCCTATAGAAAGAGAGAAGGATAATTTGCTACTTGGGCTATCTGAAAAAGCAGTACACATATGGTAGAAAGAAGACTGTCCAAATTTTTGGCATGGTACAGATTATAGATCTCTGAGTCAGGAGAAGCCAGTAGAAGGACCAAGCAGTTTCACATCTTTTTTTCCGACAGATTTTGTATCATAAGGTTAAAGCCTGAGCATACTAAGGCACTTTTTCTCAATTCAGCCTGCTCTGTCTTGTAATCAATGGAAATTCTGTCTACATCCTAGAACTGGGTTCTTCATCAGTTTTCAGCATTATGATTTTTCTTTTTTTTTTTTTTGGTCTTTCAGTGGGAAGTTATGTGATACTACATTGGGGGCTACTAGGCAGACACCATTTTAAAACTAAAATTGTTTAGTGTTTTTTTTTAACAAGGTAAAAATTCAGTAAACATAGTTTCAAACATCTCATAAAAAGCTAAGCCATTTTAGAATATCTTAAAAAGATTCTCCCTATTTACTTCTGTATTAAAAAAGTAAATAGACTGGGGGGGATGTATTTTAATTGGAGGGGATGTATTTTAAACTGCTTCACACATTATACAAAGAAGGAACCATGAGATATAAAGAACAAAAATAAAAATATCCCTGGATAAAATCCACGTGTACAGAAGATGATTCAGGATGTTATAAATAACCATATGAGGTAAAGCAAACATGCAATATTTATATATCATTCTCTGAAGAAAGGGCATATTTTATTAATCCTCAAGTTCCTTAGCAGATTAATAATAAAAGCTTAGTATATATATCAACAAGTCCAACAGCTGGGCCCAAAGAAAACTCAAATTAATTTAAGGTGAGTTTGCTTCTTTTTCATCTGATTCATCATCCATAACCTAAAACAAAAAAACAATTTAAGAATTAAGGATTAGAAACTGCTATTTTCCTGATTTTAATATTACTTGCTTACCTGAAATACTCTAATCTATAACAATGCATGTCAATCCAATAAGAATAAATCTACCAACAGCCCCCAAAGCACAAGGTTTGCATCATAACCTGATATTCTAACAACATAAAAGCAAACTGAATAGTAGCAAATTAATTAAAACATTGGTCTCTTTTCCTTGTCCCAAAGGAGGCTTCCAATAGCACAGTCTCAGCTGGACAGAGAAGACTATAATGATAACTGGGATTTCCTAGCTGTATGACTAATATATATAACTGATGTTTTTCCTTTTTTTTCCAAAAGCATCTTATTTCCTTAAATATATTCTAGGGAGCTATACCAAATTGTTACTGTAAAAATATATATTAGAAAAATGAATCCCTAAAAAAGGCAACGAAACAAAATATCATACTAGCAACTAATTATTTTGGTCTTACTGACATAAAAGTTCATTTTAAACCTTAGAAGAATGTGAAGATTTTCATTTCAAGTAAGTTAAGAAAGATACTAATGAATACTTGAAGAAAAAAAAGAAAGGATTACTATCTTTTCATGAGTTAATATATTACTCAGATACTAAAAACCAACTCCTTTGGAAAGGAAAAGAGTTATATAAACCTAAGACTATTTTTTCTCTTCACCATACCTACTATAATTAAATGCCAATTCAGGTTTATAATCCAACTGCCAATTCATCACCCCACCCTGGACAAGTGAATAAAAACCTTCCTTTATCAATCGACCAAAGTGTTAACTACTGTAATTTTTTTTAAAGGCATGTAGAGGGGCTTCCCTGGTGGTGCAGTGGTTAAAAATCCACCTGCCAATGCAGGGGACATGGGTTCGAGCCCTGGTCTGGGAAGATCCCACATGCTGTGGAGCAACTAAGCCCGTGCGCCACAACTACTGAGCCTGCGCTCCAGAGCCCGTGCTCTGCAACAAGAGAAGCCACCGCAATGAGAAGCCCACGCACCACAACGAAGAGTAGCCCTGCTCTCCGCAACTAGAGAAAGCCTGTGTGCAGCAACGAAGACCCAACGCAGCCAAAAATAAATAAGTAAAATAGATAAATTTATTTTTAAAAAAGGCATATAGAGGATAATGGAAAAAAATTAATTTTTAAAAAATCCAGATGAATCTGGTTCTGATCTGAAACTATCAATGGAAAAACAATTCCCTCATAGTTTCTTCTGGGCTGAGTAAAAAATGGATATTCACTTCCAAGGAATTGATATTTTTATATCCAATCTCAGCAGCACCCAATCCAAAAAATTTTGTCAATCAACTTCTATTTTAGGCAAAAATATTCCTAAATTTGGAATGTTTCTAACTATTTATTTAATACAAACTATGTAAACAACATTTACAACACACAAGGCTAAGTGTTGAAGAACACAAAGACCTAGATACGATTACAAACCTCTCAAGGAAATACCCCTGAACAGAAAGCTGAAACAGACACACAGAAGCTTTGCACAGAAGTACAGCTTAATTCCAAGTGAAGGACTGATAAGAACTTCAAAGAGGAGACAGCATGTATTGTACCAAAAGGACAGGTTTAAATACTACCCAGAGATGAGTGAGTCTCACAGGAGCTGAGAGGAGATGATGCCCTCTCCTTAAAGGCACAGAACTACCTGAAGAGTTTTTTCAAATTTCTAATTTCCATACGCTCTTTCCTTACTTGATAATCTCTCTCCATAAGGCCATGCCTCTTGTTTGAGAATTACTGCAGTGAACGTCACTGTCACTGCTGAGAAAGTACTGTACTATATTCCTTAGATATCTTGGGACAGAAAAAATGCTGACATCAGGCTATAAAGCTCTGTTACTCTACTCAGTTGTCTGTTTTACTGTACAACAAAGTATGATTTCTTGATGAGCTTCCTGCCTGCACATTTAAGAAAAAGAAGTGTTTAAATACGAAGTAGTGGAGCTCTTCCACTAAAGACTTGTAAACCTCATCTATAAAATTTCATCATGTTTTAAATCCCCTTTTCATAACTTTTCTAGAGCAGCAGTATGCCCTCTGAGCCTCAGTTTCCCATGTACAAAATGGAAATGACTTACTTAATATTAATACACTGTGTTGTTAGAAGATAAATGAGGTAATACTTGTAAAAACACTGGGCACATAGTAGGTAATTCATAATACTAAAGTTAATTCTTAAATAAGGAGCCTGCAAGTCTAATAACAATGGTAACACAACGATATAGCCCTGGAAGAAAATGTCAGGTCATGAATTTCTTTTCTTTCCAAAAAATTCATTTTAATATTAAATCTAAACTGTCATACAATATTGGCATACCTGTTCTACACCTTCTACTTCTGGAATATAAAACTGCAGCATGTTCTGAATTCCATTTTTCAGAGTAATGATTGAACTGGGGCAGCTGGTACAAGAACCTTGGAGTTTCAGCTGTACAATGCCATCTTCAAAGCCTTTATAGATTACATCTCCTCCATCTTCCTGCACAGTTGGCCTGCAGCCATAGAATATTTGTGATATATTTAAAATAATAGAAGTTTTTGTCAAAAAAATTTAATACAACTCAGAGCTTAGATTTTATATTAATAAATGTACAAAGTTAGAGCTACTTTTATAATCAAGAACAGTAACTGTAGCTAGTCTCATTTGTAATTTTTTTTAACTTTCAGATAAAATGCCAAAATTCATTCATACAAATACTTTATCTGCTTATTACATTTTAATCTTGCTTATTAATAATCTTTTTAAGCATTTAAGATTTCAAATTTCCTAAAAATTATACTGATTACCTAAGATATACTCATTCACTTCTTTTAAGTGAACAGAGTGAGACTGAGATGTGCTTTTTTTTTCCTAGTTAAACTTTTCATTGAAATATAAATACAGAAAAACACATAAATCATGTATGATCAGTTCAGTGAATTTTCACAAAGTGAACATACATTTGTTCTAGACCAAGAAACAGAACACTACAACCCCAGAAGTCCCCCTGTTCTTCCTTCTAATCACTCCTCCCAACCAATGGTAACCATTATCCTCCCTGCTATCACCACTGATTAATTCTGCCTATTTTTTAACTTTATAATTTATAAATATAAATTCCATTTAGAAAACACAAAGGATTAACTCTTTTTTAATCTGGCTTCTTTTGCTCTTTGTGAGATTCATCTACATTGTGGCATATAGTAATAGTTCATTCAATCTCACTGCTGCATAGTATTCCTTTAAGTGAATATGCCAGAATTTATCCATTCTATTGTTGATGGACATTTGGGTTAACAGCAGTTTTTTGCTTTTACAAATAGTGCAGCTGTGGAGATTCTTGCAAATGTCCTTTGGTATACATATATATTACAGCTGGGAGTGTACCTAAGAGTAGAACTGCTCATCAAGAATATGCATATGTTCAGATTTAGTAGATACTGCCAAATAGTTTCCCAAAGTTATATAAACTTATATTCCCACCAGCAGTACATGAGAATTCCTGTTGCTCCACACATCCTTACCACCAATTGGTGCTGTCAATCTTAATATTTTTAACCATTCCAGTGGATCTGCAGTGGTATGTCACTGTAGTTTTAATTTGAATATTCATAATGACTAATGAGGATGAGCACTTTTTCATGTTTAGTGGTCATTTGGTTATTGTCTTTTGTGAATTACTACTCCAGTGTTTTTGTGAAGAGACTGCTCCAGTCTCTGTTTGTCTTTTTCTTAACAACTTGTAAAAGAGATTTTAAATATATTCTGCCATCTATATAAATATCTTCTAATCTGTGCTTTGCTTCTTCACTGTAAATGATGCCTTTTGATGAAGTCACAATTTTATTATAGTCCAATTTATATGTCTTTCCCTTAGTTTGTCTTGTCTTGTCAAAAAAAAAATTTGCCTACCCAAAGGTCATGCAGATATTCTGTTTTGAATTTCCTTTGTGATTTCATTGTTGACCATGGGTCTTTTTGAAGACCATTGTTTAGTTTCCAAATACATAGAGATTCTGTAGATACCTTTTTGGAAATTGACATCTAGCTTAATCTCACTGTAGAAAACAATATTCTCAATGATTTCAATCCTTAAAATTTGTTCAGCGTTGCTTTACGATTCAGAATACAGCCTATTTTAGTAAATCTTCCATGTACACTTGAAGAAAATAAATATTTTGTTCTTGTTGGGTGCAATGTCCTATGTGTGTCAATTTAGTCAACTTTGTTAATCATGTGTATAACTCTCATATCTTAACTCATCATTTTATATGTTTGCTCTATTTGTTATTGAGAGAGATGTGTTGGTCTCCCATTATAATTGTGCATTATCTAATTCTCCTTTTAGTTCTCTCAAATAGTCTTCATTTATTTTGAAGCTGTTATTAGATGCATACGAGTTTAAAATTGGTATATATTCCTCATAGAAATTACCCTTTTATTATTATGAAGGATTTTTCTTTATTGCTAGTAATGTCTTTAGCTATAAAGAATATTTTGTCTGATGTCTATATAACTACATCAGCTTTCTCTTATTCATTTTTTGCATGCTATATATTTCTCCATCTTTTTACTTTCAACCTTTCTGTGTCCTTATATTTAAGGTGTATACCTCTTATAAGCAGCATATAGGTTTTTTTTTAACAGCCAATCTGACAATCTTATTTTGTTAATCAACCTACGCACATTAAAATGTAACTACTGGGCTTCCCTGGTGGCGCAGTGGTTGGGAGTCTGCCTGCCGATGCAGGGGACACGGGTTCGTGCCCCGGTCCGGGAGGATCCCACATGACGCGGAGTGGCTGGGCCAGTGGGCCATGGCCGCTGGGCCTGCGCGTCCGGAGCCTGTGCTCCGCAACAGGAGAGGCCACAGCAGTGAGAGGCCCGCGTACGGCAAAAAAAAAAAAAAAAAAAAAGTAACTACTAATATGTTTGGGTTTATAGTACCATCTTATTATTTATCATTTTGCATTACTTTGGATTAAACAAGTATTTTTTTTTATATTTATTTATTTATTTATTTGGTTGCGCTGGGTCTTAGTTGTGGCAGGCAGGCTCCTTAGTTGCAGCTCGCGGGCTCCTTAGTTGTGGCTTGCTGGCTCCTTGGCTGCTGCTGGCAGGCTCCTTAGTTGCGGTTCACCGGCTCCTTAGTTGTGGCAGGCGGGCTCCTTAGATGCGGCTCGCCAGCTCCTTATTTGCAGCTTGCTGGCTCCTTAGTTGTGGCACGTGAACTTTTAGTTGCGGCATGAGAACTCTTAGTTGTGGCACGCATGTGGGATCTAGTTCCCTCACCAGGGATCAAACCCAGGCCTGCTGCTTTGGAAGTGTGGAGTCTTAACTACTGTGCCACCAGGGAAGTCCCTGTATTGTTTTTTATTATTCCATTTTCCCCCTCTATTGGCTTGGTTATACACAGTCTTTTACTGTTGATTTAGTGTTTATTACACAAGATGCCTATTTGATTTCTTAGACTCTAATATAAATTAGTACTTTTATCAGTTCCCAGATAATGCCAAGAATGAAGAACACTTACTCTTTTTTTAAATTATTTTTTTTAAAGATTTTTTGATGTGGACCATTTTTAAAGTCTTTATTGAATTTGTTACATTATTGCTTCTGTTTTATGTTTTGGTTTTTTGGCCCCAAGGCATGTGGGATCTTAGCTTACTGACCAGGGATCGAACCCACACCCCCTGCATTAGAAGGCGAAGTCTTAACCACTGGACCACCAGAGAAGTCCCAAAGAACACTTACTCTTATACTTATCACCACCTTTTGTATCTTTGTCATGCATTTTTTTTTTTAGTAGGTTAACCCTTCTTTTAAAAAATGAATTTCGGCTGCGCCAGGTCTTAGTTGCGGCACGCAGGATCTTCGTTGTGGCACGCGGACTCCTTAGTTGCAGCATGCATGCAGGATCTAGTTCCCTGACCAGGGATCAAACCTCAGGCCCCCTGCACTGGGAGCTTGGAATCCTACCCACTGGACCACCAGGGAAGTCCCCTTTGTCATGCATTTTAATTCTAGATATATTAAAAACCCTAAAGGACATTGTGAGACCTTTTTTGCCATATATTCTACGTCTCTCATACTTTTTTGCTGTATTTTCCATTCTTTTTTCTGTGCTTCAGCTAGATATTTTCTATTGACTTATATTCCAGTACACTAATCTTCTCTCCAACAGAATACAATGTGATGTTCAACTAACCTAATGAGTTCTTAAGTTTAGCTATTATATATTTTAGTTCCAGAATTACTTTTTCTTTTTTTATAGATTCCAGTTTTCTGATGAAATTCTTCATCTCACTTTCTATTTTCTCAAACATTTTATTCACAGTTATTTTAAAGATCATGTCTGATAACTCTCACATCTAGGTTATCTATGGATTTGTTTCATTTTCTCTTGGTCCAGTTTCCAAATTCCATGCCTAGTAATTTTTGGACAATGAATGATGAACAATGTATATGAAAAACTGAAGTAACTCAGGATTATATTACATCAGAAAGGATTCACCCTATCTTTTGGCAGTAGCTCAACCTGCTGTGGAATTAAGTTCACTCAATACTGGACTACAGTTTTGTAAGGCTTGGTCTACCTCTGGTTTGTCCACTTTGAACAGTATAGTCCTCTAGAGAGCCCAACTGAGAGCCTGGGTGCTCCTTGAGGCCCCACACTCCAATTTTTGTCACCACCCCCAGCACCATAAAACTGCCAAAACTCTGCTCAGCTTTTCAACTGCTTTTTGACTTCTTAGTCTCTTCCCCTCCATAGCTAAGAACAAGTAAGTGCCATGTGGAGAGAACATCTGAGTATTAAGGCTTATTCTTTTCTTTTCTCTGGGATCTTGCCCTTTAAAGTCAAAGCTTCATTGGTAACCCAGAATTTTAATTTTTGTCTTCCCATCTCTACAAATTTGTTGAAAGAAACATAGTTTCTCTGATTCTTAGCGACTGCCCTTTGCCCAGCTTCTCATATTCTAACCTCACATCAAGAATCAGCAAATGCCCCAAGGGAAGTTTCAAGGTCCTCTCTACAGGACCTTATTTGCTTTGGCAGCTATCTACTACTGTCCAACCCCAAAAAAATTTTTTTTTTGTATTTTATCTAGCTTTTTTGGGAACTGTCAGCAGGACCACTGGTCTGCTGCAAGCAAAAGTGGAAGCCTATGGTTCTCTACTCATTTAAATTTATTCTTTTGGGGCAGCAGCCTGAAAAGAGGTGCTCCTCTCCTCACAATTCTCCCAAACACTGTTAAGCCATTTTTTTCTTTCTAAGAAATTTGGTATTATAACAGTATCAAACCCAAATAGTGACCATGAAAGATAAATTATTATGTTTAGACAGAGTGTTATAAATTTTGAGTGAATATAGAGAATGTACAGGCTTTAAATTCAATTGTCATGGTTACCTATTTTGGTTTACATTAACTTATACTTATTTTGTTAACCCTACTACAACCTCAGAGACAAACCAAAAGTATACTGCTACAATGAAAACTGGCTCTGTAGTATTGATACATCTGATCTCAGGTAGAAAGATAAGCACATACCGTATTCTAGTATCTAACAATTCCTTAATCATTGTCACAACTTCATCATCATCTTCAGATCCTAGAAACAATTACGAATAAAACATATCAACAGTAGAAATTTTATATCCATGCAAGTACAAACACTAAAACAGAGTGATTTTAACTTAGGGGAAATGTAAAGGTCATTCATTTGATTATCTGAAGAAAAATTAAGGAGCACTGATCAACATTTGGTGATAAATGTGAATACTGAAATAATTTGATCTACTAATTATGTTAGGGTTTGAATTTTTTGGCCAATATATTTGTAAACTTTCATCCTTCTCAAGGATTAAAAAGTAGCAGAGAAAATATATTTGATGAAAACTTGGAGACAAAACAGTACACCTGCTTTGTAAATTAAGTTATATTTTCAATTTCTCAATTTAGTGGTTTTCAAAATGACAATCATACTAAATACAGATGTAAGCCTTATGGAAATTCTAAAATGTTTTATAAATCTGAGCAAAAACTTGTTTTTTTCATTTTGTTTCAGTTTTGTTTTTCTTTTACTTTGTAAGGTCATGTACTGATCTTCACATATGCCTATTTTTATGGGTTTTATATTTTTTTGAAAAATTTCTTTACCACTGGGAAAATTAAAATGCAGCTAATTCAAATTACACTGTGACAAACACTAGAGTTCTGGCAACAATATAAATATCAACATATTAATATTAAATTATATCAACTTTGAATTTTTTAGTAAAAGAAAATAAAATATAATAAAGTTTAAATTCTCTTACATCAGCAAACCTAAGTTCCATTCCACACCATCACTTCCACAGGCAACCACTATCATGACTTTCGTGTATATCCTTCTAGTACATGTTTACATTTACAAGTCTATATTTATACACACTATACACACTGTTCTATACCTTGTTTTTTTCTATTTAATATACCTAAAAGGTTTTTCCATATCAGCATACAAAGATATGCCTCAATTTAAAAAACAGGTGCATAGTAATTTTTGTACGGCTTTGTCTTCATTTGGCTAGTTTTTATATTATTTCAGTTGTTTCTAGTTTGCTATTTCTAACAATCCTGCAGTATACATGCTTACATAAAGTATACATCGGTGTACTTTTGCATATATATCTACGAGATAAATTCTTAGTTCTGCTGGACTTCCCTGGTGGTGCAAAGAATCCGCCTGCTGATGCAGGGGACATGGGTTCGAGCCCTGGTCTGGTAAGATCCCACATGCCATGGAGCAACTAAGCCCGTGGGCCACAACTACTGAGCCTGTGCTCTACAGCCTGCAAGCCACAACTACTAAGCCCATGTACCACAACTACTGAAGCCCGCACACCTAGAGTCCATGCTCCGCAACAAGAGAAGCCACTGCAGTGAGAAGCCCACACACCACAACGAAGAGTAGCCCCCGCTCACCGCAACAAAGACCCAACACAGCCAAAAATAAAATATAAATAAATAAATAAATTTATTTTTAAAAAAAGAAAGAATTCTTTATAAAAAAAAAAAAATTCCTAGTGCTGGGTCAATAGGCTTGTGTATTTTTAAGCTTTGGTAGATGTTAAATGGTTCTCAAAACGTTATCTCAATTTTACATACATGTCCATCAAGAACACATATAATTTAAAATTTGTATTATTATTTAAAATTTGCATAAATGCTATATATGTAAGAATATGTAAATAAACTCTTCAGTTTTCCTTTATCACTTAATATTTTTTATATCTTTCCACATTGATATCTCCTAATCAAGTTCACTCCTTTTAACTAACATATTTTTAAAATATTTCAATGAACATGCTTCCACATGTTGTCTTGCGTACATTTATCAGACTCATTTAGAATATATATTATCTAGAAGGGAAATTGATTCATTTAAAGGTGATTATACAAATGTTTGTGTGTGTGTAGATATATGTATACATATGCATACATACACACACACACACAAAACAGTATCTGTACGATACTGGAGAAAGGAAAAATTTCATCAACAACAAATATAATAATCACAGCTAGTATTTGAGATCCATGTGAAGTTACTCTTCCAAGTGCTTTACATAAAATAACTTATTAAAACAATGTACACAAAACAGAAACCACAAAGGATAAGATGAAAATATGCAACTCCATTAAAAAGAAAAACTTCTGTGCTTGCTTCAGCAGCACAAATACTAATACTGAAATGATACAGAGAAGATTAGCATGGTCCCTTTGCAAAGATGATACACCAATTTGTGAAACGTTCCATATTTTAATATAAGAAAAAATTTCTTTCTTTTTTTCTTACATGGGACTTTTGTTTGTTTTTATTTTTGGCTGTCTTGGGTCTTCATTGCTGTGAGCGGGCTTTCTCTAGTTGCGGCGAGTGGGGGCTACTCTTCGTTGCAGTGTGTGGCCTTCTCATTGTGGTGGCTTCTCTTGCTGTGGAGCACAGGCTCTAGGCACATGGGCTTCAGTAGTTGTTGCACATGGGCTTTAGAGCGGAGGCTCAGTACTTGTGGCGCACAGGCTTAGTTACTCCATGGCACGTGGGATCTTCCCAGGCCAGAGATTGAACCCGTGTCCCCTGCATTGGCAGGCGGATTCTTAACCACTGTGCCACCAGGGAAGCCCAAGAAAAAATTTCTGAATGACAAAAGACAATCTAAATATAGTGAAAATATAAGGCATGGTTAGGGAGAAGTTATTTGCTATGAATATGCTTAATTTATATATAGTATATTCAGGATTTATACTCAGAATATTTTTTAAAAACTTGCTAAAGCCAATACAAAAAAGACACATAATTCTATTTTTTTAAAAAATCAGCAAAGATTATGAACAGGAAATTTACTGAAAAGGAAAATATTGGCCAGTCATATGAATATTGGCCATATGTTTATATGAAAACCTTCAGGCTCAATATTAATCAAGGAAATGCAATTAAAACAAGACACCATTTTACCCCTAACATATTGGTTAAAAAAAAAAAAGTAAAGTGATGATGAAGATATAAGGAAGTTGAAATTCTTATACACTGCTAATTTGCATGTAAATTAGAACAATTTACGATACAGCAATTCTGCTTTTAGGAATATACTCTAAAAGTACTCTAAAGCAGGTTTCCACAAATGCACAAAGAGACTTGTACAAGAACACCCAATGCAGCAATGTTTGTAACAGAAATTAGCACAAACAATTCACTTGAATATAAGTAAAGGAAAAAATTAATTAACTGTAATATATTCATATAATGGAATACTATCCAGCACTTAAAATAAATAAATGGATGTATTTCAAATTATGTGAAAAAAGGAAAGTTGCATATAACACAAGTTATTTAAAGTTTAAGAACAAAAACCAATACTATCAATTCCCTGAAGAGACTTACATGTGTAGTAAAAGTTTAAAAACAAACTAAATTTACATACATTTCTGGAATTAGAAAGGGAAAAGGGATGGGAGTTCTGGGTCTTTGGCTATGTATTTAATATTTTATTTAGAAATAAGTCTAAAGCAATTAAGGCAGAGAGTTAACCTTTGTTAAATCTGAGAAGAGGGCAAATTGGTGAACATTATAATATTATTTTCTATATGCTTGAAAATTTTTATAATTGAAAATTTTAGTTTTGTATAATATATTCAATTTATACACAAGTTTTATAAAATGATGGATGAAACTACTACACATGAAATTTTGTCCCCTCTGGAATTGGTTCCAGAGCTAAATATAGTATAATGATAAAAATCTGTAGTCCCATGACTTCTGAAATCAAGACAAATGTGAAGAAAACAGAACAGTTTAAAAAAAAAAAAGATAAACATTAATTACCCAACACATTACCTGCTTCTCCTGAAGGTGTTTCCTCAGTAACTAAAGGTAAGCCAGATGCAAAGAAATCCATAATTGTAGCATAGATATCTGGTTTCAGTAAATTCCAGTCTAACTCTTCATTTTCCTGTAAATATTTGAAGAAAAACGTTACATTTTCAACCAAGGGCAAAGACAAATACAAAACAATACCCTTAAGAATCTTTCCCTATATATATTCTATAGCACTCATTTCTGGAAAATATATGTCAGTTACTGTTCCTAAAGGAGCTGGCTTATAATGACTTTTAGAAGATACAATCTTAGAACATCTCCCAATTCATTCATTCATCAAATAAGTGTGCTGTATGTACATGCCCTGTAGAGGGGATACCAAAATGACTAAAAGATATTTTTCCATGAGGTGAAGAGAGTTAAAATACTGAATGGATTCTGCATTTAACGATGAACTTGATGAACTATACAGGATATCCCACGACTATTCAAAAAAATTCAACTTACGTATATTACTTAATAGTATTGAAGAAACCCAATGACATAACGGTTGAACCACAAGTATAACGTGTCTTATCTATGGCTACTGTACTAGAGGACTTGTGAACCGTCAACTAGACTGGTAGCCGTAAGAAAGAATCCATAACTATTTCACTTCTATATCTGGCCAACTAGTTGATTACATAAAAAAAAAAAGAGAGAGAAATAGTACCCAAATAGTACTAACATCTAAAATGAGAAAGGCAGCATGTTTTGTTTTAATTTTTTAAAGGAGAGCTCTTTAGGAGAAAAACTATTAGAGGCAGTCTATTTAGATTCTCAGGACGCTGTTAGCTAGGGTCTATGCTTAAATACTATTAAAAACTGAGTCTTCATATACAAACGGGTCTATTTTTGTCATGGATTAAGAACCAATTTAGAGACAGTACACAGAAGGTAAAACAGGCACTACTACGAATACAAAAACAAAATTAGTGAGACGCCTTAGTAACTGGTAATGAGTACTACTTCTAGGTAACATTTTATTAAATTATTTGGAAGATGGATCAGAGGGCTACCTTAGAGCTTCAGTAAGTAGTGGGCTCTACTGAATAGGGAAATATTGGTATTAAAAGAAAAAAATATTATGAAGTTATCTGAATGAGAAAAAGGCAGCATATAAGCTGCAAATATACATTTAGGAAAAAAAATGATGCATAAAGAAGCCTGTGAATTATTAATTACAAGTTAGAAAGGGAAACAGGCAATCACTGAAGATATCAGGTAAATGGGATAGTCCATGATGAGGAAGGTAATTGGAAGAAAGCACATCAATCTACTAGTCTATCTATTAAATATCAATGTGTGCCCTAACTTGGAATATTATTTATTGGTTATATCATTTCCTTAAGAAAAAATAATGGAGCTGGAGAAATTTCAAAAAGGGTAACTACATTACAAAGGGAAAGGGAAATAAAAGATGACTTACCAAAATCAAATCAAGAAAAAAAAAACCTTCGTAAGCTATAATCACGTTTTCACCCCCCCAAAAAAAATTTATATAGCATAGGCTATATGTAAAAGAAATAAAAACTTCTTAAAATACATAATTTCCTATTTGTAAAATGAAGACAAGAAAAACTAGTTATAAGAATTAAATTTTTAAAAAGTAAAAAAAAGAACCACTGTAAATTAACTATACTTCAATTTTAAAATGGTTTAAAAAGAAGAATTAAATTAGATAATATATGTAAAGCACTAGTGCCACATCAAACATGTTGGCAATGCTGGTCCTTTTTTCTCCTTAAAAAAGTATCAAAGAAAGAAAATTGGGGGGCTTCCCTGGTGGCGCAGTGGTTGAGAACCTGCCTGCCAATGCAGGGGACACAGGTTCGAGCCTTGGTCTGGGAAGGTCCCACATGCCGCGGAGCAACTAGGCCCATAAGCCACAACTACCAGCCTGCGCGTCTGGAGCCTGTGCTCCGCAACAAGAGAGGCCGCGACAGGGAGAGGCCCGCGCACCATGATGAAGAGTGGCCCCCTCTCGTCGCAACTAGAGAAAGCCCTCGCACAGAAACGAAGACCCAACACAGCCAAAAATAAAAATTAAATTAAATTAAATTAAATTAAAAAAGGAAGAAAATTGAAGAATAACAAAGATAGGTCAAATGTCTATAAACAAGTAAAGACTAGAGATTGGTGAGCACACATTTGCTCACCACAATCCTACATTTGGGGGAAACCACTTGAAGCCTGAAAATTCAATTTAGGAAATTTTACATCATTGTTTCCTTCTACAAAAATTTCTTTGAATGCATACTGTGTGCTAAGCATTGTTGTAGGTGAGCTTAACAAGATGGACTATCTTTATCTTCATGGAGTTTACATTCTAGTGCAGGAAAGAAAGGTAATAAAAATAAACAATATCATTAAGAGATAAGTGTAATGAAGAAAATAAGGTAATAAGCGCCTGGGGCGAGTTACCACTTTCTGTAATATGGTCAAGAAAGGGCTTTCTGAGAATTTAGAACAAATAACACTTTAAACAACCAGGAAGAACATTTTATAATCCAGATATTTGTGTGAACAACCACAGCCACTGGGATCGCCAGCATGGAAGAAAATCCTAATTCTCCTCCTCATATAAACAGCTGCAAGAGAATACTAGACTAGATGTAACATGTTGATAACTCAGTATGTCCCCTTTCACGGTGCAGCAAGAACTCAAGAGTAATCCTTTCAAATGGCTTAAGAGGAGCTAATTGAATACTTTTGATTTTGATGCAAAATTGGGCAAGTGATTAAGTTCAGTGCATACATATCAATTACAGATTTAAAAGTATAGTTATTTTATATGGTTCATTTCTCATTAATCTAGTAGACTTAAAAATGAAACAGTCTTTTCTAGCAAATATGACCTTAGATGTTGGATGGGTAGCATATTTAGCTTGATTTTTTGACATTAAGAGGTTATCCAAGTGTTGCAGAAGTACACAATCCACTGCTCTTGTCTGTGAAGCTCTGAAGTGTTATTGCAGGATGGTAGGCTGGCAGAATGTGCCAGATGCCATTTTATAAATGCTCATTTTGAAAGGAGACAGATAATCATTCTGTAGGCCAAATATATATATATTTGACCATTTATTTACTTCTCTTTTTACTCTTTCAATGTAAATTAACAATTAGTAAAAATTATACTTGGAAGCCTAAATTTTAGTCCTGCCAAGGTTGAGTCTTGGTCCTGCTGGAGGCTACCTACACAATCTTGGACACTGCATTTAACTCTCTGAAGCTCAAGTTTTTCTCTTTTGAAAAATGAGGGATCTGGACTATAGTTAATTTCAACTTGAAAATGCTATTAAATAATTAACTTGAGAAATGTGAGAAGTAAAATTAATTTGAGATTTTTAATAACAGTATGTGTAGAACACATCAAGAATGGATATTCTGGAGAGGGGCACTGGACTCAGAAAAAACTAAAAGTATGTCACATCTTATTTTACATAATCCTATGCTTACCTTTGTGACAGTGATGAAATCTGGTCCAAAGAAGACACTTTTTACTCCTTCAATCCTAAATAACTGCCTGTGAAAAAATTTTTAAAAAGAGATAATAAAAGGTTTTATTATGGAAAAGTCTACAACAGAAGTCCCCAACCGTTTTGGCACCAGGGACCAGTTTCGTGGAAGTCAATTTTTCTACGGACGGCGGGGTGGGGGTGGTAGATGGTTCCAGTGGTAACGCGAGCGATGGTGGGGAAGGTTCAGGTGGTAATCTGAGCGATGGGGAGCGGCAGATGAAGCTTCCCTCGGTTGCCCATAGCTCACCTCCTGCTGTGCGGCCCGGTTCCTAACAGGCCACGGACCGGGGGTTGGGAACCCCGGTCTACAATATACATAAAAGTAGAGAGAAATGTAAAAGAACCTCCACACAGTCATCACCAGTTTCAACAATTTGCAAATCATGGCCAATCTTGTTTCATCCTCTTACCCTACGATCCAGCAATCCCACTCCTAGTTATTTACCCAAGAGAAATGAAAACGTATGCTCCATAAAGACTTGCATGTGAATCTCTTTTTTAAATTTTATTTATTTATTTTTGCCGCTTCAGGTCTTTGTTGCTGCACACAGGTCCTCTAGAGTTGCAGCGAGCGGGGGCTCGCGTTTCTCACTGCAGTGGCCTCTCCTGCCACAGAGCACGGGCTCTAGGCACGCGGGCTTCAGCACTTGTGGCACGTGGGCTCAGCAGTTGTGGCTCGCAAGCGCTACAGCGCAGGCTCAGTAGTTGTGGCACACAGCTTAGTTGCTCCACGGCATGTGGGATCTTCCCAGACCAGGGCCCGAACCCATGTCCCCTGCACTGGCAGGCAGATTCCTAACCACTGCACCACCAGGGAAGCCCTGCACATGAATCTTTATAGCAGCTTTATTTACAATACCAAAAACAAAAAAAATCTGGAAATATCCATCTACTGAGGAATGACTAAACAAACTGGGAATACCCATACAATGTAGTATTACTTGACAATAAAGAGAAATTAACTATAGATCAACACAAGGACAAGGATGACTCTCAAAATCATTATACTAAATGAAAGAAGCCAAACACAAAAGACTAACTGGTTCCATTTATATGAAACTCTAGAAAAGGCAAAACTGTAGTGGCGTAAAGAATATCAATAGCTGCCAGGGTGATAGATGTGTTAACTAACCTTTCTATGGTAATCATTGCACAATGTATATGTATATAAAATCATCATGTTGTATACCTTAAACTTAAACAATGCTTTATGTCAATTACATCTCACAGAAGCTGGAAAAAACATTTAATAAAAATTTAAAAATTAAAAGTCATTGCCATAAAAAAAATGTTAGGGTGTGGAGGTGAAGCAAGAGGAGACTGAAAGCAAAGGGAAATGAGGGCTCTTTTACAGTGATAAAAATGTTTTATATTTTTATTTTCTTGGTGGTTACACAATTGTATATACTTATCAAAACTCACTTAAAATTGGTGAATTTTATTGCATGTAAATTATACTTCAGTAAAGCTAATTTTTTAGAATCCTGTGAGAGGAGGAAGGGCAGATTATAATTTTAACAAGCCCTTCAAGGAATTTTGAATTACAGCTTCCTTCCCCAATCACTGACATATGTACCACACCTAGCAGACTCTCTAAAGCAGTTTCTTTTCTCCCAACCTTAGGAACAAAAGCTGACATACTCCAAAGAAGGTTACAGCTTCCTTTTCTTTGTCTACCATTGCAAGAATGCTATCAAAATTACTGCTTTGAAATTATTTAGGAATTCGTCTGAAACTATGTCATCTAAGTCCTTTACACAACCACTTCATGTTAAATTTGCAAGTGGTCACAAGATTTTTGGCTGCAGCTTATGATCCATACACCAAAGCACAGACCTTTAAGTAGGACCCTTGATTAGCACTATCAGCAAAGCTTTTTTTTTTTTCCAAGTGAAAGGACTATGCAAAGGAATACACCTGATCTATGGTCCATATCATGGAGACTACTTTAGGAAAGAGTTCACAGGTTCTGTCCCTAAAAGAAAGAAAAAGCGGAAACAGGAGTTTCAAACATTATTATACATGCTTTGTCATTTAGGTTACTTTCCTTGGGACAATTTCAACTTGTCAATGTCCAAAACAAAATATGATACCCAGAACTGAAAACACTATCCCAAATGTAGTCTAACTTGTTCAGAATACAAAGACTATTACCTCTCTTAGGCTCGACACTAGGACTCTGTTAAAGTTTGACTGACTTTTTTGAGCATTGCATCATATCCAACATGACTAACTGAAAGGTCAGGTTCTTCTATCCCATAATTGTGCTATTCATTTAAAAAATTTAAACACACGGCTTAATACTTATTTCTGTTAGACTTTTATCTTATTTGCTTTAAGCCTAATAAAACTTTCGAAAATGTCTCTGAATTTTGTCATACAACAGATAAGCAAATCCTCTCATCTGAAAAACTGATAATTATATCTTTATTAATGTTGCTGATTTTAAAAAAGTCCTGAATAAACATGCCAACTACAGGGATTCAGAGTCCTTTTACATGTCCCCGGAGACAGGTTTACCCTCTGCTTACATTTCTTTGTCTTGTCTACAAGGACAGGAAGAAACATGTCAAATGCCTCCCTGAAGTAAGATTCATTACTGTTTATTCATTCATTCAACTAATATTTGAATACTTGCTGAGTAGCAGACACTGTACTAAGCACTAGGGATACAACAACAAGCAGAACAGACTGGTTTCCATCCTCATGAAGCTTACGTTCTACCTTATAGTAAAAACATTCTCTGCTAAACAACAAAAACAAGGATGACTGAAGATAATAAATTCTGTAAATCGGAGAAATGGGGATTTTTGCTAACTGAACATCTGACAGAAATAATCTCCAACTAATCTGTAACTGAATCAGTTTGGGCTTTTTTATTTTTAATTTTTTTTTTTTTTTTTTTTTTTGTGGTATGCGGGCCTCCCTCTGTTGCGGCCTCTCCCGTTGCGGAGCACAGGCTCCGGACGCGCAGGCCCAGCGGCCATGGCTCACGGGCCCAGCCGCTCCGCGGCATGCGGGATCCTCCCGGACCGGGGCGCGAACCCGGTTCCCCTGCATCGGCAGGCGGACGC
>NC_041225.1:84076837-84123080 GCF_002837175.3 Physeter macrocephalus
GCATGTGGGACCTTCCCGGACCAGGGCACGAACCCGCATCCCCTGCATCGGCAGGCGGACTCTCAACCACTGCGCCACCAGGGAAGCCCTGTTTTATACCTTATAAAGGCAAAAATTGCCCCATCAAACACGTTTCATACCTATATATACATACATTTATGTATATCTGCATATGTATATGTGTATATATGTATATAGCAAGTTATAATATAAGATGTTTAATAGCTGATTCACTGTTATAAAGCAGTAACTAACACACCATTGTAAAGCAATTATACTCCAATAGAGATGTTAAAAAAAAAAGTTTATTACTGTGGCTTGTATTTAAAAGTATAAAAAACAAATGCTCTAAGATATATTCCAAGAAGAGGTATGTTTAGGTCGAAGGAAATGTGCATATTTATTAATTAGAAACTTTAAAAACGATTCCTGAGATAAGCATATTCCTGGCTCCCCTAAATGAGACACATTAAATGGCTGTATGTATACAGAAATAGTTATCTAAGGGCTTCCCTGGTGGCGCAGTGGTTGAGAGTCCACCTGCTGACACAGGGCACATGGGTTTGTGCCCCGGTCTGGGAAGATCTCACATGCCGCAGAGCGGCTGAGCCCGTGAGCCATGGCCGCTGAGCCTGCGCGTCCGGAGCCTGTGCTCCGCAACGGGAGAGGCCACAACAGTGAGAGGCCCGCGTAACGCAAAAAAAAAAAAAATAAATAGTTATCTAAGTTTTATTTTCCCAACAGGCCCAGCGGCCATGGCTCACGGGCCCAGCCGCTCCGCGGCATGTGGGATCCTCCCAGACCGGGGCGCGAACCCGGTTCCCCCGCATCGGCAGGCGGGCGCGCAACCACTGCGCCACCAGGGAAGCCCTTTACATTTTTTAAAATACAAAGTAAGTGAGCTTGTACTTGATGTAAACATTTCAAACTATACATAGAGAATGAAAATGCCTCTTGACCACCCCTCCCAAATCCACTGTTATCAGTTTCTTGTACATTCTTCCAGAACTCTTTATCAGTGCATTTTTGTTGTTTTGTGTTTTTTGTTTTCATACACATAATAATCATAATGTATTCATTGTTCTGCAACTTGCTTTCTTCAATAACAGTATGTCTTAGAGGTCATTCAGTAAATATGAGTCCACCTCATCCTTTTTATTGTTTTATTGTTTGTCCATGCAGACTATGCACGAACAAAGTTTACCTAACTTTTCCTACTGATGAATATTTAGGTTGTTTCTAACTTATTACCATTACCAACAAGGCAACAATGAACATACTTGCACACTCCTTATGTATATATGTGGCTGTTCTCTAAGGTAGTGTTTTTCAAAACCACCAGTGAGTCGTAAAATCAATTATTTAGTGACCAGGATTTTATCTCATAAAACAGAACAGAATGATATAAAAAGCACGAGAAAGGAAATATAAGAATGCTTTAGGGACTTCCCTGGTGGCACAGTGGTTAAGAATCCACCTGCCAATGCAGGGGACACGGGTTCGATCCCTGGTCCAGGGAGATCCCACATGCTGCGGAGCAACTAAGCCAGTGTGCTACAACTAGTGAGCCTGCAAGCCACAACTACTGAGCCCGCGTGTCACAACTACTGAAGCCTGCGCACCTAGAGCCCATGCTCTGCAACAAGAGAAGCCACCGCAATAAGAAGCCTGCGCACTGTAACAAAGAGTAGCCCCACTCGCCACAACTAGAAGAATGCTTTAGGGACTTCCCTGGTGGCACAGTGGTTAAGAATCCACCTGCCAATGCAGGGGACACGGGTTCGATCCCTGGTCCAGGGAGATCCCACATGCTGCGAAGCAACTAAGCCAGTGTGCTACAACTAGTGAGCCTGCAAGCCACAACTACTGAGCCCATGAGCCACAACTACTGAAGCCTGCGCACCTAGAGCCCATGCTCTGCAACAAGAGAAGCCACCGCAATAAGAAGCCTGCGCACTGTAACAAAGAGTAGCCCCACTCGCCACAACTAGAGAAAGCCCGCGTGCAGCAACGAAGACCCAATGCAGACAAAGGCAAATAAATTAAAAATAAATTTATTAAAAAAAGGAATGTTTTATACCTTACTTTTTTTTTTTTTTTGCGGTACGCGGGCCTCTCACTGCTGTGGCCTCTCCCGTTGCGGAGCGCAGGCTCCAGACGCACAGGCTCAGCGGCCATGGCTCACGGGCCCAGCCGCTCCGCGGCATGTGGGATCTTCCCGGACCAGGGCACGAACCCGCATCCCCTGCATCGGCAGGCGGACTCTCAACCACTGCGCCACCAGGGAAGCCCTGTTTTATACCTTATAAAGGCAAAAATTGCCCCATCAAACACGTTTCATACCTATATATACATACATTTATGTATATCTGCATATGTATATGTGTATATATGTATATAGCAAGTTATAATATAAGATGTTTAATAGCTGATTCACTGTTATAAAGCAGTAACTAACACACCATTGTAAAGCAATTATACTCCAATAGAGATGTTAAAAAAAAAAGTTTATTACTGTGGCTTGTATTTAAAAGTATAAAAAACAAATGCTCTAAGATATATTCCAAGAAGAGGTATGTTTAGGTCGAAGGAAATGTGCATATTTATTAATTAGAAACTTTAAAAACGATTCCTGAGATAAGCATATTCCTGGCTCCCCTAAATGAGACACATTAAATGGCTGTATGTATACAGAAATAGTTATCTAAGGGCTTCCCTGGTGGCGCAGTGGTTGAGAGTCCACCTGCTGACACAGGGCACATGGGTTTGTGCCCCGGTCTGGGAAGATCTCACATGCCGCAGAGCGGCTGAGCCCGTGAGCCATGGCCGCTGAGCCTGCGCGTCCGGAGCCTGTGCTCCGCAACGGGAGAGGCCACAACAGTGAGAGGCCCGCGTAACGCAAAAAAAAAAAAAAATAAATAGTTATCTAAGTTTTATTTTCCCAATATCCTTGGCAATCAGTATCAGTCTTAGGTTACCAAAAATTTCAGTTGATGTGATTGACCTAACATTTCTTATTATAAATAACTTCTCTAGCTATCAGTTAAAAAGGGGTTTTATAATTTTATTGTTTGTGCTTTATCATTAGACATACATTTAACATGTCTTTAGTGAATTTAAAAACTGTCACCACTGAATGTAAATTGGTGCAACCACTATGGAAAACAGTATGGAGGTTCCTTAAAAAACTAAAAATAGAGCTATCATATGATCCAACAATCCCACTCCTGGGTATATATAAAAACTATATACCTAATATTGCTAAAACAGAAAAAATGAAAACTCTAATTCCAAAGGATACACACACCCCAGTATTCACAGCAGCACTATTTACAATAGTCAAGACATGGAAACAACCCAAGTGCCCATCAACAGACAACTGACTTAAGAAGATGTGGTACACATGTACAATGGAATATTACTCAGTCATTAAAAAGAATGAAATAATGCCATTTACAGCAACACGGATGGACCTAGAGAATATTATACTTAATGAAGTCAGACAGAGAAAGACAAATAATATATGATATCACTTATATGTGGAAACTAAAAAATAATGCAAATGAATCTATATACAAAACAGAAGCAGACTCAAAGACACAGAGAACAAAGTTACGGTTACCAAAGGGGAAAGACAGGGAGGGACAAATTAGGAGTATGGGATAAACAGATAAGGACTACCTAAAACAGATAAGCAACAAGGATCTACTACATAGCACATGAAATTATATTCCGTATCTTTTAATAACTATAAGAGAATATAATCTGGAAAGAAAAATAACTGAATCACTTTGCTATCCACCTCAAGCTAACACAATATTGTAAATCAACTATACTTCAATAAAAAATAAAAATAAAAACTGTCACCACTCACTAGTTTATTAAAAAATCATGCCACATCTGATAACTATTATCATTTATAGTTCTGAGAGGAATATTTTAGAAACTATTCCATTTTGAAACATCTAGAAATCCAGCTATCCTTGAGAATAAAATGATCATGTTTTTATTGTTTTCTAAAAACAGAGTTTTAAAGATTTAGAATGGATATCTGCCTCATTTTTTTTTTTTGCCACGTGGCATGTGGGATCTTAGTTCCCCAACCAGGGATCGAACCCACACCTCCTGCATTGGAAGCGTGGTGTTTTAACCACTGGACCACCAGGTAAGTCCTGCCACATTATCATTCTGATAGATTTTTTAAAAGGAAAAATATAAATTCTTATTTAGTCATGCTGCAGATCTCTTAAGTACATCCCTTTTTAGGAGAAGGGTTTCCTAATACCAACACTTATTTTTCTTTCTCTCTCACCTGAAAAGAAAATAATCTCTATACTGAAAAGATGCAATGCACATAAAAGTAAAATAGCTAAATAAGGCTACCTTAACCCCCGAAGTCAGTTATTTATGTTTCTTGGTAAAAGCAAATTAAAAATAGTACTATACCTAGCCAGAGGGGAACGAAATGCTGTAGCTGGTGTGGGAAAATCCATGGTCCTTGTCTCAAGAACTGGTTTTCCTGGAATAAACTTTAAACTGTTGGGATTTGGGGTATCTTGTGTTTGAATAAACATGTATCTCACTAAAAGAGAAAAAAGAAAGAATGTTATTCTAGAAAAAAATTGTTAACAAGTTTATGGACTATGAAGTGCTCATTTTCAGAGAACCAAAAGAAATACGGAAAATTAGAAAAAAAGAATATAAAGCTTTATTGCCCAAGCTTACAGAATAAGAATTGTTAAAGACAAGTAACAAATTTATCAAAATATTTAGGATAACTTCACTGAATTTTATATTAATACTAATTATTTAGATAGTTTTGTTGCTCAACAGATTCTAGCAATATCCTACACCTAAGTAGGAAGGCATATCATAATTCAGGAGTCTTAGATGGATTCTATTTGGTAACTCAATACCAAATTAGCTATAATAATAAATCATCATCACTTTCCAAAGCGCTAACATTTTTTAAAGATAAATAAAGTTATAATAATAACAAGTGATATTTATTTTATGCTTACTTATTACATATCAGAGACAGGGTTGAGTGCTTTATATATATTTAAACCTTTAACAATTCTATGAGGAATGTATTATTGTTCCCATTTTACAAATGAAGAAACTGAGGCTTAGAGATAAGTAACTTGTTAAGTCACTAAGAGTTAAGTAACTTGTCCAAAGGTACAGAGTTAGTGACATTATAAATTATCATGTAGGTGGGAATCTATGTGAATTACTCTCTAGAATATTTTAAAATTATCTTTAGAGATTCTTTTCTTCTCTGTTCCTTCTAGGGCCATGATCAGATTGAGAATAAAAGAATCTTTAATTTCCTACCTTGCTATTATGATAACAGCTTGTAGGACAAAAAGATAGTCCTGAGGTTTTAACAGTTTAAAACTATTAAACAGGTTCTGGTTACTTATTATGAAAATAAACCTTCTGACTTAAAAGAAAAAAAAAAAACACCACCACCCAATTCTCTTCTTAGAGCAGTATATGGAAATAAGTTAATTTATTGAGTAATTATCATGTGCTGGGCATGGTGCTAAGGACTTTATGTGAATTATATCATTTAATCCTTACATCCTGCCAAGGAGGCACTGTTTTTATCCTAATTTATAAATGAGGAAACTAAAGCTCAAAGTCACTCGGCTAGTTAAGTGACAGAGCCAGGATTCAAGCCTGGCCAATGTTCCAGCACTGACTTGTTTAACCACTGTGCATACTACCACTCCATAAGTATTAGTGCCAAGCATAAAAGGAAAATATACTTAAGATCAGTCTTTCTATCCTATCATAATCCTCATATCACATATCTTAAGAAAGAGTAAAGTATCAAAAAACAACAGTTTTATTTTAAATTAGAAAGTGATTAAATTTGGCAAAACATATAGTTGGTATAAAAATGCTTTTCTTAACTGTTAAAAGAGAAGATTCTAATTTGACAGCTGAGATTGTTTTTGCACCTCGCCATGCAGTTCCAGCTAACTGATGTTGAGTCATTTCCTTGGGAAAGTAGAAATTGAAACTAAACTCCCATACATTTTGCTTAAGTCACTGTCCTGTAAAGATATTAGTTGGTGACTTGGTGACCAGGCAAATCCTAAAAAAGAAAAAAATGAAAAATGATAACCTCAGTGTTGAAGTACTTGATTTAAAATATTTATACTTCCAACCAATAAATTCCTCTGACAATCTGCACTACAAGGGAACAATTTTTCAGATGGAACATTATATAAAGTGCTGCCGCCACTTTCTGTAAATATACAGAAAACAAGGTTCTTTTAACCCTGGCTCTGACCAATCATCTCTGTGGACTTTCTTAATAATTTATTGGTAACGAAAATCTCTGCACATATTAGGCACTCCACCAATATTTGAAGAATTAAATCTGGCTTTATTCTACTCAGTCCATTTGTGTAAAACTATACATGCAGAAAGAAAAATTTTTAGAAACACCTGAAGAACTATAAATGTAAAAAATTATTTAAGAGTATAATCTACATATGTCTGAAATAGAAAATATGATAATACATGATATCACTACATAAATTTTAACAATGAACAAAGGTATTTCAAAAAAAAGTAATTTGACTAGGTATTAACAAAATCATTCCAGTTATAGCCTAAACTGGGTTAAATTAGGTATTTCAAAAATGACTCTCAGATCCATCATCCAGAAAGATCCTCTGAAAGTGTCATAACCGTTACAACAGGAGAGAAAGACTCTTGTAAAATAATCTTTCCTATTATGCTTGGTATAATAGGTAACAGATAAAAAGGTAGGCATAAGCTCCCCCTCAAATATAAATTAATGGTGCTTGAAGTCAATATCAAAGACTAAAATCAGCAAGTTTCCAATTTGAAAAGCCTAGATGACCACATAATTCAGTTCTACAAAATTTAAAAGTCTAATTAAAGTAGCTTAAGATGCTGAGTTACTCAGTATTTATGCCTAAATTGTTCTGTGACTCAAGGAGACAGGAACGGCACTCCAGTTCTTGCCCCAGGATACAGGGGAGGTAAGGTCTCTACCCTGATCCAACTCATGGCATTAGCCAGAGTTAGCCACCTTCCAGAGTAGCATGGCCACAAGGAGGAGTTCAAGGTAGTGACGGAAATGGAGATGGGCCAAGAGCTGAATTCCAATTCTTACAGCTCCATAAGCACATATAGGTAGGCATTCACAGACAGACACACACACACCCTCCCCGACAAGGTTCCCTAACCACATGACAGTGGTCATATTGCAAAAATTTTCAAATCCTATCTTCATACTTATTTCCAATATTAAAGAAAATAAAAGCATGTAACATCAACAAGACTGTCAACAAAACCATAGTGATTAATGTTGACAAAAAAAGAAAAACTACATTCAAAGTACTATGTCCTAAGGCCTGGGTGAAAGCTAGAAACTTACTGATTTTAGAGGTATTCTTATCAAAATTAGGAGGGCAATAGCTTAAAATACATATGATTCTTTGAAACACAAACCCATTTATAACTTCTTTTTATATTTTTGTTTCAGAAATCATTTATTGAGCAACTCTTATGTTCCAGAAGATGTGTTACACAAGAAACTGAGATTTCATAGAAGTACTGGACACTGTATTCAGGATTCTTGAAATTTAAGGCCAAATGATATGTGTAAGCAAATAATTATAGTAAAGTGTAATTTAAGGCAGAAAAAAATGTTATATTCTTTTTATAGGCATCTGAATAGAAAATTTACAAACTCTCATTGTTTATGACCCACAAAATTTCATTCAGGCAGTTTGCTCTAAAAGAGACGAAATTTTACCTGTGTTACATAAGGTTGCAGGGACTGGGAAAAGTGGTCTCTGGAAAAACTGATGCAGAGGCTGTTTCTTAATGGTATATGGCTTCATCATATGACAGAAGCTACATTTAAAAACAAATAAAAATAACATTTTAAGAGATAATCTCTTAAGCTCAAGTTTCTACTTCTCATATATAAAACAACCATAATGAAAATAATAACAAAGATGAATTTTCATTTTCCATCCACAACATTATTTCCACTCCCTTAGACAAGCAATATCTACAAACAATTTAAAAACAAGAGCTCAAGGGGAGATTTATAGCCTTTATAACTGAGTGTATATAGAATATACAATATCTGGTGCAAAGAAACAGAAATCCATCTACATTAGTGATTTATAACCTGGAGTTCCAGACTCTTAGGTATGCATGAAGGAGGCAAAGAGCTACAAATTGTTTTTCCCATTTTAGATTTAAAAACAACTAGGTGATAGAGTCACATGGTTCAAAATTCAAAGGGCATAAAAGTAAATACAGTGAAAAGTCTCCCTCCTTTTCAGTCTCTACCACCATGTTTCCCTGGAAAGAGACAACCTATGCTATTTGTTTTGAAAGGCATTTCAATACCTCCAAAAGTCTAATAGAAAATATACTATTCTCCACCAAACTGCTAAAGAAGTCAACAATCTATACATGCTTTCTGACTGGAAACATATTGATGCTGCTTTGTAACTTTGGTTATTTTACTCTGAATATAATCAGAATGAAATACCCAAAGTTACAAAACTTCCAAAGTGTTGACTGGTTATTATTTTTTTTCATGGATTTGACTAATTAAAAACAAAGGGAGAAGGGAAAACCAAATACTACTAGAAAAGTAAACAAAAGGAGATGTTACTAGTAAAAAATTTTAGAAATCTGATGCAAGTTACACGAAAATCCAGTTTACTTTTAAATACTATTGCCATCCATCCCAATTTTCATTTCACAGGAGTCACTGAGGAATTTTAAGCATATTTATGATCACTTTTTGTTTTTTACGTTTCTCTGATTATTTTCAACCTGCAAACTCAAAGAGGAGGGACTGTCTTCAATGCTGTCCCTAGCCACTAGCATGATGACCTACCTCAGTTCCTCATTTCTAAAATGAAGTTAATATTCACCGTTAACTCATAAAGACTGGGGCAAACATGGATCCAGATAATCCATGTAAAGTGCTTAAAACAGTGCTAGGCCATGTAGCATGTGTTCAATAAATGTTAGCTACCACTATTATTCGTATGCGATAGGTGCCCAACAATTATTCATTAAATGGAATTCAGGTTTGCGGTGAAAGCATTTTTATCTATAGCACACTGCCTAAATCTTGGCTACCTTGCAATATGGAAGTACACCGAGGACGGAACTACACCTGGAATACGGAAATTTCCTTTCAGCCCAGGGAAAAGGCAGAATGGATATATATTCTGACGGAGATGGGTTTAGAGTAATAAAATAGTAAAGGTGAGTTCAATTATTCCAGGAAGACACCTACTCAAAAATAAGAGAGGGAGGGCTTCCCTGGTGGCGCAGTGGTTGAGAGTCTGCCTGCCAATGCAGGGGACGTGGGTTCGTGCCCCGGTCCGGGAAGATCCCACACGCCGCGGAGCTGCTGGACCCGTGAGCCATGGCCGCTGAGCCTGCGCTCTAGAGCCTGCGCTCCGCAACGGGAGAGGCCACAACACTGAGGCCCGCGTACCGCAAAAAAAAATAAACAAATAAATAAGAAAAGGAGACAGGAGGTGACTAACAAAAAATCCTTCTGAAAACCTAATTATTTTAGGAAATGCATTTCAACTTCAAGAGCATCATTAGCACTAAAACCCCTAACAAACACTCAGGAGGTCAACCCTTGTTAGGCCCTCTTCTCCTTTTGTTCCATAAGACAAACCAGGGTACAACAATCTACCTACGTCCTCAGTGCCTTTCACCTAACCACTGTTGACAGATGTCCCTGGGAAGCCAAACGCAAAGACAGGGCAAATGGAAAGAGGAAAGACAAGGGAACGGAGTGGGTTTCGTGGGTGGGGCGCAGAAATCCAGAGTTCCAGCACTTAGATGCTGTGTGATTTCAGATAGGTCACGTTCCCCTTCCAGGCCTCACTAAGAAAATGAGTGACATTTTGACGTTCTGATTTTGTATTTAAAAGGCAGAGCGAATGCACGGGGTGGAGGGGCCCCGATTTAAAAACAGCTCCTCTGTGGGGTCCCTACAGCCGGTCTCTGAGAGTCTCCCCACCACAGGGACTCAGGCACCGGGTCTCGGAGCCTGGGACAAGGCCGGCAGGGCCCGCCAGAACTGGGTCGCAGAGCTGCCTCACCGAGACCTGCCCACCTCAGGGTTTAAACCCCCAACTTCGGCGATGGGGGTGGACCCAAAGGCAAGGTGAGGGGCACTTCTCCCCACCCGGTGTAAGAGAGGGCGGGCGGGGAGGCGACCGCTCTGCTGCCTAAGCCCAGCGGCACCGCTATAAGCCGCCCCGAGCTCACCACCTACCGCCTCCGCAGCCCCGCGGCACCCGCCGCAGCTCCCCAGCCCAGGAGGGCCGCCGCCGCCATCTTGGTCCGAGTGCGCAGGTGTGGGACAGGCCGCTCCACCCCCCCACAGCCTTCGCAGCAGAGCTCAAGCCCCGCGCAGGCGCAGGCCGGCCGGGATCTGGACAGGCACCGTGGATAGCGCACCCTACCGGCCGCGCGCGGCTATGCTGCGGATGAGCAGGGCTGGCTTGCGTGGGCTGTTTGAAATCATTATCTACCTACTTCAGGAGGCTGGGCAACGGGGAAAAAAGAAATCCTTGCGACGCTTGCGCAGGCGTCCTCAAGTAAGCACGAGGGACTCCGCACGCATGCGCGGAACCGTAGATTGCTTTTCCCACTTGATAGGTGCTGCGTTTGCACTACGGAACATTCTAGACCCGTCTATTGCCTGTGGTAAGACCCTGCTTGCCATTCAGGCCCAGTTCAGCGACTGTCTCAAAAGACAGCCTGAAGCATCCCCTGGGAAGGTTCTTGCCTTTCTCCAGCGAGCTGCCTGCCCTTCTCCCATGGGGCCCATGTGGACCTGGGTTAGGCTGGGTTTGTGGACTCGGTCATGTTGGACCAACACGCACAGAGAATTCACCTCGTGTGGAGCTGCCTTTTGCTGTATAAGCATGAGTATTGACTGATTTCCAGAGCAAAGTACAAAAGTTCGTTAACTATTCTCCAGGATCTTACTGGGGTAAAAATCTTTCTCTAGGACAGCTGTTCTCAAAATGTGGACTGAGGGCAGCAACCGCATGGGAACACGTGGGAAATGCAAATTATCACACCGCACGTTAGACCTACTGAATCACAATCTCTGGATCTGGGGTCCAGTAATCTGTTTTAACAAACCCTCCAGGTGATTCTGATGCAGGCTAACGTTTGAGAAGCACTGTTCTAGAAGATATACACAGAGGACTGGTTTCTGTAAGAGAAACAACACACCTGTTGTCGGACAAGTTGAGGCCACATGGAAGGGGAGGCATCTAAGGGGTGGGCGGGGCTTCAGACTGTGGCTTCTCTGGGGCTGGACACGTGAGCCTCCTCTGAGTGCATCTTACATTCTCAAGGCTGCGTGTTGGCTTCTGTCTTTGCTGACCCGTTCTAGACCTCGGTGTCATCCATGGCTTTCCCCTTTACTCTCTTTTAGACCTTGAATCAAGTGTGCAGTGTGGCTCTTCCACCCAAGAACATACCCCAGTTAGGAACCATCTTGCTGTCTTCAACTTCTCCCTCTCTTATCTGTTCCTTCCCATAAGAAAAATCCTGCCTTGCCCCAAACCACCTTAAAACCACCACTTTTTCTTCCCCCTGCAAAGTCGAATGGCATAAAAGAGTTGTCTACACTTTCAGTCTCTAGTTTTTCACCTCCCACTCTTCAAACCACCGAAAGCAGCCTTCTGTGTCCCACCGGTGTGGGGAGGGGATCTGATGTAGTCAGGACCACCCACATCATCCATGTTGCTGAATCTGAAGGATCCTTCTCGGTTTCTACCTTTCTTGACCTCTGGAACGTGGAATGCTGAGGGTCTCTCCCTCCCTTTAATAATCTGATTCCTTGGCTTCCCCGGCACCACAAATGCCAATTTTTCCTATTATTTTTCTGGTTACTCCTTCTCCTTTCTCCTTTGCAGGATTTCATCTGCCCGCCTCTTAACTGTTGGTGCTTTGGGGTACCTCATTCCAGGTAGTACTCTTACCATTTGTGTGTGTGTGTGTGTGTGTGTGTGTGTGTGTGTGTGATTGACAAACTTCAATTAATTGACAAACTTCAGGGAGTTAAGCCAATTAGCATTTCAGTCAGCCACCAAAATATGTTTCTCTCCCTTGCAAAAACTGGATTAAAAATATTTGGGGGGGGGGGTCTTCCCTGGTGGTGCAGTGGTTAAGAATCCGCCTGCCAAGGCAGGGGACACGGGTTCGAGCCCTGGTCCGGGAAGATCCACATGCCGCGGAGCAACTAAGCCCGTGCGCCACAAGTACTGAAGCCTGTGCGCCTTAACTACTGAAGCCTGCACTCCTAGAGCCCGTGCTCCGCAATAAGAGAAGCCACCGCAGTGAGAAGCCCGCGCACCGCAACGAAGAGTAGCCCCCGCTTACCGCAACTAGAGAAAGCCCGCGCGCAGCAACAAAGACCCAACGCGGCCAAAATAAATAAATAAAATCATTCTTTTTTGCCAATTATTGGTCATTTACATTAAGTGGAAAACAAAACTGGTTAGAAACAGCACATATAGTATGATCCCATTTATGTAAAATAGTTTGTGTCTCTGAGTATGTGCTTGTATGTGTGAGCATAAAGTGTCTGGAAGGCTGACTGCCAGCCTCCTTTCTCTTTCCCCTCCCCTGGCTGTTTTCAGTTCCTTAAATATGCTGAATTATTTCCCACTTAAGGGCCTTTGCATAAATTGTTCCCCCTTCAGGAAACAGTGCAGAAAGCCACAGGCAACCCCAGCCAAGGAAAAGGACCACTGCTCCATGATCGCAAGCCCCTTCCCTACTGCCCCATCCTGCAGGAGGCAGGTGTAGAAAGAGGAGGAGACTGGTCTTTGAACCTAACCAAGGGAGAGGAAGAAAGCTCTAAGGCAGATACAAGATGGAAGTTTAAAAGACTTGGCTAGATTTTTTTAATACTTGACAGTAAGATAGAAAATATCGTTTTTAAAGATGAAAGTAACCAGAAAGCAATGGGATTTGCCGAATTTCAATCACGGAGTGAGGCAGGAAGAACAAAAAGATGACATTTAAGCCCTTTTTCTGATTGTATCTTACTGAACTCATTCTGTTCAAAATACTGGTTATATATATATATATATATATATATATTTTAACCATTTCCTTTACTAGCTACTCCAAAGATACCCAGTCCCTCCTCATTCTAAGCAGATTTTACTTCACAGAGAAAAAGATAGAGGCCTTGGTGGTAGCAGTGGTGGCAACTGACTCTGTAAACTATTAAAGCCTTGCACAAACTCACATACTTATCTCTTTCTGCTGAAGGCATCCAGAATATACCACTTCAGGAGCTTTGTTTGGAACTACCCTTATCTACCTAAAAGTAGAGCCTCCCAAAAGATTTCAAGTGTTATAAATCCTCTCCCCAGGAGTCTAGTAACCAGGAAAGATTGACTCCTGTCACTGAAGAGGAGAATTCGGCTCAGGGATAAGAAATCACCTAAGCAGACATTCTCACAAAGCTATCATATCTCTAGTCTCGTAAGAAACCATTTATCTTTTCCTAAAAATCATTTATTTTCCCATAGGTGTCCTTCTCCCCTTCTCCTTCCTCTTCTCCTTCCCTTTGATGGAAGAAATGTTCACATACTGAGGTATGGGGAAGTTATTCTGGCTTATAAATGAGTTGGCTTGAACTTTATGCTAACTAAAATAGTCTGTCTTATCACCTGTCAACCATATATTGTACACGTACTTTAACCATTGAAAGAATGTTGCCCATCATCCAGTTATATAAAGGGTTAAGTCACAGTCCCTGCTGTGGCTCACAGCGGGAGCCCTGAAGGGAATTCAGGGGGAAAAAACCAGCACAGGATAAGGCATTCTGCATTTTGAATAAACTTGGCCCCTAGATAGTTAGGATGCAGACCTCAGGAAGAATTTCAAGGACCCTAGATTCTTGCATCTTCCCATACATAGAAGGTCACTAAAATCATTAACTTGAGATAGCTGTTCTTTGTGATTAGCAGTCATCTTTTATCAGGATCTATGCTTGACCAGCCAAAAACATCATATATCTCTGGGCTCCTCCCCTACCCCTTCAGAACAGTCTTCTCAGAGCTACTGAGCGGCTGTTTCTCAAGCTATAGTCCTCAGTTTGGCTTGAATAAAACTCTCTTCTATTCTTACTTAGATTGTTTATTGATTATTTGCAGCAGCGCCTTATTAAGATGATATTGGGTTGGACAAAAAGGTTGTTCGGGTTTGTCATAAAGCCCGGGTTATGGAGAAACCCGAACGAACTTTTTGGCCAACCCTATATATATATATCTATATATAGATATAGATATAGATATAGATATAGATATAAGCCCCCAATTCTAACTGCCTCCATGAGCTATATTTTTCTGTGAATGCCCATGTAAGTATGTGAATAAAAATCTCTTTCCTCTGTAATAAGCTAAATGGGAAAAGAATTTGAAAAAGAAGAGATACAGGTATATGTATAACTGAATCACTTTGCTATACACCTGAAACTTACGCAACATTGTTAATCAACTATGTTCCAATAAAAAAAAAAAACCTCTTTTCTCTTGCTAATCTATCATTTGGAAATTTAATTTGCCAGCCCTCAAGAGCTGAACCTAAGAGTGTAGAGAAAAAGTTTTCCTCTCCGACACTGCATTAATCCTACCTCCTTCTTCCCATAGCAGGAGAGGCATCTTTCTTACCCAAAGCCAGTACCTCCACCTGTGTTCTCAATCCGTTTGCTTCCTTACTCCCCCTCCCAATCCTTAGGGACTTTGCCCAATTTATTATTTTTTTAAGTAAAATTTTTGTTCAGAAAATATTAGATTTACACAAAATTTGCAAAGATAGTACAGATTGTTTCTGTTTATCCCTTACCCAGTTTTCCCTGTTGATAGCATCTTACATTACCATTATACATTTGCCACAGCTAAGGAACCAGCATTAACCAAACTCCACAGTTTGGCGTTGTTCTCTTGGTTAGACTGGGGTTATGGGTTAGGGGGAGGAAGACCATAGAAGGAAGTGCCCTTCTCATCACATCATAGGGTTCGTGTTATCAACATGACCTATCACTGTTGCTATTAACCTTGATCATCTGGCTGAGGCAGTGTTTGTCAGGTTTTTCCACTGTGAAGTTACTCCCTCCTTCTTCCCGTTCCATACACTACTCTTTGAACGCACAGCCCACACTTAACTTTTGTGGAATTAAGCTCCACTTTGGGGAGATGGGGGAGCCAAATAAATTAACTGAAATTCTTCTGTATATGTCTTTTCTTCATCTATTTATTCAGTCGTTTTTTATATCAGCATGGGCTCATGGATATTTACTTTATACTTTGTTGTAACCTAATACTATGTTATTTATTTCATTGCTTAAGTTGTTTCAGCTTTGAGCATTGGAAGTTCATTCAGGTTGGGTCTGTGCCCCTGTGATTTTTATTTATTTATTTATTTATTTATTTATTTATTTATTATTAGTTTTAGCACTCCTTTACTTTCCAGCACTACAGATGCTCCTGGTTCATCTTGTATATTTCCTGCTCCAGCCCTAGAATCTGTAATTTCTCCATGGAGCCCAGCTGCCATGGAGAAATTCCATTAGAGAATGGTATTTAGAAACGAAGAATCTGGGTGCTGGGTGTGCTTGCTGTCCATTTACTTTTCGTTTTGTTATTCCTTCATCTTCATCTGCTCCCTCTCTACGGATTGTTTCTCCTTAGTTGCTGGCATACAGACATATTCAAGTGTTTCCCTCATTAATCCTTCTTTCTCCATGTTCCCCACTGGCAAGCTCCCTAGCTCTCTCTTCATTTCTGTTCGAGCTCTTAGCATGGTCACATTTTATATGAATTTGAAAGTGCTATATGAAAGATTAGTAAAGTCTCAACTCGTGTGCAAAATATAAAATAAATACAAATATTAAAAACTGTCAGGGCTTCCCTGGTGGCGCAGTGGTTGAGAGTCCGCCTGCCGATGCAGGGGACACGGGTTCGTGCCCCGGTCCGGGAGGATCCCACATGCCGCGGAGCGGCTGGGCCCATGAGCCATGGCCGCTGAGCCTGCGCGTCCGGAGCCTGTGCTCCGCAACGGGAGAGGCCACAGCAGTGAGAGACCCGCATACCGCAAAAAAAACCAAAACCAAAAACAAAAACAGTCAGGTAAAGCACAGTTTCAGGTGGGCTGAGGGAATTGTGATATTACCACATGTTGGTGCCACTAAAGCTGGTGAATCAAACAGAAATAGCTAACATTGCTCGTGGCCCGGATGGCGGCTGTGGCGGCTGCAAACGGGGCTTTCCGGGAGGAGGAGGGCACCGGTGGGGACGCAGCGGCTCCGCAGCCCCATGCCCCGACGAGTGGGCCCGGGGCTCGTCTCTCGAGGCTGCCTCTGGCGCGAGTGAAGGCGTTGGTGAAGGCGGACCCCGACGTGACGCTCGCAGGACAGGAAGCCATCTTCATTCTGGCACGAGCCGCGGAACTGTTTGTGGAAACCATTGCAAAAGATGCCTACTGTTGTGCTCAACAGGGGAAGAGGAAAACCCTTCAGAGGAGAGATTTGGATAATGAAATAGAAGCTGTGGATGAATTTGCTTTCCTGGAAGGTACTTTGGATTGATTGCTGAGCCTGGGCAGTTTTGTGAGCCTGTACCTGCATCCTTCAGCTAGGCCCTCTGCAGGTGTCAGCTTTGAAGAAGAGTCTTTGGAACACTGGACTTACACACTTTTCCTGTTCTACCTTCACCTAAGCCTGGATAAGCAGAGATCTCACCTGTTAGCTTTTCTTTATAAGGTCTTCCACTACTTGTGTCTTCCATTTCTGGTCTGGATGCAGCTGCTGCTGCTTGTGGTAGAGATATAGAAAATGATTTTGTAGGTTGCATAATAAATGATAAGGACCAAATAAAAGTTTCTGATCAACCTCAAAAAAAAAAAAAAGAAATAGCTAACATTGAGCACTTAAAGTGGGCCATTTTCTAAGCACACCTCATAGCAATCTATATCATGGGCATTTAATGTTATCCCCATTTTACAGATGAAGAAACTGAGTCACTTAGAAGTGCAGTAATGTTCCAAGATTACACAGCTAGGAAATGATGGACAAGGGATCAATTTCCTATGCAATGCATTTCCATTTTATTGTAATTATATTCATTGGAATCCAGCCTTTTCTATATACATTTTACAAGGGAGATTTATTCGTCAATTTTTAGTTCATTTCAAATTTTACCAACGGTTTCTACTACTGAGTTCTCTTGTGGCCACTATACCTACTAAATTCAAATTTCCCAAATCAAAATTTTGATTTAAAATGTCAAGATTTCAGTCTTCCATCAATTTTTGATGTGCAGTTTTAGCTGTTTTGAATTTTACTTGAGTATTTCTACCAGTAATATTCATTATAAACTGAAAAAAGGCTGACAGTTTATATTTAATTTTTGATTACTCTAAGAGAAAATTGTGATCCATTCCTCTCAGATAACGTAAGGTTTCTCTAAAGAGTGCAAAATATAATATGTCCTTGGGGTCAAAAGGTCCTGCTCAAAAACAGGATGAGGCATGGGAGATCTGTAGAACTACTAATTTCACAATATCTGACTTTAAGAATTCCACATGTAGCAATGGTGTTGGTCCCAAATCTCAGCACTGGAATACTGGGCTGCCTTCTGAAGGGAATACTTGGAGTCCTTTGGGCCTCTGGGCTAAGCTTACATAAAAGCAGGTTGAAGAAGTACTTGGTCTCCTTCCTTGTAGGCTGACATACTTCAATATGAGGAAAGATAAACTCAAGGAAAAAACACATGATGTAAGGGGAAAGATCTTTATCTTCAAATACAGAGAAACAGGTCTAAACCATTTGCTCTTGGCTTTTCCCTGGGTCTTGCTCTGGTTCTCACCTAGGGGACTTGGTTCTCACCTAGGGGACACTACAAGGGCACCTCCTCCCTGGCTGGTCTCTTACCAACCAGTCTCAGGGCTGGCAAAAGTGAGTCATCAAAGGGTGTATGCAAAGAGAGACCACCCCAGGGGAGCTGGAGCTTCTAAATCTGGCTCTCCCTACAATTAAGGCAGAGATAAGTCACCACAGGTAAGCTCTGTCCACCTCTGCAGAAGGCTCCTCCTGTATCTCAGTGGGAGTGATGCATCTCAAAGGGTTTCCCCCAGAACAGTCCGAGTCACCGATAAGGAAGGCTACTTTTGGCTAATGATAACTTGAAATAGAAAAAACATATGAACTTCACATTGTAGAACTAGGTAGGGCACATATTTAAAGACAGATAGATGAATCAGATCTTAAATGAATCTTCAGAAAAAGTAGGCAACTCTGGTTTTATTCATGCATCTTATACTAGAGCTCTTTGGATCCCTGGATCTTCTTTGAACACCATGTCTGTGAACTCAGCCCATTACCAATTCTCCCTGAATCACAGATGTCAAGCTCATTAAAGCTTCGTTATTTTCTCAGATTTGGAAAGGAAATAGACAGGCAGGTTTTCCCCACAGTATGGATTTTAAAATTTTTAGGTATAATCCACTTCCACCCAAGATTTCTCTCTTTAGTTTCTTATGGTCTCTCTTTAGGGATTTTTTTTTTTTTTTTGAAGACTGCGTATTGATGCAGGTCACATTCAGATGACACATTTTAGACGTTCACAGGAAACTTTACATTGCAGGGAGCTCTGTGATTTTCCCAGCTAAGTTCTTATGGCTCCATTATCTTGTATTATTTCATTTATGCCTCCACGAACATCTAGATGAAAAGCAGGTGTCAGGAAATAACAATGCCAGCATTGGAAACCAACCAACCAACCAACGAACCAATCAACCAACCAAGCAAGAGTTGCTCTTTGAAACTTAAAAATGTAGAGCTAGGCTTGGTACTAAGTGAAAGGTGCTTATGGAGTCCTCCAATCCGAGGAAGATTTGACTTAAGAAATAATACAAAGTGTAAATTATTTATTTTAATTAGGTCCATTTTAATAAAGTGTATAGGAGTTTACAACTCAAACAAGTATTCATAAAAACTATCAGATACATAAGATAGCTCACACAAAGGGTGCAATAACATAAACCCAAGAGTCTGCAAAAAAGAGGTATTGCAAGAACTGTTTAAGATTAACTCTATAAATGTTTTTTCCCTTTCTCATGTTCACAGACCTTGAGATTGTATGCACATATTGTTTCCTGAGGTCTCATGACCTCAACACTCCTTACAGCTGGGTCGACCTCCTCATTCAGTCAACTCAAAATATAGTCAGTAGAAGTTCGTTCGTTCACCTCTTCTGCATGGAACGAGCATGGTCCTTGGCCTTTATTCCGTTCCTATCCCCTAACAAATGACGTTAAATATTCCCTCTTTCAAAGTAACATATTGCAGGCCTTGTAGTGTTCTGCTGACTACTGCCCTCCCAATACCACACATGAGAATTTAGGTCAAACCCTACTGAGTTTTATCCTTGTGGATGAGAAGAGCATGCTTACTGTGGAAATGAGTCTAAGGCAATGGCTGCTTTCTCTCACCTTAGTCCAGTACAACTCCAGTTCTAACTCGGTAGGCTAACGGAACTGAATTTACTCATTTCAAATACCTACTGTTACCTCTTGGTATTCTTTGGATGCCTTCATTAGGAGGTCTTTAACACCATGGCAGAAAGCATGAGGATACACACACACACTCCAATCACACTCCTCAAGCAGGAGTCTTTGGTTGACTCAGATACAACTGACTTGCCATTTCAGAGTGGGAAGGTGATATTGTCTTCTCTCACTCCCAAAATCTCACTTTAACTGACATTGGTAAAAAAACCACTTCTGTAATTCCTTACCAAAAGGAATCACATAGATCCCTCTAACATGTATATATGGTTCTATTAAATGCAATGTAGATGACATTGACTTAATTTCAAGAAAAAAACATTGTTATTATAAACTCAAAACACTGTGTCACTCATATTGAGATTGTAGAGAAGTAACTCAGACTAAATTTCTTATGGAATTACAAGTTATAGGAATACTGGACTAAGCCACCAGTGTGCTGGTTAACATTTAGCCTCTTTTTTTGGCTTGTGGGATCTTAGTTCCCTGACCAGGGATCGAACCTGGGCCCATGGGAGTGAAAGCACAGAGTCTTAACCACTGGACCACCAGGGAATTTCCCCATTTAGCCATTTTTTTTTACAAGCTATTCTAGAATCCCTTCAAATATAAACTTGCCCCTGCATTCTAGGGCACTCTGGGCCTGTGTTACATCAAGGTAGAGAGCATGAGGTTTTAGGGCTGTGTCTCCAGAGTAAGGCTGGGCTTCTGCCAACCTTCCTTCATCCTTTCTTCTAGTCCATAAGAAAAGGGGAAGGTGAGCCAGTTCACTCTTATTTGGAATTATTCCAGTGTGGTGAGATTATCACAGGCTAGGCTAAAATTTAAGAAAAAACTGTTTACAGTAACAAGGGAGGCAAGTAAAAATTAGCATGATCATTCATTCAGTCATACCTCTCACTCCCCACTTATTGGTATGATTATAATAGGGGAATGTCAAGTGAGAAAATGAACAAGGAAGATGAGCCAGGAAGACTTGCAGGGGTAGAGAAAAAGCAGGAAAGACCTGTGTCTGGCAGTTTAAAGATGGGATCTGGGCATCACATGTGGGACGCCTGTTTCCTAATAAAGGTCAAGGTGCAAAGGAGGCTGGTAGGACCAGGAAGTCAGAGAGCAAGATGGCATCCTGGCAATCAAGACACTGCCAGTGTGGATTCCCACATCGAAGCTGAGCAGCTAGTTGTTTTCACAACCTAGCAAATTTATCTTGTAGCAAAAGAACACAAAAACAATTCCCAACCAGATACTACTTTTTATTTTCAAGCATTTTGAAATCCTTCCTTAAGTGAACTTCACAAGTTTGCAAGTGTTCTGGTGGTTAAAACAAAAAAAACCAACCAACAAACAAGTAGTCGACAGTCACTGGAAAAAGCAAGAATTTAAATTTACATGATTACATTTAAAATCTTCATGTCTACTCCAGAAGGCAGGATTGGAGGATTAGAACTCAGGGATGGCTGTGGGCATTTACAAGGAGCTCTTGCCTCCTTACAAGCTGTGGTCTTTTCAGAGGCTCTCCTATGTACCTTTCATCAGAATAATCTGGGTTCCAATGGGTTCCAAATTTCTCATATAAAACTGCATATGTGTGCCCAGCAGCAATTCTGAACTTGACTGGCCTGTGTTCTCCAATTTCAATTCCAAATACACATTAGAGAATAACATCTTTCTTTATTAAAGGGACCCAAGGGACTCCAATTTAGGTAGTATCCTTCCTGCTAAAGAGTGAGCTGGATCTCACCTTTCTCCAGTTTCCTATAATAAAATTTCCTATTTGATAGGATGCATACGTACTATATAACCTATGTTTTGACAACTTCCTTAGGGAAGCAAATACAGCATGATTGAATTTCTATTGTCAGAATCACTCTGGTGATTACACCTATTTTAAAGAAAACTGAAATCCGCTACTTTTTGAGTCAGCGAAATGTCCACCAAATAGTTGAAAACACTGATGTACATGTATTCTAAAACTTACTAAATATGGGTCAATAAGATACTGGTATTTTTCTTGACAGTTCAGAAAGGTTGCCAGGTTAAACTCAGACCTAACATGGGCGTGTGAATACATATACAACAGTCCACATATATGAAATTTTCAACTCAACAATGAGTGGGCCCAAAATGAAATGGAGTTTTTGACCTAGATTTCTTTGGGTCCTGCCTTGCATCTGCTTCAAGCGTCAAATTTTGTTCATTCCATTTTCCAATCTAACAAGGATTTGGAGCTTAAGGGTTATCTGTATGTGAACCCAAGAAACAGACATGCTAAATATTTTTCACCACACATAAGATAACTTCATTAATTCAATAGTGCCTGTTAGTCCGTTAATGTGGATTCTTTAAGAGTTCATTAGTGCATGCTGCGGGTCAATGCTTTATGTCTAAATGTACTCTGGCTCATCGTGCTCCACTGAAATGAAAGGTCACAGGTTCCTGCATTCCGTATATGTGTAAAGCAAGTAGCACATAAAACAAACTAAAACAAGTAGTGCAGTATTTTGTTGACTATATATTTTAGTGTTAACCTAATGCCATAGTTGTTGGAAACATGCATTCGCTACTGATTCAAAGCACCCTGAGCACTCCTGATTCCCTTGAAACGAAAATTTTCCAGATTTCCAGATTCAGGATGGACTCTGGCAAGAACATTTTATCTTTATTATTTTTTTTAATTTTTTGGCCACGCCATGCAGCATGCGGGATCTTAGTTCCCTGACCAGGGATCGAACCCATGCCCCCTGCACTGGGAGTGTGGAGTCCTAACCGCTGGACCGCCAGGGAAGTCCCAAGAACTTTTGTCTTTAAATGATGCATTTACCCTATATGATCCAAAGATCAGCGCAGAGTTCACTAGTTATTAACTAATAATTAATGTAATCCGATAGTCCCCAAATTTTCATGCATCATTAAGAACAACACAAAATTAATTTGCATGTGTTTATATTCATTTCTTGTTCAAAAAAAGGTATTTAGAGTCTCCAGCCATCATAGGTCTCCAGTGAGAATAAAAAAGGATTACAAGCACAGCTTGACAAATGATTCAATTATGTAATAAAATTACCAAGATTTTATTGATTTTCACCTTGAGAACTAAAATGATCAGGAGGGGAGTGATCAAACAACCAAAGGAAAGTCATTTTGCAGGGCTGTTACAGAGGTAATCCTGAATACCTCTGGTGAATTAGAATGACCTTCTGCTTTAAGAGTTTCTGGGGTGAGAACTCTCCTTGAATATTCCCATCCTTTTCACTCCTGCACGTGAAGGCTTTAATTGATAAAGGCAAGGGAAGAGTTTAGGGTGCTAAGTTCCACACCTGTTAGCCAAAACTATTCAACTGGAAAGATGATTCTACATCCACTGTTACACAGAAAACGCGGAAATGATCATTGGGAGAAAAGCCCAATGAACACTTAGCATCCATAAAAGTGAAGGACCAGCACCGCTGAAACCTCAGTTGGAAAATCATTGCTAGGAGCCCTGATCCAGTGCCTATTATTTAAATTTATCTTTTAACCTGGACAGCTGAAATAGGTGGAGACTAAACTAGAAAAAGTCTTGAAAAGTATCTGTTCAGATTTTACTGCCAAGATCCCTGAACTTCAAATTTAAAAGTATGACACTTAACTGCAGTTGAGTTTGGCATTCAGGCTTGATTCTTGGACAAATTTCCCATAATTCTTAAATCATCAATCTGGGTTGGTAAGCAACTCTCCCAACATCTCCAGCTAACGGAGAAATCACTAACATTTACTACAAGTCACAGGAAGCTTTCAAGTTGAAGTAGGAAATTGAACATCTTCAGCAGAAATCTTCCCACTGAGACGTAAGTTTCATTTTAAGGCACTAATAATAAAGGGTAAGAAAACAGCCAAGAATAAGTCAGATCTTTCCAGAAATACAAGACATTTCAAAAACACAAGGGAGGCACCTATCTGACCTACTTTAGCATCCAAGGGGACAGAGAATCGAAAGGTTTTCATGGCTGGCTGGTTCAGCTCTTTTCCTTTCTCCCAAACTTATGTACACGTCTCAGATTTCTATTTCCTCAAGAAGCAGTAGACAAAGGTGACAAGGATGTGGAAAAACAAACAAGCAAATCTAGTTTGTAGCCTAGTCTCATGATTAATTAATTTCGCATTGACAGCATGGAGTGCCTCAGACCTAAGGTTTTTTAAGTACTTTTTAAAATTACTTAGACCACAAACCCAGTGGTTGGAACTGTAACAATGTGCTCTTTTCTATTGTTCTGAGGGGGAACTGTATAAGGATAATTAATTTTTCAAGCCTGTGTAAATGGAATTTGTTCATAGCAAATTCTAGAGGGAAAAAAAAAAATCTACCTTAGAAACTTCAGTTCCAACAGGATTTTCCTATACATTCCAATGAATTCAATTTTGCCATGAGAAAAGAACTCAATAAAAACAGGGTTCAGGTCAGTTAGGTCAGGAGACCAACGCCAGCAAATGAGTGATTGTGGAGGTACGCGAGGTGGGACAGGATTTAGTGAAAGGAAGAATGTTTCCTGTGCACACAGACATGCACACACATAGCTGTGTGCTCACACGAATTTTTAAAGTGTGCACATGGGGAAGGCTCAACACTATTAGACACAAGCACAGATATCTGTTTGCATTTCTACAAAGGATCTGACACACGTCACACACCCACAGACACTCACGCACGAGGACCAGTGTGGCTTGCACAGACTCAGATCCAGAGAATTCTAGAGCTGCCGGCTTCACAGGAATGATTAGTATCTGCGGGATTACACTTCTTTTTGATGTGCAGAATTTTTATCTGGTTTTCTTTCCTGAAATATACCCTTTTCAAGAGTATGAAACCAAGTCTGGGAGGAACTCATCTTGATTCCTCGATAGACATGACTCAGGACAGGAACTACAGGAGTCAAACTAGCAATAACCTGGCCCCTTTGGGAAGTTATTTCTGGATTTACTGGGAAGTAGTTCTAGACTTAAACAGTTTCTAGGCAAACAACAAAAAGCAGAGCTCTGGGTGGAGGTGGAGATGGAAATGCCTGAAAGTCCAGAAATCAATATAAACAAAAGAATTGAGCATAAGTTAAAGGAGTTTCAACTAAGTTATCACCTCGACGGAGTTTGCTGACTGAAGAAGTCCTGCTGACTATGGAACTGAAAGATAATAATTGATATGTCAATATTTCTTCTTAGGAAGGCTCAGCTGGGAGTGATGTGGTGGGTATTAAGGGTGGGGTAGAGACAGAGGCCTAAGGCTCAGGTATGGCTCCTAAGGTTTCTGCTTGCCTGATTTCGAAGGAAAGGGTGCTAAAGCAAAAGGATCAGCCGCTGGCAGCTCCGTAGTCCTGGAGGAAAGGGACGTGATGGAAACAGAGCCAGCTATCGACTGCTTATTGGTTTGCGAAACAATTTTGTAGGCAGCGATGGGCTGGGCTTCTGGACTTGGCTCATCTTCCGGGCTATAGTGACGGGAATATTTGGATAAAGACTGAGGGCGGAACGGTTTGCCAGCCACGGGGACTGAGACAGATTCTTTCTGGGGCTGAGGTCCTTTGTTTCTGTCATTAGGATGGGCCCCAGATTCCAGAGAGGGGCCCCTGGGAGAGACGCTGTCAAGATGGTCTGCTGCTTGTACAGAATGGGAGGGGTGGTTAGACGGTTGGGCAAAACCAGCCATGGAATACTGAGCTCGTACAGAGGGATGCACGGCTCGATCAAGGCCCGGGAGCAGAGGAATGTCACTGGTCTGACGGAGGAGACCGGGCTGCGCAGGGGACTCCGGGGAGGCGCTCTGGGCAACGTTTAACTCCTCCATGCTTTTCTTCTTAGTGAAAGGAGCTCTCAAGAACACGTCCGCCTCCTCTGGCTGGGAAGGAGCCACGCTGCCCTTGCAGACAAATGGGGCTTTGGTGAAAATGTCCACGTCATCAGGGGGAACCCTCGAGCTCCTGAAGGGGGCAGTGGCGAAAACATCTGGCTCACCGAGTCCATCAGCGGTTGGCTGCGTGAGGGCTCCGAACTGGTTCTTTCTTCCACCTTGCGCTGCCTTGCCTTGCTCAGGAGAGACTTCTGGCTGAGTGAAGGGGGTGGCTCCTCCCAGCTTCCCCTGCGGAGGCTTGCAGCTCTCATCCTCTTCTGACGACTCCAAGAGGAGAGGTCGAGACCCACTGCAGTCCAGCATGTCCCCCTCGAGGTCGGTCCCTTCCTCTTCACTGCTGTGGAACGAGCTGTTGCTGGAAGGGCCATCTCGGGCCAAGTAGTCATATTCTAAACTGTTCTGAGTTTTCGTTCCAGGTACTCTGGAGGGGTCTGGATACAGGGGAAGGCCTTTAAAACCCGTTGATTCTTTAAAGTGCTCTACAGTTATTACAGGATAGGGATTGGGCTCTCTCTGGATACCTAGAAAAGCACAAAATGCAGAATTAATGCACAGGTCCATTCAACTCTCCTTGGAACATTTAATGGTCAACCCGTGGCAGAAACATTGTGGAACCAAATAATAGGTGTTGAAAATGGAAAAGGAAAAACAGAAAAAGAAAAGTCAGGCAAGGAAACTGCACACAAACTGGAACACAACCAATCACGGTCTCACATTTCGGAACACGATAGGCACGATGTGCAGGAAAGGAGATGAAGACGTTAGGCACAAAGACATTCAGTGTAACTATGCAGTGCTCCTACGCACAGGGCCAGGCACTGACACCTGCTCTACCTGGTGCTGGCTCAGGATGGAATGAAAACAAACCCAGTCACTCATCTCCACATCCACCATGACAGTTCTGGCTGATGCAGAAATACTGTCTGGAGACCAACTCAAATCGGATCTGACATGTGGTCATCTGCTCCACACTGCCTGTAACTGCGGATGGAACCCCCGCCCCCCGCCCCCCGCCGCCCCGCCAAAGCAGCAGAACGTGGCTGCTTGATAAATGCAAAATTACTTGATGATTTACATCATAAGCACTACTCAAAGAGCACAGGAGTGCCTCAAATATGAATACTGAAGGCACTTTCTAAGGGGAGGAGACATAATCAAAATCATATTAAATCAATCACCTTCAGCTAGAGTTGCCCTGGAATTTTGTTTTCAGTCTTCTAAGTTAGCAAAGATCTCCTCTGCTTAAATGAATCCATCATAAAGTTCTTTAAGCAGACGAGTAAAATGCACAGGTAATTACAGAAGTATTTGCAAACTCTAATAAACGAATCTATTTTTATCTAGGTAGAGGTGCCTCAGGGTGCTCTGGCTTTTAAAATCAAATAGACAATTATCAGAATGCAAGAGAGCTTACCTTCCAAGAAATATTAGCAGGTTAGAAGTATGTCATTGGGCACATGTTAGCAAAAGGGCAGGAAAAAGGCATATGTAACTAAGCAAGAAGAATCCAGAGAAAAGCGTGGTTGGGGGTAGAGATATCATGTCATCCTGGGTTTCCCAACCCACCAGGGTAAGAAATTATAGGTACCATGCTTTGGACTCTGATAGATGACTCAGAACACCCCCTCCCCACGTTACCCTCTCCCCTTCTAAGCAAACCATTAGGTAGTAGAAACTTCTGCTAACAATTTTCCCCTGCTAAAGTTTCTGCTTGAATTAATCACACAGAACACAGCAGAAGCGGCATCAAAATCAATTTATTGGGAAACCAGTTACTTAGAGGCATTACATTGTAAAGAGATGTAGAGAGAGATCTGAACATTTTAGAAGATACTGGACAAAAATACTATGTTTCTCTGAATCCTGTAACTTTTTAGCAGTGCTTCTTTTTAAACAGTTCTGACCTTAAGTATTGTTTTCAGAAACGAAAAAGGTGGGTCCCCCCCACCCCACCACCATTTTTATTTCTCTTTCTAGAACTCTGAATGTATTTGGTGAATTCCAAATTACAGAGTCTTTAAGTTAAATTCTGTACTGGTGCCAAATGGCTTTCTGAATAGTATCTGAAGGGGATAAATGTTTCCTTGCATTATAACTTTAGTATGTGCACCCATATGGTGATAGGAAAGCGTTAGTCAGGGGACAGGAAATAAACGGAACACCTTCTCCTTTGCAATATATGTGGAAAGACATAATTCTAATCTCTCAGGCAAGTATATTGATGTGAGATCTGTCACAGTGATTCCCAGATGATGATGTCTGGGGGGAAATTCAAATGAAATGGGGCAGAGAAGTTTTCCAAGATAAGATTTGCTGAGCAAAGTGGTATGAATGGCCCCCAAAACTCCTTGAACCACTTTCGAACACAGTATCAGTCGGACAGATTTTAGTTCCCAAAACTAAGTCATGACTTCTCATCTTCCAAAGCCACCCTAAAAGCTGATGTGGTTCTGTGGGAGAGCAAAATATCTCTTAGGAAAAAACTGGCAAATTTAGTCATGACCAACTCTGGCCACCATAGGAACCAATAATGAAAATAAGCACTAGTTTGACTGAAGCTAGTGTTCTAGGGAAATTTAAAAGGAATGTAGTCAAATCAAATTGTGTGCAGACCTCCAAAAAGCAGCTACCTATAGAACGCAGGGCATCTTGGATGCCTGCAGTGTTAAGAGTACATTGTGAGAGCTGTAAAGTACCAAGTAGGGGTACCCATGTCCAGAGTCAGACAGGCTAGAAGGGCATTCCTAACCTATCTAAACTACTTATGTTAAAAAGTGAGTTCTTGGTCAAGTCAACTGTAAAGCTGCCAACTCAGAGCATATTCTATGACCTTCATGATGAATAGGAAAAAATCACACCTAAAATTGCGACAACTTTAAAAAATTTATATAGTCCCCAAAATACTATAACATCAAGTTTGAAAGGAGAACTAGTCTCCAGTCCTTCAAAACGAGGCCAGACCTATTTCATCTCTCTCTTTGAACATGAATCTGCTCTATAGGATTGGAAAAGCACCTTTAAAGGATTTTCCCTTGAAGGCCAGATCTCTTAACCTTTCCATTATTTTTAGAGGAGGTGCAGTATGACCAAGGCTGAGAGCAAGCACCCTTTGTAACCCTCCAAGCCTGGCATTCTGGAGAACAAAGACACGCAGTGGGTATGGGGCATGCAGACATCCACATTCCCTCAGGTAATTTTGGTGGTGGCAGCACAAGAAACAAAGCAGTCAAGAGAAGGACAGATTCTAAATAACTGTAAACCGAAGACAGACATTAAATCTTGTTGGCAGTTAGAGGGGTTTTTTTTTTTTTTTTTTGAATATGTGTGTGCTATTGCAGGGAGGGAAAGCATGTATTTTCAGGGTGAACAGTCCTTGTATATGAATATAGCCTTGTACTGACAGAAAAACATGTTGGAAGCAGTCTGCCTACTAGCAATGAAAGATTTATACTAATTTAACCTCAGTGCCTTGGCCCAGTTCCTTTGGAAACCAATGGCATGCAGAGCAGATGCCCTGTGACCAGAAAACTCAATAAAGCTAGCCAGTTGTTCCTGGGGTAGGGGTGGGGAGTGAGGGAGGGGCATTGGGCTTAAACCTGGGACCTGGCCTCACAGGGTCAGGGTCTCCCTTATCAAGCATAAGGGTCTTCCTTATCAGGAAGCTTAAGGTAGGGCATTTTGTTCTAATTTCCTCAAATTAAGTCATGTCTCTTTTCATTTTGCTTTAGCACATTAAATTAAGCAAGAAGCCAAAACACACTTCTCTTTCTTGCTCTGATGTAGGACTGTGTGCCAGGTTAAGGTTAAGCACACTTTTTGACACTTCCACTAGGGATAACTCCATTTTAGTCTATTTTGAGGCTGCAAATTAATGTCGATTTCAGTAAGAGCTTATATGCTTCAGAAAGAAGGAAAGGCATCCTCAAAAAAGTATTTGATGCTTTGGCAACTATCCTCACCAATTCCCTATTAATTTCCAAAGCCACCCAAAGTGCTGAATAATTTAGAATAGGTTTACCCTGGAAATTTTATCTGATGGACAGTGAGGGCCAGTGTTTCCTAAAAAAAAAAAAAAATGAAAATCTGAAGACTTAAATTTCAGGCTGGATATTCCTGAGTGCAATATATCACACGTGACCAGAATTTTACTTTCTCCCATACTATAAAGCGAAATAACAGTTATAGGGAGTGTCAAAGACATAATTCTTGCCCAGAACTGAAGGTGACGTCTTGGGAGTACTGGGAAACCTTCTCGTATAGTTAGCAAATAGAAAGCAAAATACCCTTTACAAGAACTTCAGAAATGCAGCACCAAATGAAATTCACACTCTCAGAGCTGAATGAGGGAATCAGGAGATGGACATCAAACTAATAATTTCCATGACCTTTTGCTTAGATAATAAAATTAAGCATTGGGTTCTACCATATGCTGTGGAGTTGCATTAAAACCCATGCCTGGAGAATAAGATATTTGATGGGGGACAACACTGGCCAGAGACGCTGGGTCTCTCAAGCCAATGGAGCAATTAAACAAGAGAGATTTCTCCCTGGGCATAAAACGGCCGTTGCCAACATAAAATGTTTAATTAAATTGGCCTGGGTACATTAAAGATTAAATTAGAGGAGGGTAGCTACAGATCTGTGCTCCCTTTTACAGCTCCATGTCTGGTCATATCAGATGCAGGCTCACAGGGGTTTTATCCTCTATGACCGCAGATGAAGCCGGGGTAGCCATAACTCATTAAAATGTCCTCTGCATGTCTCTCGTACGTGTCTGCACTTTCCTTGTGCACAGGTGCTTACGGTCACTCAACAATGTGTTTACATCCTTTTTGCAAAAGTGGGTTTTCAGATCAGGAAAAGAGCAGCTACTGTAAGTTATTTATAGCTCTGAACATCATGCTCCTGTTTTAACAGATAAAAGTCTTTATTTTCCTGTATGTTTACATAAGAAACTTGTTTACAGACTTGTTTTTTTATACAATACTTGCGTAGCAAAGTTCAAATTTCACATTTTTCTGTATAAGATAGCTTCATGTACCTCTGTTTGCTTTGTCTTCTTGGGAGGACAGGATAAAGGTCTGTGGTGAATACACGTCCATGTGATGAGGGTGTGTGCGACAGGGCAGAGAATACTCCTAGGGCAAAACTACATCAGAGTGGGAACCAAGAAGATATCTTCCATTCTAGCAACTACCATGCTGCTGCATAGATCAGCATTGTCCAAAGAACCTCTCTCCCCCATCATAGTGAAAGGAAACCCAAGAGAAACAGAATAGTGTCTTGTTACAGATTATTTGAAATGGAGGCCATCTGGGATTCATTCTGACTCAAGAAATCCAAGCACACCCAACTCTAGGAACATTACTAGTGGGGAAAAGGAAAAGGCTAACTTTGTGCTGGTAAAATTACAGTCTCTTGAGAGGAATAAAGGATGGCTTTGTAATATCTGGAGTGTTTCAGTAAAGGTACCATTTTAAGTATCCATCTAATAGTTTCTCTGTTCTGCCTGGCAGCCTCTAATTTGCTTAATTCAGTGCTTTGGGCAATCCTGTCATTTTTATCCCCAAACTCTAAGTTCATGCCTACAGAATCCTGAATCTTACAGACTGAGAAAGCTAAAGACTCCTGGAACTATAGACGAACATCGGCATGGGAGACTTTATTTTGGCCGAAGGTATCTACAATGTGCATCTGCTCAGCTGAATTCATATGCCTCCATACCTGTGGGCTGAGGTCAACCCCAAAAGTCTCCTCCTTCCCCCAGCTCTACTGAAGGCAGAACTGTTCCTGACCTGGGCGGTCAGGGGTAGAGGTTGTGTTGGTTTGAATCATTTATGTCAGGAGAGACCGAAAAAAGGATTAGAAACAAAGCTAATATTTCATCTTGAGAAAAACAGGTTCTTTTCCTGGATTTGTTCCCCTATAATTATTAGCAAGCCAAGTTCTATAATTCTAATTTGGGAAGAGCCAAGTCCAGTGCCAAATGACACTGAACAAAGTGACAACCTCTTTCAGAGGTATTTTAAAACCCCTTTCAATTTTGCAAACCATACTAAAGACAGGTGAAATCATATAAGTTCCCTTATTCAGAATATTAAGGAAATTAAGACTGATTGTTGTCACATTCCATTATAAGGTCCTTTCTGGGAATTTTCAGTGAATTATTCATTCTTCTTACTATCTTCAATAGTAACCACTCTTCAGCTTAGGCGAGTGCTTTTGCTTTTTGGAAACATCTAAATGTTATTTAGAACCAAGAGTGGTGGGAAAAGATCAAGAGAGCATACTACTTTCAGATGCTGAAAGCGATACTAATTAGATAATACAACTGATTTTCTTATATTTTATTATTTCTTGATAGTATTGAATATTTCTAAGGAGAGAAGTTTCAAAAATAACATAAATGGTGGCAGCATCATTAGAATGAGTATTAGTTTCCCAAGTAAAACCAGATGCCTTTGAAGGGAACACTCAATTAGGTATCACAACTCTGATATGTCTGCTAAAGAAATCATTAATTATAATCATATTTAGAAGTGTCCATTTAAACCTTATCTCCTCTGAGGGCTGTGTTTTCAAAAACACTGGGACTTGAATTTGGTGATCTAGTTATTTGAATGCTGTAAAGGGAAAAAAATCCAACTTGTGATGTTTTCTGGTATACGTACTACTTTTGCACAGTCGGAATAAAAGCAAATCAGAAACATATGCTTACAGTTATTTGTCCATTTTTAAATGGCAGATCCTCGATTATACAGTTTAAAAAAATTGAAATCTTCTGATACTGTTTTGTTGGAATAGGTAGATACGTGTGTGCAATATTTAAAAAAAGGAAAATCTATGCCCAAAACTCTGTGATGATTTACGGGTCTCTTCAGATAACCAAGAGAGAGAGCAACCCGGGTTAGTGAAAGCCCACTGTAATTCTCTTAAAATGTAAATACTGCTACAGTAATAGTAAGAGCTACAAAAGATAACTGAAGAACATCAGGATTATATAAATCCTTCATAGTCCTCCTAAAGCATCGTAATAAATACTTAGAACCCTAGAATTCTATAACCTTAAAAACCATCTAGTCCAAACCTATCATTGTCAGTAAGGAGCAGCAGCTCTAAGAAGTGAAGCCCCTGCTGAAGGCCACTAGGCCAGGGACTGGCAAAGGTCAGGACAAGCTCCCATGTGGCCTGTCCTGCCCGGGTCTCTTCTCCCACCACCTGCTTTAGGTCCCACATCTGTGAAATGAAGTGGATGGGCTAGAATAATCTCTAAGGTCCCTCTTGTAGCTCAGTCTACAGTTTCAAAGTTCTATCAATTATTAGCATATTATACTCATCTCAAATAAACCCTTTTAGCTCAAGGATGATGCTATAAACTAAAGGAGGTCCCTTTTATCAAGTCACTCACATGTCTGCTTTAGCAGAAAAATAGTTCTCTCCTTTGAAGCCCTACTCCTAAAGAATAAACTCAAGATAATTTCATGTCATTATCCCCCTCAGGCTTCCTCCACCCAGTCTCTCTGGTTTCTAGTCTATTCATTTTCATTAACATTCTCCATTAAGCTTTATTGAGCCAAATGACTAGATAATATATCTCAATGTGATTACGGGTAATACATGAAAGGAACAATTTAGAGACACTTACCTAATTTCTAAACTGTACTCTTCGTGCTTTCAATTAAATTGAGAAACTAGATGTTTGATTATATTTCTAACATGTATGTATGAAAAAAAATCAAACTGGAAAACATAGGCATAAAACATTATTCTTATTTAAAAATAAACATCTCTTTCATTAGTTTATATATTCTTTCTATGTCTGGGAAACAGAATACCATTTTGATCTTCAGTAATATTCCTGTCCATAAAGGGGCAAACCAAGTCCCATTGTCACTGCTCTCCAATCATGGAGAGCTCTTCGAGGATATCTTTTTTAACCCTCAGCAGGAAGGTTGGGCCTCCCTCAATTTTGGAAACGACCCATTATCCTAATAGTGGCCTGTACTTAGTGTGTCTAGTTTCAGCTGGCACGGAAGTACTTAAAGTCAGAAGGAAGACTGAAAGGTTCCGACTTTTCCTCTGATACCTTTCAAAGGCTGTTCTCACATTGCTGGGGTCAAAGCTTGACCTCCAAGGTACAGGGTTTTGCAGGCGGTTGTTGCTGTTCAGCTTTCTTTTTTTCCCCCTTAAAGAGCAAACGTGAAGAAGAAGAAACAAAAGTGCTAGACAGGGAAATGAGCAAATGGACCTGGAATTTTATTGGTACAAATCTGATCAACTAAGGGGTTCCCTTCTGACCATGAAAATGGCACTCAAGGAAGAGAACCAAATGGGATTCTCTGTGCCTACCTCTTTCAAAAGGATGATTTTATAAAACTGCTTTGCATGTAAGGAAAAAAAATATACTTCGGTGAGTAAGGACATATACAGAGGGTGACCATGAGTCATGTTGTCACATCAGTGCAGGGGCCTTTATTTATTTTATGAACAATATTCTAAGGTTAGTGAGAAACTATGGTTTGTTTTGTTTTTTTAAATCTAGGATGCCAAGGAAAACCAACTGAACATATTTCATTGGCTGCATCCTTCAATTCAAACATCAGAGAGAAAGAAAGGTAAGTAGCCAGAGTCAAATTGTGCCTAGTGTGTCAGCATACTTATTTCTGATTATCTGAAAATAAACAACATGCTTATTCTACAAAGACAGAGGACCTGCTGAAAGCTTAGAGGAACACACAAGACTACTCAAAATGATTCCATATGTTACACTGTAGGGTTGCTGCGTAGTTAGTTATACAAGGGAAAGAGATCAAAACCCTGTACAGACACCTGATATCGGACTTGAAACGCCAAGTGGAAACAGAACTAGTCAGCGTCTTCATTTATACACAATTTACAATATTTGATTCAAAATAAAAATCACAAGAAAAATACATCTGTTTCTGCTACAATTCCTTCCCCTCCCCCATCCACCCCCCAGTGAAAAGTCTTCTAATAAAAGGTATCATATTACCACCACTGTCTGGTTTTGGTCTAATTCTGAGATCCCGGCTTGGGACAGTTAACACGAAAAGGAATGGCAATACTTGGAATTTATATAATGTACACATTTTATCCAAGGATCTCAAGTACTTGCAGTCATGTCTCCAGATCTGAGAAATCACGGTTCAATGGAAGCCAGAGTGCTGGACGAATGCTGGGCAGGTTGCATGGGGTGTGAAATCCCTTGGCTAAGTCTACGATCAAACAAGGTCAAAGTTGGTTGGCTAGAGCTGGGCTCAATTTCTCTTTCCAGACATATACCATCAGTCAGTTTTACCCTCTCTTAAACCACACACCCATCTCCAGGTTACTACCTCGATTTAAGACCAACTGAAGAAGCCATGTCCTCATGATAATGCAGCAGCATAAAAAGCAAAAACAGAGAAACACATTCATCAGCAACTGGCCAAAGGAGATGGGGTTGGGAGGATTGATTTGGGAGGCCATTCCTAGCAAGAATGAGACAAAGGTGTCAATTCACTAGTTTCAGTTACAGTTAAGCTTTTGGTGGAGTCGATTCCAGCAGAGGTGAAGCTCATGGCATCTAGCGTTTGATTTAAGATAATGCTATTGAAGAAGGGTAATGAGAAAACACAGCAAACTAACAGGGAGGAGCTGGCCAAGGAGTATCTGGAGGGCCAAAGTGATTTTCTTTCCTTATCATCTCTATGGGAGAAGGCAAGGGGTAGTAGGAGATTAGGGCTAGAGGGCCCCTTATTTGCAGATTTAAAAAAAAAATCATTTTCTTTTAACTCTGTAATGAAAATGTATATTACGGTATGAAGGTTACAGAACTGCATCTGCTACTGGGTCACGGCTACAGGTCTATGAGCTGATCCACCAGCAGTAAAGACCTGGCTAGGTTGGGAAGACTGGACTCAGAGCTTCCACTGCTGTTTCTAGAGTGCCCACCTGGAAGTGGAGAGATAGGAATTCAGGACAAAACACAGAGGGTTAGGGTTTAGATGTGCAGAACAAGCAAAGGAGAAACAAAACAAAACAAAACACTCTAGAGAAACAACAATTTACATTTTGCAAACTCTTACATGTTAATTTTTAAACATATAAATTAGTGATCCACCACCTCCCACCAAACGTTCAAGCACTGTGTGCATACCCTACTGTAGGCAGGAGACCTTGCAGAGAGGATGCTATTTGCAAATGAATATTTATTTTGCCTGAGAACTGCTGGCTGTACACTAACTTCCTGATACCATCAACTCATTTCCCTGTAAAGTAAAAATCAGTAATTTTTGATTTGGGGAGGAATTAGTTATTAAGACTACTGTAATAAAAACATGCTTTAAAAATATATAGATGGGGGGTGGGGTAGGGAGGGTGGGAGGGAAATGCAAGAGGGAGGGGATATGGGAATATGTGTATAAGTATAGCTGATTCACTTTGTTATACAGCAGTAACTAAAACAACATTGTAAAGCAATTACACTCCAATAAAGATGTTAAAAAAAAACAAAACAGCTTTGGGTTTTTGAGTGTAGAAAATAAATAAATAAATAAATAAATGTAAATAACACCTATATATGTTGTGTATATGTGTGTGTATACGTGTGTGTGTATATATATATATATATATATATATATATATGGTCTTAGGGCAATTCAGTGTTTTATGGCATGGTCAAATGATTTTAATCCAACAAAGAAGAAAAAGGATGCTCCACAAATGTCCAAAAGATGCAAATGATATCAAAGTACCATTGTTAATCTCTTTGGGAAGAATATTTATTACAGATTGTTCTAATCATGATAAGAAATATCCTGTGCGTTGTTTTTTTGTGTTTTTTTTTTTAAATATATATCTTCAGGTTTCCATTGACTGAAGATCACTTTATTTTTAGCTTGATACTTTGTAAAAACCAGCTTTTAGTCAAACTATTACTTTTAGTCAAATATTACTTTTCTTCTCTCTAAATAAACACCATGGTCATGCTTTAAGATACCTATATTAGTACCTTTACCTGTGTCTCCATCTATCTACACTGGCCCAGCCCACAATGATTGTTATTACCCCCAATTTCCTTCATTAAATGTTGATGCTTTTTCCCTCCCCTTGTAGATTAGGTACGTTACTATTTTGAAGAGAGCTGATGTCAAACTCTTCTCTTTTCCCCATCCTCTCTTTCTTACCTTGTGGGTTTTTGGTTATCAATACAGGAATAGGGTCAAACTCATCTTCTGCCACCTTGTCCGAGCCCTCAGGGACATCAAAACCTGAGATGAGATTACTATCTTCTGCAGCTTAATACAGAATGCAAGTACACAAGCAGAAACAACAGAGGTAGAGATTAGCAAATGAGAGAATACATAAGAGGCACACAGTTCCCAACTGTACAATCACTGTTGTTTTTAAAGATGAAAATGCTTATTTTCCTGAGTTGAAATAAAAGTAGTAAAGCTGGAAAACTTGGGGAAATAGAAAATAATGCTTCAGAGCTGGCCGTGTTAAGACTTTCATAAATGAGAAGGGAGAAGGGTTATAGGAAGAAATCTCCCTACCTTTGTAAGGCCATTAAATGTAGTTATTGTAAGGTATCTCTTCACCGTCAGTAATTCACAAAGGCACGGGATTTAGTCATTTATCTTCTTTATTGAGCAAACAGAGGCCGGACTAACAATATTCAGAAACACTCAAAAACCAAGGGTAGGGTGGAGATAATCAGTCACCCTTAAAGAAGTAACCAGTGTACACAAGGTAAACAGAATACTTCTGAAAGAACTCACTGCCCTGTGACTGGGAAAAAAGACATTCAAACACTGATGCCCCTGTAATGTTGGGGCACAAGATCACATGCACTGAGATTTCAAGCTGAAGTTTGCTAGAAGTTCTCCATTCTACAAGCAAGTGCTAGCTGAGCAACTATTTTGCAAGTGATGTTTCTCTGTAATTACGCATTGCTGCAGACACACTCCTGTCAGACATAATTGGCTAAATAGGTAACTTCTCTCTACACGCTCTATAAAAACATAGTCATTTTAATGCTATTAAGGGTCAAAACAAAAACTCAGCTATTACCATTGCAAACCAAAGGCTGATAATTTTTTAGTCATCTCAGGGAGGCTTCCTTCCTAAATTTCCTTCAGAAAGGACCTACAAGCTGTTCCTTTAATATGTATTTGCTCCTTCCAGAAAACCACGTTCACTATCCAAGCACAGAAAGTTTAGTGAATGCCTGTGTACAGTAAGCCAGGCATGGTGCCTGTCACTCTCACGAACTACTCACTGAATAGAGCTCAATTCAAGCTACCTCTGTCCCTCAGAATTTCAAACCAGTATTAACCCAAGACTAAGAAATGGAAACAGTAGATTAGAAAGAGAAACCCAGTAATTAATCATGACTCAAAGGTTAACTAAAATTCAAAACTTTTACGAGTTCCATCTTTGAGGACTGACTTTTGAAGAACGATGCTTTTTTCTTTATTGTAGTAATCACTATCAAAAAACTTTACATCTGATTTAATGAAACAGTTTTAAGTTCTAAGGCCAACAGGTATCTAATTATAGTCAGTTAGTGGACAGTCAACTCAACCCTGAGCTGACTGCAAAGGTATGTAGCTCTGTCTTTAATAGAAAGCATGGAATATCTGCATTCCAGGTGACTGCCAGAAAGCAACATCTCCACAGTCTGTTGTCCCAGCCTTATTAAATATTCTTACTGAGAGGAACTTTAACACAGGGGCTAAGAGTACAAACTCAAGTTTTCCACTTAAGGAGGTGGTTAAAAAACTTCACTAGCAAAGACTTTTGTCAAGGAAAATTCTCAGGAGTTGCTCAGTTCTTCTCCTCTAAGGATATATGTGGGCCCAAGAAGAGGAAAGCATTTACCTTTATGGGCCGGAGCAGAGATCGCTATGGGGGCAAATTCTTCCAGAAGGTCAGTAGTAGGGTTAGAAAGCAGAGAGCAATCAATCAGGGAATCTTCCCCGGTGAGAGAATCTGAGTCCAGATTAACAGCATCCCAGGTCAGTGATGGCATTAAATGGCACACACAACAATATCACGAGGTTAGGTCTTAGCCTTTAAGTTATTCCATTTATTGGGTTGGCCAAAACCCGTAAGAGAGTACAAAACCCCGAACGAACTTTTTGGCCAACCCAATACATTATACATACAAGCCAAGGCGGGAGAAAGAAAACCAAAAGAAACCCGTTAAGCACTCTGGATTTTCATCTATAGAAACATGTATTTCTAAACTTCTCTTAACAGATATATATAAATATGGAAGAATTTTTTTGCTCAGAGGTTGCTGGTTAAGCAAGTAAATGGTCTGGATGCCAATAAAACTTTGGCAACTCAGTTCTCAGCAAATGCCATTAGGGGAAAAGGACTTTGCAACTAAAGAGTTTCACTTAAACTTTCCCTAAACATTCATTGAAAAAAGTTGCTATAAGATGAGGTATCCAAGCTGACAAGAAGGGGGTTGTCCCTGGCTTATTATTAGCAGAATATGGCATGATTAGGCAGTACTTTTTTAGAACTCAACCCAATCCCCATTCAAAATAGAATGATCTTGTCTCTTATTAGTATTCTTTAAATCTGAATTACTCCTTTGAACACATGATTTTGCTTTTACTTAAGGAACAGAAGGAAGGTTAAATTCAGAGTTCAAGTATTTCAACACATAAATTGTTTTCTGGGAGAGTTTTCTAGGAGAAAACAGCCAAGTAAGCAGAAGGAAAAACAACCATATTGTCTTCTGTGTCATTTTTTTTTTTTAACCTGGATGAGTTTATTCTCATATTTCCTAGACTTCTAATTGTTTCTGTTCCAAGTGAGCAAAGTGGACACTTTTATCAAGGTAATTATGGACTCAATAAAAATGAAGGTTATCAAATCTGTATTTAAGGAATTGTAGTTAAGGAATGGATCCAGGGAAGATTTCAACTTTGCCTACAATTTAATAGCAAATCACCTAGATGTGATTAAAGCTCTGTGCTGGGAATAGAATGTTAACATACATAACACGAGCCCCCACGGACACCACTGACATTGTTAGATCCGAAAGACTGCTTAGTACCCAGGAGGAGTTAAGGGCATCCTTACAACTCAGCAGAGTTCTTTAATTAAGGAAGTAGAGGGAACCCGCCACCAGTGACAAAAATCTTCAATAAAGACAGACTGAAACCAAAGAAAGCCCAGGGATCACTCTACAAAGAACATGGCTCCAAAAAGGTACTCTACTCTTTAGTGAGGAAACACATCGCTCAATATCTAAAGCTGGGGCTGTAATGATGCAGAGCATCCATTCCAGGAGGAACTAACCAGGCTGTGAAATAAGCCCAGGACCATCTGCCGCAGGTGGAAAGCCTGACTCAGAGGGCTCCCCGAACTGACCAGTTCCTGCAGCCCCAGAGACTCCTGACTGACCTGTGCGGTTTGAGGTCACAGATTCCGTCTGAGATGGGAGGCGCTGGGCCACCGGGGGCTCCAGTCCTGGTATCAGACTCTCAACAGCAACATCAGCTTTTTCTTTTGTAACAGAGCATTAAGAGAGGAGAGGAAAGGGTAAGGGAAAGGTAATCAGAAGGTTCCTTGGATGATTCTGTGAAGGCTTTCTTCTGCATGTCTCTAAAATGCCCATCTCAGGTAAGATGGAAAGCACAGTAAGTTGCTTTCTTTCTGCTGCTTCGAGTGTCTGGGCTTCACTGACAGAGTGGGCACGTGCAAGGTTAACCACGGTGGCTAGTCTCGGTGATTCTCAGTTTTTACAGATAAATGCTGAATGCGAGCTATTCAAGCAGACCTCTTACGTGTCAGAAGACATAGGCTCAAAGGCGCCTTAATGTCTTCTGGTAATTGTGCTTTTCTTAAGGGATAAACTTGGGGGCAAACATACTCTGTGCCTTGCAAAGGCCACTAGTCCACCTCAAATCCCATGCCATGCTGTAGCTGGAGGTATTCTTTACCGTGTGACATGCCCCAGCTGGAGGAGCATCTCTCTGAAGGCTCATGGCATTTCTGAGTTCTAGGACTTTGTGTTCCTGTAGTACAGGGGCCCCGGACGTTTTATAGGTCTTGACTGCCTTGCGGCTGGAGCACAAGAAAATGTAAAAGCAAGCAGATCAAGCCCCTGCCCTGGATTCTACTCATAGGGCCTCAACACGGGGCAAACGTTTTCTCAGTTACTGACACTTGGCACATACGGAGGCCTTCTAAAGAAGAATCTGCTAAATGTGAAGTCCACCTGGAAACCAACTTTTTTCATGAAGCTTTTGTAACGAAATGTGAATTTTTCCACATTCCCCCTAGTTCACAAGAAATTCACTCTAGAAATCTCAGTGTTTCAAGAATAAATAACGGTGCTGTGCTGCTGAAAGGCAGAGATAACACTTCGTTGGGGGCGATAACAAGGGAGATTAAACAGCCCTGGCTTCTGGGTTAGCACAAGGCATCACTCCAACACCAGGAGGCTTCGTCCGCTCCTCAGCAGGGCTACTCAGTAGGGATCTGTTAACCAGTTAGTTGCCATTTTTGAAACAGACACACATATCATGCATGACTGAAGAAACAGAGATGATGACTTTACCAATTACAGCATCAGAAGTGCTACCAAAAGGATCTGTCATAGGCAAGAGGTCAGGGAGCAGAAGAGAAGTGTCAGGAGATTTGAGTCCCTCGATTAGTTTTTCTAGGTTGGGCAGAGAAGTAAAGAGAAAGCAAAAATGCAATGAGATATTCAAGTAAGCCGATCATTTATCATTTTCTATACAAACACATTTTAGGGGTCAAAATTTTACATAGATTCAGCATAAAAACAAATACTGCTAGTATCTTGTTAAAAATAGGCTCTCAAAGTTTAAAAATGATTATTTCCCCACATGAAGTAGTCACTTTGTAAGGCATTCAAGATGCTGCCCTAAGTTTATTTTTAAATTTGTGGTATAATTTATGCTGAATAAAAGCCACCAATTTTAAGTGTACAATCTGATGTATTTTGACAAATATACACAAAAGCACCACTGAAATAATGAGGTAGAACATTTCCATCACCCCAAAAAGGACCCTTGTGCCCCTCTCTAGTCAATGCCTTCCTCTTACCCCCAGACGCTGGCAGCAACTGATCTGCTTTCTGTCCTTATAGCTTTGCTTTTTCTACCATTTCCTACATAGTATGTAGTCTTTTCTGATGTCCTTCATTTAGCATAACGTTCCTGAGATTCCTCCATGTTGTGGCATACATCAGTAGTTTGTTTTATTGCTGAGTAGTGTTTCACTGTATGAATGGACCACATTTTGTTGACTCATTCATCAGCTGACGGATATTTGGTTATTTCCAGCTTTTAGCTATTAAAAATAAAGCTGCCATAAACATATGCATATAAGTCTTTTTGAATCTCTCTCTTTTTTTTTTGTCTTGCATTTAGAAATGGTTTATAACTCACCAAGAGAAGCAATGAAACCACACCTAAGTTAACTTTAACAATCATTTATTGTCTGCCAACCGAGAGCTTGTGACACCCCTGGTATACTCTTATTATTAAACTGTCAAATCTCACAAAATTCACTTAAGCCTGCAGATGGATTACTTTTGATGTCTTTTGGCTAAAAAAACAAAAGGACATGAGAAGCCACCAGATTTGTCACACCTGATAACTTAATGTGTGATAACATGGACACATCAAGGATCCTTCCAAGACAACTCTTTAGCCTGATCCATCAACAACTCTCTACATGTAACCTAATAAAAGTAGAGCATTAAAATAAAGTTTCTCAAGCAATTAAAAAAAAAGCAGAGCATTAACTTGACACAAAATAATGAATCATAGACTCTTACAGAAAGAAGGGAATTAAGAGCTCATACTTCCTTTTACTTACAAAGAGACTGAGACCACATAACTTCTATAATTTGCCCAGTTAAAGGCCTGTTAACAATGTTTTTTCTATCACAAAAATAAGCTGCCTTTAAGATAAAGCTAGAATTAAAATGTCTGAGAAAAAGAAATGCAAAGTTCAAGTATGTGTATATAACATTTTAATGAATCTGTATTCTTCTAGGCTATCAGGAATCAAGATAAGCAAAGATGAAATTGATATTTACTGAGGGATAGAAACCAAATTTTAGGTGATCTGTAATTTAGGTGATCTATAACTACACAGATGAAACAAAATAATGGATTTTAGCGTCTTGGCAAGATAATTTGCTTTGGTACAATTAACATACTGCAGAAAAAGCCATTTTTATACGTGAAACCAATTTACCATCTTTGAAATGTATAACATGCGGCTATCTTTGAATTAAATACCAATATGCTACGTATCTCATTTATACCTAATTTATATTGAAGGAAGGAAGGAAGGAAGAAAGCAGCCTCTCATCAGCAGGGAAAAAAAAAAACAGGGTTCTAACCAAGTATACAAGTGTAATAACATCAGCACTAATCTTGAACTGTATATGACATTATAAGAAAAGATGTTTAAAATATCTTGGACAATTTTCAGCATACTGGCAAAAGTAAGATGGTTTTCCCCAAAAGTCTGATTTTTCATTATTCTGAACACTAGCTTTTGTTTTATTCCCCCGACCCGGAAAGGTTCTTTTACTTAAAAAAAAAAAAAAAAAAAAAAAAAAAAAGTAATGGTCTTCTATCACTTTTAGCACACAGATATTTGCAATCTTGTGAAGCACTGGATAAAAAGTAAAGGCCCCAACATTACTTGTTTTTCATACAGCAGTTTGTCTTGGCCTCTCCAGTGACTGGGTGTGACCCTGGGGCAGTTCCTGAAACAGATCTCCTTATCTGTAAAAGACAGACACCTCCCCCTAACCTTTTTGTATTAGTCACTCAAACATCATCTCTAAGCCTTTCTCCACCCTCCCGACCACATTAGGAACTTTCTGGAACAATCTGCTTTCACTTCTCCTGCAGCCCTGAAGGCAGGGAAGGTGTCTTCTTAATTTCTGTGTCCCCAGTTCCTGGTTCCTTCTAGTCCTCTGTCAAATCTCTGCCTTTTGGCTTCACTGGGGAAGTGGGAAGAACAGGGGATCAATGGCAAAAAAGCAGGTCCTTCAACAAGAATCTAATTTTTTAAATTAGCCATTAGCAAAAAGCATGAGGGTACGTGTGTGCATGCATGCATACCTGTGTTGTATCGTAAGATGGAACGGGGTGGGGATGGGGTAAACTGCCACATTCTTTTCTGACCAAACCTCGAAGGAACAGGCTGTTCACACAGATAATCTGGATGGTCACTGCTGCTTAGGAATATTCAAATCTTAGAACTGTGGGCGGGAGGAGCAGGGGTCAGAGTAACATCAGGCAGAAAAACAGGAGTGAGAGGCCAGGGCTGCTTCATAAGTCACATCGGCAGCCTGTGCAAAAATGGTTTCTTTCACTCCCGGGGCTCTTGCGGCTGTCGGTTACTCAGTACTGACCCCCAGGTGCTATTATAACAATGGTTGTCACTTGCATTTGTAGAGTTCAATGTCAAACATTTTCATTCATTATTCACAAAAAAACCTGGGTTTGGTAATACTGATACAGTTGAGAGTGGACATCAGAAAACGTGAGAATGCGTGACTTGTCCAAAGTCACAGATGGGACATGGTAGAGCCTGGACTTGACTTCAACGTTTCCTCCACATTCTGTCTACAGGGTCTGCTTAGCTCCATAACCAGAGGAGAAAGTGTTTTCACACAGACATGGTCCCATGCACAATGGTCAAGTTATAAAAGATATGTTAACACTGGAAGGAACTTCAGATCTTATCCAATTAGCCTTCTCATCTGCAGGTGAGGAAACAGCTCCAGAGAGGTGAAGTAACTTGCCTAAGATCTTACAGCAAGTAAGCCACAGAGCTAGCTAGGACTAGGACCCAGAGCTTTATGTATAGAGATTCAATCTCCTGGTTTAACTAAGGCTTTGATTGCTTTAAAGTGTACAGACTCTTAGAAGATAAATTTTAAGCTATCACTGGTCATTTTTGGTCACTGTAAATGAAGAATGTGAGGACAGATTGTAATGGGAGGGAAAGATTGTAATGGGAGGTACAGGAGGCTGACAGTCTCTAAATCACAGCCTGGAGGCCTCCCAGGTGCATCAAGGTCTGGCTTTGATATCCTTCCTTTTATGAATTCTGGCCTCTCTCTCAAATTTTTATAAAAACTCTCTGAGGCCATGTATCATGATGCCGGGGTGGGAAAGAGCAGAGAAGAGGTGGTGAATTTAGGAAACTAGGCAGGAAGTGTTCTTTACGATCCAAAACCTTGATCAAGTTCTACACGTATGACGATACTTGTTGCTATCTAATGAACAAAGACTTTTAAAATTTTACTTGAATCATGGGAAATGGCTTCTCTGGATGCAAAAACAAAACATATCTTCTAGGACAGTTCATACCTGAAATGTACAAAGACACACACTAATTCTCAATTATACAGAGTGACAGACGAACGAAAACCAGAAATAATTCATAAATTGTATTTTGCAATGATTTAATCCTCCTGAGAAACATTTAATCTTTTATTGTGATGCTATACATTTTCATTTGGGGTCTGCAAAATCCTCCCAAATGAATAAGTAACATGAAAGAGTCAAAGGGCCTGAGTTTAAGTTAATTAAGTTACCTAACTTTTCTAAGCATCAGTTTCTCACCTGTAAACAGAGGAGAGGAACTACTTTAAAGGGCTTTTAGGATTAAATGGGCATATTTATCAGAATTAATGTGTGTACATGTGCATATAAATTGAAGTACTTAGCCCATAAAAGAGGATTAACATCTCCTTTAAGTAAGAGGACTAGATAGGTCAGCCGGCTACAGATGCTTGAGACTACAGTAGTGAAGGCAGGTGAAGTTCTAGATTTTACTCAAATGCTTTGGTATGAAAACAGAATAAGCAGAATTCCCTGAATAAAGTGAAGTGGGAGGTGGAGGCAGCTTGGTCTAGTAGAGGAAGAAAAGGCACTGAGAGCCAGGGGACCTGGGTTCTGCACTAAGTCTATGTGGCACTTCGGGCAAATCACTGTTTCTCTCTGGATCTAAGTTTTCTTACTGATAAAATGAAGATAAATGTAAAGGTGCTGTCCACCTCTAAAAGTTCAATCAACCAGTGTGAGGGGAAAAACAGGAAGTACGAACTGGCGGCTTAGAAGATGGACTGCTTAGTGATGACACTGGAACTCTGAACTGGTACTAATGGCAAGGAAGAACACCTGGAGGGCTCCTCAGTGACATGGGCAGGAGCTAAAATGAGTGGCCTCAAGGTGACAGGTTTTGGGAAATGCAGAGAGCTGTTCAACGTGCAAACTCAGCCCAGACATAAGTGGCCAGGAGAACAGGGTGACGAGGTGGGGGAATATCAAAGCTTGCTCCTCATCTGAGAAAAGAACAAACCGCAATTGTTTTCTACCTTAGTGTAAAAATAATACATGTTTATTGTATAAAATCTGGGAAATACAGATAAGCTAAAGGATAAAAGTAGGAAGAGCTTCAAGATGGCGGAAAAGGGAGACACGGAGATCACCTTCCTCCCCACAAATACATCAGAAATACATCTACATGTGGAACAGCTCCTACAGAACACCTACTGAACGCTGGCAGAAGACCTCAGACTTCCCAAAAGGCAAGAAACTCCCCATGTACCTGGGTAGGGCAAAAGAAAAAAGTAAAAACAGAGACAAAAGAATAGGGACGGGACCTGCACCAGTGGGAGGGAGCTGT
>NC_041225.1:84123555-84124443 GCF_002837175.3 Physeter macrocephalus
TATCACCGCGGACCCCAGAGACGGGCATGAGACGCTAAGGCTGCTGCTGCCGCCACCAAGAAGCCTGTGTGCGAGCACAGGTCACTCTCCACACCTCCCCTCCCGGGAGCCTGTGCAGCCTGCCACTGCCAGGGTCCCGGGATCCAGGGACAACTTCCCCAGGAGAACGCACGGTGCGCCTCAGGCTGGTGCAACGTCATGCCGGCCTCTGCCGCCACAGGCTCGCCCCGCATCCGTAACCCTCCCTTCCCCCGGCCTGAGTGAGCCAGAGCCCCCGAATCAGCTGCTTCCTTAACCCCGTCCTGTATGAGCGAAGAACTGACGCCCTCAGGCGACCTACACGCAGAGGCGGGTCCAAATCCAAAGGTGAACCCCCGGAAGCCGTGCGAACAAAGAAGAGAAAGGGAAATCTCTCCCAGCAGCCTCAGGAGCAGTGGATAAAAGCTCCACAATCAACTTGATGTACCCTGCATCTGTGGAATACCTGAACAGACAACGAATCAGCCCAAATTGAGGAGGTGGACTTTGGGAGCAAAGATATATATATATTTTTTCCCTTTTTCTCTTTTTGTGAGTGTGTATGTGTATGCTTCTGTGTGTGACTTTGTATAGCTTTGCTTTTACCATTTGTCCTAGGGTTCTGTCTGTCCGTTTTTTTTTTTTTTAACTTTAAAAATATTTTTTCTTAATAATTATTTTTTATTTTAATAACTTTCTTTTCTTTTCTTTTCTTTTATCTCTTTCTTTCTTTCTATTTTTTTCTCGCTTTTATTCTGAGCCGAGTGGATGAAAGGCTCTTGGTGCTCCATCCAGGTGTCAGGGCTGTGCCTCTGAGGTGGGAGAGCCAAGTTCAGGACACTGATCCACAAGAAACCTCCCAGCTCCATG
>NC_041225.1:84124453-84125523 GCF_002837175.3 Physeter macrocephalus
ACCCTATGCCAAACAACAAGCAAGACAGGAACACAACCCCATCCATTAGCAGAGAGGCTGCCTAAAATCATAATAAGGCCACAGACACCCCAAAACACACCACCAGATGTGGACCTGCCCACCAAAAAGACAAGATCCAGCCTCATCCACCAGAACACAGGCACTAGTCCCCTCCACCAGAAAGCCTACACAACCCACTGAACCAAGGGACAGAAACCAAAAACAATGGGAACTACATACCTGCAGCCTGTGAAAAGGAGACCCCAAACACAGTAAATTAAGCAAAATGAGAAGACAGAAAAACACACAGCAGGTGAAGGAGTTAAGGCAAAAACCCACCAGACCTAACAAATGAAGAGGAAATAGGCAGTCTACCTGAAAAAGAATTCAGAATAATGATAGTAAAGATGATCCAAAATCTTGGAAATACAATAGAGAAAATACAAGAAATGTTTAACAAGGACCTAACTTTACAGACAAGCAAAAGCTAAGAGAATTCAGCACTACCAAACCAGCTTTACAACAAATGCTAAAGGAACTTCTCTAGGCAGGAAACACAAGAGAAGGAAAAGACGTACAATAACAAACCCAAAACAATTAAGAAAATGGTTATAGGAACATACATATCGATAATTACCTTAAATGCAAATGGATTAAATGCTACAACCAAAAGACATACACTGGCTGAATGGATACAAAAACAAGACCCGTATATACACTGTCTACAAGAGACCCATGTCAGACCTAGGGACACATACAGACTGAAAGTTAGGGTATGGAAAAAGATATTCCATGCAAATGGAAATCAAAAGAAAGCTGGAGTAGCAATTCTCATATCAGACAAAACAGACTTTAATCAAGCCTTGGTAAATTTAATAAAATTGAAATCATATCAAGTACCTTTTCCGACCACAATGCTATGAGACTAGATATCAATTACAGGAAAAAATCTGTAAAAAATACAAACACATGGAAGCTAAACAACACACTACTTAATGACCAAGAGATCACTTAAGAAATCAAAGAGGAAATCAAAAAATACCTAGAAACAAATGACAATGAAAACATGA
>NC_041225.1:84126786-84128543 GCF_002837175.3 Physeter macrocephalus
ATCAAGTGGGATTTATCCCAGGGATGCAAGTATTCTTCAATATATGCAAATCAATCAACGTGATACACCATATCAACAAACTGAAGAAGGAAAACCATGTGATCATCTCAATAGATGCAGAGAAAGCTTTTGACAAAATTCAACACCCATTTATCATAAAAACCCTGCAGGAAGTAGGCATAGAGGGAACTTTCCTCAACATAATAAAGGCCATATATGACAAACCCACAGCCAGCATTGTTCTCAATGGTGAAAAACTGAAACCATTTCCACTAAGATCAGGAGCAAGACAAGGTTGCCCACTCTCACCACTCTTATTGAACGTAGTTTTGGAAGCTCTAGCCACAGCAATCAGAGAAATAAAAAGAAATAAAAGGAATCCAAATAGGAAAAGAAGAAGTCAAGCTCTCACTCTTTGCAGATGACATGATACTATACATAGAGAATCCTAAAGATGCTACCAGAAAACGACTAGAGCTAATCAATGAATTTGGTAAAGTAGCAGGATACAAAATTAATGCACCGAAATCTCTGGCATTCTTAGACACTAATGATGAAAAATCTGAGAGTGAAATTAGAAAACACTCCCATTTACCATTGCCACAAAAAGAATAAAATATCTAGGAAGAAACCTACCTACGGAGACTAAAGACTTGGATGCAGAAAACTATAAGACACGGATGAAAGAAATTAAAGATGATACAAATAGGTGGAGAAATATATCCTGTTGTTGGAATGGAAGCATCAACATTGTAAAAAGGACTCTACGTCCCAAAGCAATCTACAGATTCAATGCAATCCCTATCAAACTACCAAAGGCAATTTTTACAGAACTAGAACAAAAAAATTCACAATTTGTATGGAAACACAAAAGACCCCGAATAGCCAAAGCAATCTTGAGAAAGAAAAACGGAGCTGGAGGAATCAGGCTCCTGGACTTCAGACTATACTACAAAGCTACAGTAATCAAGACAGTCTCTTCAATAAGTAGTGCTGGGAAACCTGGACAGCTACATGTAAAAGTATGAAATCAGAACACTCCCTAACACCATACACAAAATAAGCTCAAAATGGATTAAAGACCTAAATGTAAGGCCAGACACTATCAAACTCTTAGAGGAAAACATAGGTAGAACACTCTACGACATAAATCACAGCAAGATCCTTTTTGACCCACCTCCTAGAGAAATGGAAATAAAAACAAAAATAAACAAATGGGACCTAATGAAACTTAAAAGCTTTTGCACAGCAAAGGAAACCATAAAGGAGATGAAAAGACAACCCTCAGAATGGGAGAAAGTATTTGCAAATGAAGCAACTGACAAAGGATTAATCTCCAAAATTTACAAGCAGCTCATGCAGCTCAATATCAAAAATAACAAACAACCCAATCCAAAAATGGGCAGAAGACCTAAAGAGACATTTCCCCAAAGAAGATATACAAATTGCCAACAAACACATGAAAGAATTCTCAACATCATTAATCATTAGAGAAATGAAAATCAAAATGAGGTATCATCTCACACTGGTCAGAATGGCCATCATCAAAAAATCTGCAAAGGGCTTCCCTGGTGGCGCAGTCGTTGAGAGTCCACCTGCCAGTGCAGGGGACATGGGTTCGTGCCCCAGTCTGGGAAGATCCCACATGCCGCAGAGCGGCTAGGCCCATGAGCCATGTCCGCTGAGCCTGCGCATCCAGAGCCTGTGCTCCACAACGGGAGAGGCCACAACAGTGAGAGGCCCGCGTACCACACACA
>NC_041225.1:84128812-84130550 GCF_002837175.3 Physeter macrocephalus
AACCATAATTCAAAAAGAGTCATGTACCAAAATGTTCATTGCAACTCTATTTACAATAAGCAGGAGATGGAAGCAACCTAAGTGTCCATCATCGGATGAATGGATGAAGAAGATGTGGCCCATATATACAATTGGATATTACTCAGCCATAAAAAGAAACAAAATTGAGGTATTTGTAGTGAGGTGAATGGACCTATAATCTGTCATATAGAGTGAAGTAAGTCAGAAAGGGAAAAACAAATACCTTATGCTAACACATATATATGGAATCTAAGAAAAAAAAAGTTCATGAAGAACTTAGGGTAAGATGGGAATAAAGACACAGAACTAGTAGAGAATGGACTTGAGGATATGGAGAGGGGGAAGGGTAAGCTGTGACAAAGTGAGAGAGTGGCATGGACATATATACACTACCAAACGTAAAATAGATAGCTAGTGGGAAGCAGCTGCATAGCACAAGGGAGATCAGCTCGGTGGTTTGTGACCACCTAGAGGGGTGGGATAGGGAGGGTGGGAGGGAGGGAGATGCAAGAGGGAAGAGATATGGGGATATATGTATATGTATCACTGATTCACTTTGTTATAAACCAGAAACTAACCATTGTAAAGCAATTATATTGCAATAAAGATGTTAAAAAAAATTATACTCCCATAAAGATGTTAAAAAATTTTTTAAAAAAAGGACAAAAATAAAACTACCCATAATTTCCCTTGTAGAGATAGCCACTATTGAGTTTTTAACGAATGCTCTTCCAACCTTTTCTTATAAACTCTGAACATTCAATAAGTATTTAAGCATACTCATGTGCTCTTCAGACAATGTATTAGAAAAGAATTGCTAAGTCAATGAGGAAGTAAAATCTTAAAGGCCATGCTGTCCTCCCTGAAAGCTGTACTAACTGCTACTCCCACTAGCAGGATCTGTGCGTATCCATTTTCTGATACCTTCACCAAGCCTGAGGTGGTAGCTTTTTTTCATCTTTACCAATCTGACAGCAGAAGCTGCAGCACCTCACTGCTTTATAATTGGTACTTCTTGGATTCATCATGATGGTGAACTTTTAGAAAAATATTATTTACTGATAATTCATCTTTTGTCTTTTGTGAATTGTCTGCTCATATTCTTCTGTTGGTGTGATTTTCTTTTCACATTCCCAGTACTATAATCAGTTCTTTCTCAAGTCTCTAGGGTTCCCAAATAAAAATGAGTCAGGTTAAGAGCTTGGAAAAGCACAGAAATCATGGTTAAAAGACTGAGAAGGTGGACCCCTGAAGAAAAATGGGTGCAGAATTAGTTAGCCTGGACCGTGGAAACCGAGAGTGCTTTTTTTTTTTTTAAATGATTTCATATGCTTAATTTTATTTTATTTTATTTTTTATTTATTTATTTATTTTGGCTGTGTTGGGTCTTCGTTTCTGTGTGAGGGCTTTCTCTAGTTGCGGCAAGCGGGGGCCACTCTTCATCGCGGTGCGCGGGCCTTTCACTGTCGCGGCCTCTCTCGTTGCGGAGCACAGGCTCCAGACGCGCAGGCTCAGTAGTTTTGGCTCACGGGCCCAGTTGCTCCGTGGCATGTGGGATCTTCCCAGACCAGGGCTCGAACCTGTGTCCCCTGCATTGGCAGGCAGGTTCTCAACCACTGCGCCACCAGGGAAGCGCTTGGGTAGAATTTTGTTTTTTCTCTCTGTACGCGGGCCTAAATGGGAAGGAAATCTAAAAAAGAGGGGATATATGTATACG
>NC_041225.1:84131885-84133846 GCF_002837175.3 Physeter macrocephalus
GGCCGCTGAGCCTGCGCGTCCGGAGCCTGTGCTCCGCAACGGGAGAGGCCACAACAGTGAGGGGCCTGCGTACCGCAAAAAAAAAAAAAAAAAAAAAAAAAGAAATTCTGACATATGCTACAACATGTATGAACCATGAGGACATCATGTTAAGTGAAAAGAGCCAGTCACAAAAGAACAAATATTGTGTAATTCCACTTATATGAGGCACCTAGAGTAGTCAAATTCATAGAGACAGAAAGTAGAATGGTGGTTGCCAAGGGTTGGGGGGAGAGAGGAACGGAGAGGTATTGTTTAATAGGCAGAGAGTTTCAATTTTGCAAGATGAAAAAAAGTTCTGTGGATGGATGGTGGTGATGGCTGTAAACAATATAAATGTACTTGATGCCAGTGAACTATCCACTTTAAAATGGGAAATTTTGCATTACATATACTTTACCACAATTTTTTTAAATGATTAAATCTTTTGCATTAGCAGGCAGATTCTCAACCACTGCGCCACCAGGGAAGCCCCCGAGAGTGCTTTTAAAGGAGAGGATTGTTAGTACTTTGAAATGAAGGGGGGAATGAGAGGGTCTTCTCTTCTGAGCACCTCCCCTCTCCTTAAACATAAGTCAAATGGCGTGAGGGATTAGGGGAAGAGAGGAGGGGGCAGCTGCTAGAGCTGGAGACAGGGATTAATCCATTTCAGATTCTCATACCACTCCTCCTCTCAAGACTTAGTAACTGAAAATATGAATCACAAAAAAGGGTACAAATCCTTCATAAACCAGTCTAAGGTCAGACAGTCAGAACCACTTCCTGGCAGGAGACCAGGATATACTGCAAGTTGTGAGCTTTTTCTCTTTTAAAATATCAAAGATGAGGGTAGATATCTATTTACACAGGCTAGTAGGACTAAGGGCTTGCTCAAGGCCCATTGCAACCCTAATTAGGACTAAGACTATCAGGGGTAAAGCAGACTGAACTTACAGACATGGAAGAGCCAGAGGCAAGCCCCATGAAAAAAGATGCTTTGGTCGCTACAGCTTTGTGGTCTTGGAAATTTATGTCTTGTCTGACTTGGGGCGTAAGCCCTCATGTCTTGTAACAAGAGATGCTGTTTTTAGAATTTAGTCACTCTAGCTCCTATCACTGAGAAACCAGACACTAAACCATCTGTGACATCTGCAAGCTGGAATCAAAAGTCAACCACCATGACCCATTCCGAGTCCATTTTAGAGAACTGAATCTGTGGGAAGAAAAACTTTCCAGAGTAAAGACACATACTCTGATCAACCTTGGACTTTTTTAAATATCACAAGACAGCAACTGGAAGTGAGGGAGATGCCAAGCAAATAGCTCTGAGAGGAATGCCTATCTTGACAACAAAGCACTGAGAAAACACAGCTTCTCTTGCTTACTTTTCAAGAGAAGACGGAGTGCCATAAGCCAAGAAGTACTTTTTAAAAAACAGTTGTTAATTCTAAGACGTGGCACTTATGGGGCAACTAATGCATTCTTGCTCAGTCTTGTGGAACACTGATGTTGAAAGGTCAGTATTAAGGGGTTGCTATAAAAATCTTTTCCTCAAACTCTGAGCACTGCTGGCAGGAATGTAAAACGGTGTAGTCACTGTGGAAAACAGTATGGCAGTTCCTCAAAAAATTAAAAATAGAGTTACCATTGGTTCTAGTAATTCTATTTCTGGGTATGTACCTCAAAGAGTCTTGAGTTTTGAAGAGATATTTGCAAACTCACGTTCAAAGAAGCATTATTCACAATAGCCAAAAGATAGAAGTAACCCATGTGTCAACTGACAGATGGATAAACAAAACACAACAGAATATTATTCAGCTTTAAAAAGAAATTCTGGGCTTCCCTGGTGGTGCAGTGGTTGGGAGTCCGCCTGCCGATGCAGGGGACGTGGGTTCGTGCCCCGGTCCGGGAGGATCCCATGTGCCACGGAGCGGCTGGGCCCG
>NC_041225.1:84134374-84141581 GCF_002837175.3 Physeter macrocephalus
CCGGAAAGATCCCACATGCCACGGAGCGGCTGGGCCCGTGAGCCATGGCCGCTGAGCCTGTGCGTCCGGAGCCTGTGCTCTGCAACGGGAGAGGCCGCAGCAGAGGGAGGCCCGCATACCACAAAAAAAAAAAAAAAAAAAATCTTTCCACCAATTTTCAGAGAAAATTCCTCAATCTTCTCTACTATTTTTTTAAACCTTTGATACCACCTATAGCTTACCTGTTGCCTAATACAAATAAAAGGCAAAATAAGTGAACACACAGCATATGAGCATCAGTGAAATACTCTGAGGCTCACTAGAGCTAGGCTTCATGTGGCAGCTTTATGAGCATACAAATGCTCGGCTGTGATTTTTTTATGCCAGATTTTCTAAGAAAATTTTTGTTACAATGCTTTGGAAAATAAAAATACTCCTTAAAAAAAAAAGAAAAACACCTCCAATTATCCAGTGTCCCTTCACTTAGAGTTTAACAATTGCTAATATCAAGGAATTCTACTTTGATGGCTCTTAGTTGTGCAAAGGTCATAGGTCATAAGAGAAAGTTTCATTTCTGTAAAACAAAAATACCACTGCTAAGACTTTTTGATAACTAGAACTGGCCCCCTGGGAATAAGGGCCTGGAACCAAAGCTGTTATAGCACTTCCTATCTTTATACTAATTCAGAGTTCCCAAAGCAATTTCAAATACATGATTTCATCTGAGCCACACAAGCCAGTCTGCAGGTAGGTTCTACTATGGCCAATGCTGAGGAGGAGGAGAACACAGAGTTTGAGTGATTTGAACAAAATCACTTAGCTACTAAGTGGCTAGAACCAAGCTCTTACAAGTGCAAATCCATTCTTGTATTTCCCTAACCCTTAAATTTAGCTCTCTAGTCAAAGGCTTTATTGAGCTGGGATCTGTCCCCAAAAGACCCCTCACTGTGTGGGTGCTGTGAGCCACCAAGAGGAAGGAGCACAGTCACAGCAGCACTAAGGCCTCACTTCCTTACTCACGAAGAGAGAGATTACTGGACATACCCACTGGTCAGTATTATTTCTGGCTCAAAGAAAATCATATATGAAAACATTTAAAAAGCATAAAATAAAATGTTAAGTCACAAAAGGCATAGTTGTCAGGAGACTAAGGTTCCATGATTCGCACCATCAGGAAGGCTAAGTGTGGGAGGGAAGCATGTATGTAAACCCAACCAACCAACCAACCAACCAACACACCTGACCGGTGTCCACCACCGGTGGAGGGAGTGACAACTGCTTGCTTTGAGGGTCAGGAGACAAACCTGCAGTCTGCCAAGGTACCAGAGACCGTAAACTCTCAGCCCTTTCCTCACTCGGGCATTTCAAGATGCTGAGGAAGGACACAGGGATAAAGGAGCTATATAACTGAATGTGCTACAGGCTGGGCATATAATAGTAAATAAAGTAATCAAAGACACAGCAGTCACATGCCATACTTAGCCCAAATTCTGGAGAGCATCATGAAAGGAGGAGCTGAACGATCTGCTGAGCTTAGCTACTACTTTCATCCCAGGGTTTGGCAGCTTCCTGACATGTGGGCTGTGCCTCTGTTTATGCCCCCTCAAGAGTGGGAAGGAGGCCTGGCTAGGGGTTGGTGGACTCACAGACGGAAGGCTATGGAGATAGTAGTCTGGTGTTTGGTAGCTGGGGATGAAAATGGAGGGTGATGGGGCTGCCAAAAGCCTTTTGGCCTCAGGTTTCATTTACTTTATTCATCTAATCTGCAAATACTCATTGAGTGCCAGCTACACCTGGCAGTGTTCTCAGCATTAACGGTACACTGGTAAATAAGACAGACAAGGTCCCTCCCTCAGGACACTGACATTCTGGTGGAGAAAGAGGAATGAACAAGTAGAAATAGACAATGTCATGATAAATGCTATGAAGAAAAAAGCCAGGGGGTGTGAGCGATAGTGCCCGTGGGACCACGTCGGGCCTCTCTGAGAAGACAGCAATTAAGCAGAGACCCAAATGTCGAATGATAAGAAGGAAAAGCTCTCCAGGCAGAGTACCAGAAAGTGCAAAGGCCCTGATGTGGGAATAAGCTTACCTTAGCTTATTGGAGGAAAGACTGAAGGGAAGAATGCTATGAGCTCAGGTTAGAGGGTAGCCAAGGGCCAGACTAGTCAGGGTCTTGTAGGTATGGTAAGAAGCCTGGATTTTTTGCTCAGTGATTTGAGAATTCACTGGACTGCAAGGGAGTGACATGTCTGATTTATGCTTTCATCCTCTGGCTTGTGCCAAGAGGTCACCCTTCCAGTTCTGCAGTCCATGGGCTATCTGAGTAAAAGCAAGACATGGACCCAAAGGGGTACCAAAGGGAGAATGCCTCAATAATCCCTTTTTCCTTGTCTGATTTTATGACTGCCACAAAAGGGAGGAAAAAGAAGCCAGTGGGCCCCAGCTCGAGTTTACAGCCCATCCTTTCTAGCCTTCTCCTTGAAACTGGCGTGTCTTGGCCCTGCCGGGCATACCTGATGAATGCAAAACAGAAAAGGACCTCTATTTGATTCTTTCTTCTCTTTTCTTTAACTACCCTATCCTGAATCATTCCTAGGTGACTTTAGATATTTCTGACCTACCTCCAGGTCCAGCAAGCTATAAAGTTACACAGTACTACCCGATCAAGGCAAATTTCTTCTTCCTCTTAGAAGGGTCGACAAACTACTTAAAGAAATAAAAAACATCTTGGTAACCTAGCTGTGGTCTGTCTTAGTAAGCAGAGGATATGCACATCACAGTCACTTCCAATCTTGAGGCAATCAATCAAATAAATCCCTTTGACATTTTGGGAGAGAAGAAAAACCAAGCAGATTCTTTTAGTTTAAGACTTTTCGTTTAAGAAATCGACAGGGGTAAGAATGGGAAAGAAGAAAAAACTATCAGCAGCAAAATGACTGTCAGCTGTTTCTAAGGAGCTGGACCTATTTGCTTTTTCAAAGAGACTGAAAAAGAAGAGAAAGGGTGGCTTCTGTTCCTCACATCCTGCTCCCCTTCCCCCAAAATGATGGGGAGGGGAGCGCAAAGAGAAATCTTTGGCATTCATGAACTCCCAATGGAAAGCATCCAATGATATTGTTTCAAAAGCTATTTCAATCCGACCACACTAACCGTTTCTTACTTTTTTAGACTGCTTACTTAAAAATCGGTACAGAGCAGACAGTAGGGGAGATTAGAACTACTTATTTCGATGATGAAGAGTCAAGCCCAGATAGTGGAAGGTAGTGGAACCTAGGTCTCCTGACTCACACTCCCTATCAAATTTTATTATGTATTTTTATCTTTTAAAAATAAAAGCACATTATAGCAAAATAGGAACAGGAAGTCACTCATAAGCCAATCATTATACTACACCATTAGCATTTTGTTCCTTCTATCATAGGCTTATAGGTTTCCCCCCACATTGTTATAATCACATTGAACTAATGCTCTTTGCGATACACAGGCCCTTTATATTACCATTAACACAGTCAAGGATATGAAATTTAAGACTGATATGATGTGGAATACAACTTTGTATAATCTGAGCTGAACTTATTATCTTTGCTAAGGACTAGTGACCCCACAAGAGAATTTTGCCCCTCTTATTGAGACAGTAAAAATATACAACAGCACCTATTAATAGGTCTTGGAATTCAGGTCCTTTTCATGGAGTGTTTAAAACAGAACTCTCAAGAAGCCCTGGGATGTAACTTAACTTCAGATCAGTTTTATTTACCTACCTGGTGCATCAGGTACTTGAAGAGGAATGAAAGGATCAGATACACTTAGAAGAGGAAGGCTAGAATCCACAGTCTGCCCACCCTTCCTTTTTTCAGCTGGAATTGGTTGGAGGGGAAGGAAGGGTCAAGAAGAGAGAGAAAAAAAGAGAAAAGCAGAAAACATCAAGTAAATCCAGATGTATTTACCATCTATTAACCCAACTCAAATTATAGAGTAAGTCTAAATTTAGAGGCAGAATAAAGAAGAATGAGTGGATATAATTCAATGTAATAGCAAAGTATGTCTGAGATGTACAATCTGGTCCTTGCAATGTAGTCTGAGATGCAATTAATGGTAAAAGTAGGATAGTCGTACATCTGAAATTCCACGTCTTCCTTGGATACTGCAGTCTATAGTGATCTCTTTCAGAATTCCTATTGCAATTACTACTATCCTTATCACACATTTTGGTAGGTAAACAAACTTTGTCTATTTTGTAACTTAGAAAATGAGTATAGGTACTTCCTATGTGCCCATTTCCCTCTTGAGGTCCTTTAGGGACTGAGTCCTATTCTATCACCAAATGTCTAATGTAGTGCTAGGTAGACAGAAAGAAACAGAAACAGATTTCTTGCCTATTGGAAGGTTAGATAAACCCTAACCTCTGGACTACATCTACCATACTATTGGCATTCATCCTATATTTGGCAAACTTATAGATTTACAGAAATCTATACACCCTTTGGAATATCAGAGCCTGAAGGGATCTCAGTATTTTCTACCATAATTTTCTTATTTTCCAGAAAAGAAAATGAAGCCCAGAAGTTACGAGACTAGACAGAGGTCCACCAGCAGACCCAGATCAAAACACAGGTCTCCTGGCTCCTACTTTACCATTCTTTACCTTGCATGTTAATAATGAGTTAGTTCCTGAATTAAAATCTAATTTAGCCTTTTATAAAGTGGATTAAAAAAAACTTTTAATTTTCAAGTAATTGTAGAATCATAGGAAGTTGCAGTACATAGAACCCTGTGAACCATTCAACCAGCTTCCCCCAGTGGTGAGTTCTTATACAACTATAGTTCAATATCACTGACACCAGGGCAATTCTGTTAACTAAACTCTATTCAGTTTTCACAAGTACTCACATTTGTGTGTGTGTGTGTTTGTGTGTTTACAGCTCCTTGCCATTTGATAGTACGTATAAATTAGCCTAAGCACCACAACAATGATACACAACTATTCCATCAAACAAAAGAACTTCCTTGTACTCCTTTATACTCACACCCACTCCTTACTCCTGTCCCAGTCTCTATAATTTGTCATTTTAAGAATATCATTCAAGTGGGCTTTTAACTAAGCTTCATTTAAAGGTCTGTGGAGGAAGAGAAGGGTTAAAATCACTGCTCTTAGTCTCTGAAATATTTTAAAATGACATACAATGAAATATATTAAAAGAAAAAGAACAAATTATGAAATTGAATGTATAGTATAATTCATGTTTGAAAAAAGTATGTACAAAGAAATAAAACTATGGACATAAATATTGTTAAATGTTAGCAATGCTTTCCTCTTGGAATGGGGTCATGAGTTTTTCAATCTTGCTTCCTTGGGGTTTTAGCAAATGAATGTATATAATTTACCAACAGAAAAATACAGTAAGTCCCCTACATATGACCTTCAAGTTGAGAACTTTCAAAGATGTGAACGTGCGTTCCTATGTCCAATCACATAAGTTAGTTCACGCATCTGGTGTACATTGTCACGTGCAGCTTGCCCTCCATCTCCTATTGCTGACGATCCCTCAGCTCTACCATCTCCCCCCTCCTCTCTCTCCGCCAGTCAGTAACTCTTCTTGCCTCTTCGCTAGATGCCAGCCCCTGTATGCCAGCTGTTGTACTGTACTACTGTACTTTTCAGGGTACTGTACTGTAAGATTAAAAATGTTTTCTTTATTTTTTGTGTTTGTTTTTTATGTATAATTTGTGTGAAAAGTATTATAAACCTATTACAGTACAGTATTATATAGTTGACTGTGCTAGCTGGGTACCTAGGCCAACTTTGTTGGAATTACGAACAAATTGGACTTATGAACAAACCAGACTTACGAATGTGCTCTTGGAACGGAACTCGTTCATATGTAGGGGACTTACTGTATTTTAAATAAAGAGGCACAATGTCAAGTTTTGTCTGCCTGTTCCTTCTCTAATGTATGAACACAGTTTAGCAACATTTTTGCAGCTTTTACCATAAAAATGTTAAGGATAACCCTTGTGTCATCCTCCCCAACTCATTACCAAATTTCCTGCTTCTCTCCTCCCTTGGTTGGTTAGAAGGTTTCAAATCAGTGAACGGTCTGAGCTTGATTAGAAAACTTGGAGAAAATGGTGCCACCCTGAACTTCGTACAAGTGAGGACACACTAATTTCTGGGATTTAGATATAATTTTATTTCATTTGTAAAGAATGAAGATTCTTCTTCATTCACACCACAAATGCAAACGAAGGGAAAATACCAAATGTTCATAGAAAAGTGCTGGATAAATTGAGGAAAATATGAAGATGTTTCGTAATGCCTGTAAAAGCTTAGTGTCACTGGTTTACAAGATTTCTGAGATGTGGTTATAACTACAGCTTCTGTGCTGGCTGCCCAGGTACAAATTTCTACTCTGTCATTCTCCACCTATGACCTTGGGCAGGTCACTTAGCCTCTCATGGGCTGTTGTGAGGGATCACTGGAGATAATGTGCATAAAAGCACTTACCCAGTGGACTTAGCACGCAGCATGTACTCAACATATGTTCGCTGGTATTATTGTCCTAACTCTACTCAAATATGTGTTTTCTAATGGCTGGGCCGTTAAAAAAAATACTGCCATTTACAACCTTCAAAGTTAAGCATTAAGGGGAGAAGAGGCAAAAATAAAAGCAAAAAACAACTCTTTAAAAAACAGTTCATACAGACAAAAAACAAAACATAAAATGTATGATAAGAAAGAATTAGGCATTAAAAACTGGAAGTGCATGGAAAATGATGAGAGACATCTGTTATTAACATTGGTGAATCCAAGCTCCTATCCTTTGGCAAAAAGCGACTCCTTTCCTTCATTCAACAAATGTGTACTGAGCCAAGCGCTGTACTAAATGCTGGGATTCAGCGTCAAAGAAGACCCTCCTAGGTCTTATTCCATGACCCCCTTTCCAGGGAAACTATATCCTACCCAGCACCGTGACTAGTCATCATTGTGACATTTTATCTCAAGGACAATGACCAATGCTTTATACATTTGGTATATTTAGTCAACTATTCGGCATATCCAACTTTAAGCACTTTCAACCAGACCAAAATACCAATAAATTTAAAAATTATATAGACCAGACAACAAAGCTAAAAATAAAAAATAATACACACGGGGCTTCCCTGGTGGCGCAGTAGTTGAGAGTCCGCCTGCCGACGCAGGGGACACGGGTTCGTGCCCTGGTCC
>NC_041225.1:84141731-84144389 GCF_002837175.3 Physeter macrocephalus
GGTCCGGGAAGATCCCACATGCTGTGGAGCAGCTAGGCCCGTGAGCCATGGCCGCTGAGCCTGTGCGTCTGGAGGCTGTGCTCCGCAACGGGAGAGGCCACAACAGTGAGAGGCCCGCGTATGCCAAAAAAAAAAAAAAAAAAAAAAAAAAACACACACACACACACACACACAAATTTTCACTATTTAATATTAAAAAACACACCTTCCAAATAATTCCAATGCCTGTTTCAAAATATTAACAATGAGAACATCATATGAAGACTTATGGGATATGGTTAAAACTTGAGTTTTTTCTTACAAGGGAAACACACAGCTATTAGAAAGTGTAATCCTCAAAGGCTGGGGTGGGGTGGGCAACTGGAGCAAGAAAGAGGCAAGAGAATAGTAGATTCTCTGCGAAAAAGTCTTCCTGGAAATTATAATTAGCCTCCCTCCCCATTCTCATGCCAGATGAAAATCACTGTTATGTTGAGAGAAAAACTCTAAATACTTTTTTTTAAAGAATTAAAAAGAATTTTACTATGTACTCTTGAAATCAGCAAAAGTGAACCTAAGAAAAATAGGGAACTGTAATCAAAAAGACAAAGGCAAAAAGATAAAGAATTAGAAGACAGAAAAAGAGTAGTTCTATAGAGTTGTCTTTGAAAGGTAATAAAACAGCAAATCTCTAGCTAGAGTTACCAAGAAAAAGAGAAACATAAATACATACAAGAAAATTGATGTATGCAAAGAAAATACTATAAAAGATTTAAATGTATTCTTCTATTTTATTAAAAAAATTTTGAAACTATAGATGATTTTCTAGGACACTATTATTAAATTTGCCTTATTATGAGGCAGAAAACCTGAGAGAGGAAGTTCTAGAGCCAGAGGGTCGGTGTCCCAGCTCTGCCACTTACTAGCTATGTGACCCTGGGAAAGAGACTAGCCTGTGCTCAGTTACCTCAACCATAACTGATGTGGGGATGATGTGGCAACCTCGGAGAGTTGTTGAGAGGGTTAGATGAGATAATACTTGCATAAGACAAATGACAAACTGGGAGAAAAGTTTACAATATGACACATGAAGAGCTCTTACATATTAATAAGAACAAAATAAACACGGCACATTAAAAAAAAAAAAAAGGACAAGAACAACACAAATCCCAAAAGAAATAAAAATGGCCAGTAAACAATGTCCTCTGTCTACAGCCTCTGAGCTGGTCTGGCTGGGAAAAAGAGGTGAAAATTACTCATTCACTGTTGACTGAAATAAAATTTGTATAGCATTCTTGAAGGGCAATTTGGAAATATGCACCAAAAGCCTTAATTACACATATCTTTTGATTTAGCAAATAATCCCCTAAAAGCTATCTTAAAGAAATTTTAAAGGATATGAATAAAAATTTGGCTTCAAGAATGTTTATGTGGTGAAAATTAGTAACAACCTAAGTATTCATCAAAGGGGATGTTAAATACAATGTTATTGTTCTTCCATTAAAAATCATGTTGTAGATTAGTATTTATTGAAATGGAAACTACTAACTCCCATAGAACGTTTACAAAATGAATAACAAACTCCTCCATAATACCCAAGAGAAAAAACTGCAGAGGCCATATTATCACAATGCAATGAAAATATATCCTAAATAACTCTAGGGTAAAGAAATCAAAAATTAAAATTTAAAAACATCCAGAAAAGAATGAGAATAAGAGAGCATTACAGGGACTTCCCTGGTGGTCCAGTGGTTAAGAATCTGCCTCCCAATACAGGGGACACGGGTTGGATCCCTGGTCGGGGAACTAAGATTCCACATGCCGTGGGGCAACGAAGCCCACTAGCCACAACTACTGAGCACGTGGGCCACAACTACAGAGCCCACATGCTGAAACTACAAAGCCCACGCGCTCTCGAGCCCTGCGCCACAACTAGAGAGCCCACACGCTGCAACTACTGAGCCCACGCGCCACAACTAGAGAGAAGTCCGCGCACCACAGCGAGGAGCCCACGCGCTGCAGTGGAGGATCCCACATGCCGTGAGGAAGATTCCGAGTACCACAACTAAGACCCGACGCAGCCAAAAATAAAATTAAATAAATAAATAAATAAATAAATAAATAAATAAATAAATAAAGAGAGCGTTACATAGCAAATGTTATGGAATAACAGTCAAAGTTCTAATCAGAAATAAATTTACGAGGTTAGAAAAATACTGATACACCCAAATAAAGCAGGAAGAAAGAATATGAAAAGTTAAAAGCAGAAATTAATCAATATAATTAAAAAGATCAATTTTGAAGGATATCAAATTCCATATCCTACAAAGAACATATTCAAAACCTCACATCCATTGCTGAGGAATTTATAACAGTAAAACATTGACATCAAATTTATGTTTAAAAAAGAGGTACCTGGTTAAATACATTAGGATGTATCCACATAAAGGAATTTAATGTAGATATTTTATAAGTTATATTCAAGGAGCTTCTTTAATCACATGGGGGAAACATGCCAAATTTTGTAAGCAAAAAAAATTAGGCTTTAAAATATGACTATAAAAATGTACCTTGGAGTCATAAACTGAGGCTGAAAATTGTGCACAAAATTGTGGACACGGGCTTCCCTGGTGGCGCAGTGGTTGAGAGTCCGCCTGCCGATGCAGGGGACGCGGGTTC
>NC_041225.1:84144556-84157458 GCF_002837175.3 Physeter macrocephalus
ACATGCCGCGGAGCGGCTGGGCCCGTGAGCCATGGCCGCTGAGCCTGCGCGTCAGGAGCCTGTGCTCCGCAACGGGAGAGGCCACAGCAGTGAGAGGCCCGCGTACCACAAAAAAAAAAAAAAAAAATTGTGGACACATGTATTTTTGTGAAAGAGAAGATCTGTAACTTCCCTTAGATTCACAAAGATATCTGTGACCCTAAAAAGGTTAAATGCTGCTAACAGACATCAAAATGGTATCCCTATGCTAATTTCTCAGGGGTGAGATCATGGGACTTTTAACTTTCTTCTCTATGCTCTTCTATAAATTACTAAATATGTATATTATTTATTAATAAAAGGGAAAATTAGGTTTTTATTATTACTTCTAGAATTCTTTTAAACATCTCATTTAAAAAGATATCTCGCTTCCGCCACAGCAGCCATTAAAGAGCAGCAGCCATGGCTCTGCGCTACCCCATGGCTGTGGGCCTCAACAGGAGCCACAAGGTGACCAAGAATGTGAGCAAGCCGAGGCACAGCCGCCGCCACAGGCGCCTCACCATGCACACCAAGTTTGTGCGGGACATGATCCAGGAGGTGTGCGGCTTCGCCTCTTATGAACGGCGGGCCATGGAGCTGCTCAAAGTCTCCAAGGACAAGTGGGCCTTCAAGTTCATCAAGAAAAGGGTGGGGGGACACATCTGTGCCAAGAGGAAGAGAGAGGAGCTGAGCAATGTCCTGGCCGCCATGAGGAAGGCAGCAGCCAAGAAGGACTGAGCCCTTCCCCTCTGTGCACAATAAAACTTTTTCAGAAAAAAATAAAAAAAATAAAAATAAAAAGATATCTCCCTGTCCCCATAAGCACACACACACATACAAAAACACAGCATAGAAAAGACTCAGATATAGGATAGAGCAACTAATTCTTAGAATTCTTCAAGTCATTCCAAAGAACCTAAGCAATTACAAGAGATTAACAGAGTAATGTTCCTGAAATTTAGAAATATTTGCTTAAAAACATGTATGTGGACTTGAGAGAACAAATCCTGTATATTACTGCCAGATCACCCTGCCATTTTAATTCAGAGTGATTCTAGATCTTTTTTATCCCGATCTTTTTATAGGAAATCTTCAGAATGAAGAAAATTATGTTACCACCAGGATCTGGGGCTCACTGCCATGCTAGGGTTATCTGTGGACTGGAAACCAGTGGGAAGGTGACAACAGTGAGTCTTGAGTTTCAGGTGTTCACCATACTAACCAGTTCCAGCAGAAAATGAGGAAGCGGCAAAAGTATCACCTTGGGTTGGTTGAAAGCCTGGGATCAAACTCTCAGCTGAGCCTCCAAGCTTCTCAGGATGTTTGCCTGGAGGGACAAAATACCACTCGGTTCATCCCAGCAGAATCCCATGATGCACACACAGGCCAGGGGTGAAGGGCACCCTCCAAACCGACATTTAGACTTGACTCATTTTACTGCATTATGGCAACACCTTGGCTATTCAAAGGTCCTTGTCTAGTCACTGCAGTAACTGAGAAACAGCTGAGGAAAGAAAGGAAGTCTAAAGCTCTAAAGCTTGAGCACATTACTCAAAGCACAATGCCTCCAGCCTTCACTCTGAATCGATTTATCTCTACATCATTCTAATGAGTTTGATGATCTGTTTTCCATGTTGAAAGTAGTTATGAGAGCAAGAGAGAAGAGAGATGGCAGTAGTGAGATGCTATGAGGGACAGGCACAATGACAATGGCTTAATGTAAAAGCCAACAGTTGAACAACAAGAACAGTGAAAGGAAACTACTAAAAATAGATACAGGAATTTTAAAACTTGGGAGTCACTTAATCAGGTGCAAAATACTAGTTTTCAATAGCACGTGAAGGTATTTCTGTTTACAGTCTAGAACAATAACTGGCATACATAACAATGAAACAAATTGACAATAAATGTCAAAGAAAGTTAAATCCTATGCCCTATGAAGAAAAAAAAAAGGCAAGAAGTGTATGGATTTTAAAAAGATGTCTATAAAATTATAAAGCTAAAATGTTTGGTCAAAGTTCGTTTTCACTTCCTTCTGATCATTCCTTTACCCTGTGCTTTTGTCTACAGAGGTACTTTTTTTGAACTGTATCATCCTGTAGAATTTTCCCAGGGTGTGTGCTGTTGTTTTCCAAAGTGTATGTGTGTCTGTGAGTGGGTATCCTGCCTTCCAAATTAGACTGTGGACTTGAGGGTGGAAATGCTACCTTCTGTTTATTTGATCTCCGCTCCAGGGTCAGTCAACAGTAATAGAGAATTCTGATTCAGTGAAGATTCAGTGTCTACATGAGGGCACACTCTCATGGGTAAGCAGCTACGACTTTCTGGGATAATAAACCCACTTAGGACAAGGTACCGTCATATTCCTCCAAGGAGTGAACGTGCTTGACACTATCATCCTGATCTATGCTACCAAATCTTTCCTAAAAGTTTCCCACTCTCCTTGCTGCCACCCACAACAGACCAGGATTTCCCGAGGATGAAGAGACTTCGGTGCCCTAGTAAAAATACAAGCTGATTTGTGCATATACTTCAAAATCAAGTCTTTGAAGGAAAGAAACACCCAAGCCTACATTTTCACATGCGTACCTCTCTAGAGTTAATAACAAAAAGACACCAATTACTCACCTTCCCCCAGCTTGGCAAAGTCCTTGTTCAGCAGTTCTTCAGCTGTGAGTTTGGAGAAATTGTCGTCGTCAAAGGGATTCCATGTAGAACCTTCTGAAGGATTATAAACGTTTTGCTGGGAGGCCCGAGGGGAGCCTGAAGGAGTGGTGGTTGCAGACCTAGGTAGGTTCCCACCCCCACGAAATAAAAAGACATATAAAGGTTGAAAAGGGTCAACCTATTTTCTCTTTGTCTCAAGAGCAAATTATTTTATAAGTCAAACCATTATTTTCCACAGTATGTTTCTAAAAGGGCTTCCTGTAGCAATGGAACAGTTTCCACAGATGCCCTTTCCACTGTGTGAAATAAACATCTCCCTTTCTTTTGTGATTCACTGTCTCCCACTACATCTTTAACCTCTTGCTTAGATTTTTGGTCTCATCTGCAAGTTCTTTCAATTCAGGATCCCAAAGCCACCTGTTCTTAGGCTCGTGCATCCTGTGGTGACTACTGTAACATTCACAACAGCTCCAGAGGGGCTGACGCCTATTCCAGCTGCCTCGCATCTGTCAGGATCCAGCATCAGTGGACACCATCACAGTTAAAGACCAATAAAGACATTTAACACCATCTTGAGCTCCTGGGTATCATTACCTAATTTTCTTCTAAAGTCTCTCTTGATGCCCTTTGCATTTAGCTAATGACTTAATTTAAAGATTTTTAACTTTCGTATATAACTTTCTCAGAAAGCTGAGAACCTGACACTGCATTTACGCAACAAACACTCACTGCAATCTACTTGATGTCAGGCACAGAGCCTGTCACCGGATTTACAAAGGTTGATTAAGCCACGGTGCTTGCTGTGGATGAACTTGCAGGCTAGGTCAGCTAAACATACAAATAAATAATGATAATACAGTGTGATACATGCTCAAAAAAGGGTTCAGACAAAATTATATATGATACCAGAGGAAGGGTCAAAGAAAATATAACCTCCATCATGGATCTTGATGAATAAATAAGCATTTCCTAAGTGGACCAGGAGGAGAGTGGCAGTTCCACCAATGTGATATAATAGTCCTTGGTCTGTTAACCAGTCAGTTCAGATATTACTCCACAGGCAATGCGGAGCCAATGAAATGTTATCAGCATGGAGAGATTTGATCAGATCAAGAATATAGAAAACACATGATACAGTATGGGATGGAAAACAGATTGGAAACTGAGGCAAGTAGGAAATTATTTCTTAAGATCAGTCTGATCTATGCACTACAGGAAAATTCAGTTTCTCATTAAACACAGACACTCACTCCTACATATACATCTACACACAACTACATACATATGCAAAAATCATACAGCAATGTTCCCCGGCAGCCCTTGCCCACAAAAGCAGTACATACTTGGACTTATTGAGACTGGCCTCAGCTGCAGCTGCTTGGAGCAGCTGGGTTGATTTGCTGGCAGGGACCCCAAAGACTGCACTGTGGGTCACGTCGCTGAGAATCCGCCTGTGTCCAGCACGCTGGGCCTTGGGGGACGATGGAGGAGTGAGAGATCCGAGTTTCTGCCCCTGGATGGTAGGAGGTGGGGTTGTCTGAACCTTTGGCTGCTGTCTTATGGGGGCTTGAATCTGCTAGGAAGAGAGACGAAAGCATTAAAAAAAAAAAAAAGGGAAAGGAAAAACAAATAAGTAGACAAGCATAACAAAAAATGCCATGTGAGAGCTAACATATGGCTCAAATGGCTCAGTTTATCAAGAACACCCAGAAAGAAAAAAACTAGGCTTTGACGATCTGAGCTGCAGATACCAGCATGGTACTTACCTGGTGCTTATATATAAATTTCAATCTTCATCGGCAATAATATATACAGGGTAACCATATGTAACTCGACCCAGATCAAAGACTGCAGAAGCTATTCCTAGCTTTAAAGACCTAAAAGTTTCCTAAAGGACCACTTTCTGCTTTAGGAACTCATTCAGAATGCCTCCAAAGGGCAGCCTTTAAGCATTCTACTGGCACAGTCACAAGCCAATGAAGGTACACCTCTAGCTAAAACACATTTGAGCTAAATGATTTCTGCTAAGAGATCCCTTTCTGACAGAGCTAAGACTATTAGTTAAATGAGACAGAATTTCACTGTGATTAATAAATGGCAGCACTTTTTTGCTTTTGTTGTTAACACTCTATTTCATTGATAGGATGGGTCTTACAGTATTCTGTTTCTATGGCAACCCCTGAGAAAATGTACAGCATTGCAGCAGTGGGATTATCCCGTTCCAATCTTCATTTTGGAAATGGCACCGAAGAACCATGTAGAGAATACAGTAAGAAAGAAGAAAAAAATGTAAAAGCCCTTGATGATGATTGATCTAATAATACGAGGCCTCTTGACATATAGGTTTTTTTCAGAAGGAAGGCAGGACACACTGTCACCACAGAAAAACAAACTGGTGGGAACATCCTTGTGGCCACATAGTGAGTCTTTAAGCATTAAGTCTTGATCTACAAAGTTCTATGTCAAGAAAATGAACAGGGCTTCCCTGGTGGCGCAGTGGTTGAGAGTCTGCCTGCCAATGCGGGGGACATGGGTTCGTGCCCCGGTCCGAGAACATCCCACATGCTGCGGAGCGGCTAGGCCCATGAGCCATGGCCGCTGAGTCTGCGCGTTGAGAGTCTGCCTGCCAATGCGGGGGACATGGGTTCGTGCCCCGGTCCGAGAAGATCCCACATGCTGCAGAGCGGCTGGGCCCATGAGCCATGGCCGCTGAGTCTGCGCGTCCGGAGCCTGTGCTCCGCAACGGGAGAGGCCACAACAGTGAGAGGCCTGCGTACCACCCCCCACAAAAAAAAAAAAAAAAAAGAACAAAAGCTAGGCCCATGAGCCATGGCCGCTGAGTCTGCGCGTCCGGAGCCTGTGCTCCGCAACGGGAGAGGCCACAACAGTGAGAGGCCTGCGTACCCCCACCAAAAAAAAAAAAAAAAAGAAAGAACAAAAATTAATATTAAGAAGGCCACCTAACCCTTTTCTTAACTGTCAATCCAGAAATAAAGGAACTTAGAATATTAAATGCCTCAGGTATTGAACTATCCCTTCCCTCCAGTCCTTCATCTCAGATTGGAGCTGCCCCTCCATGCTTCAAATTGGTTCTCACATTCTGTGTCTTCAAAGGTAGGCCCTGGAGAGATTCAGGAAACTAGAGTGTCCAGCTACTTGGGTCAGGATGCTGACAGCCTGGGAGTTTCTGTACCTATATATATATATATATATATTTTTTTTTTTTTTTTTTTTTTTTGCAGTACGCGGGCCTCTCACTGTTATGGCCTCTCCCGTTGCTCTGGACGCGCAGGCTCAGCGGCCATGGCCCACGGGCCCAGCCGCTCTGCGGCATGTGGGATCTTCCCGGACTGGGGCACGAACCCGCGTCCCCTGCATCGGCAGGCGGACTCCCAACCACTGCGCCACCAGGGAAGCCCTCTGTACCTATATTGACTCAGACTTTAATTTTATTGAGGCAGGCTACGTACATGTGAGAATACACAACCACTCACCAATCGAATGAATGATACAATATAAGGTTCTAATTCCGATCAAATTAAAGTCAAAGGGTAAAGCAGCAGACTGCATCTCTGAGTGAGAAGCAAAGTGCTCTGTGAAGAAGACCAGAGTTCCAGCTCCACAACTTCCTCAGGGGTCCAGAAGTGCATCTGCAACAGCTAGCCTAAAGCCAGTACCCATAGGGGTGAGAAGGGCTTTAAGGACAGAACTAGATTTGCTTATTTCTTGCAGTTTAAGACATTCATTACACTGAAAAGGGTACTTAACTGTTGAGGCCCTTTATTTTGAAGAGTCCAGACCACCTGGAGAACATTTTCCCTTCCTCCTGCCTATTCTCTGTATGCAGCACACCGAAGAACAGATGATTCCATCATGAGGACACCCTGTTTTATCACAGCTACCAATTCAAACCGGCTGCCACCCATTCAGCCACTCCCCACAACAACCCTGTCAAGCAGTTTTATTTCCAATCAGAATCTCAGAATGAAGAGTCAAAAAAGACCTTAGAGAACATGGATTCCAACTCCCTCGTTTTAGAAGAGACCAGACCAAGGCCCCCTAAGGCCAAGTGCTCGCTCAAGGTCACAGGGTCAATTGAGGGCAGAATCCATGTCTCTTGACTATCGCCCAGGACTCTTTTCTGCACCATGATGCCTCCTCATCCAAAAATGGGATTGGGAAGGGGGAGGAGGGAGAAACAGACCACAGGGGGAGGAGAAGCAAGGTAGACTCAGATGTCTATCTTGCCAAAGATTTTTTAAAAGACAAAATATATAACTATAAAAGGAGTATAATAACATCAAGAAATGTAAGGATATAGACTAGGGGAGAAAAACCACCCGGACTTCCATTCCACTACTCTAATACAACTGTTCTTATCTTTCTGGTATCTTATGACCATGATTTTTAAAAATTAATTAATTTATTTTTATTGAAATATAGTTGATTGTTTTTGTTTTCTTTTAACATTTATTTATTTATTTATTTTTGGCTGTGTCAGGTCTTAGTTGTGGCATGCAGGATTTTTCGTTGTGGTGCGCGGGCTCTTCGTTGCGGCGTGCAGGTTTCTCTCTAGTTGTAATGTGTGGGCTTCTCTCTAGTTGTGGTGCATGGGCTCCAGGGTGCACGGGCTCAGTAGTTGTGGCACGCAGGCTCTCTAGTTATGGCGTGTGGGCTCCAGAGCTCGCGGCTCTCTAGTTGTGGTGTGCTGGCTCAGTAGTTGTGGCACGCAGGGTTAGTTGCCCCGCGGCATGTGGGATCTTAGTTCCCTGACCAGGGATTGAAGCCGCGTCCCCTGCATTGGAAGGTGGATTGTTAACCACTGGCCCCCCAGGGAAGTCCCTATAACCATGATTTTTAATGGCTGCACAGTTGAGTTGTTGGAATGAGTTAGGTTGCTTCCATGCTTGTGGCTATTATTAAGACTGCAATAAACATCTGTGGGGTATGGTCATCCTCCCTTTGCAGATTATTGCTGTGAGATGGCTGCAGGGTATACTTTACATTCACTTACTTGGTTCTCCAGGTAAGTCCTACAAAGGGTCATGGGATAAAGGGAACGGTCAAAGCTGGGAGGTTCTCTGGCTCCTGGCTGAAGCACGTTCTGTTCTTGTTCCTCCTCTGTGCCCTCAACCACCTGCCCCTGAACAAAGTGCTCAAAGTATTTTTTCATTCAAGGAACATGGAGAAGGATCACATTTCATTCCCAAGGAAGTGGATACTTTTGTCCAGGGTCAGCAGAGGGGGACCCCATAAGAAGTGTATAGTCAGTGGTAGATGATCGCGTCCTTACCCTGAACGAGTATTGTTAATATCCTTGAACACAGATCAGGATCCTTCAGTTCATGCCCCAGCTCTGGTGCTATCAGTCTGTGCGTCTTGGGTGATCCCTTTCTAGCCTGGGCCTCAGTTTCTAATTCCTTTAAATGAGGACTGGACAAAATAAGATTTCAACTAGCTACATGATACAATAATTTTTTTAAAACTCTTTTTCCATTAACAAGAGGAACTTTGTCGCTTGTTAAAAATACAGAGAGTAGCTGTCTGCCACACGCCTGCAGGAAAACCAAGCTGTTTCAGAAACGAAGGTGTAAAGACACTGAACACACATTTAGCTGAGACTTAAAGAAGACAATCTATTTACGGCACTGCTTCCTTTTGAAGGGATTTAGGTTTTCTGGTTTAAGATGAGTGACAAAACTCTATTAGAAATCAATCCTCAGAAAGCTAGTTTCTTACTTTTCCTTCGTTCTTTTAGTGGTTGGGCTTCCCTGGGACTAAGAGAGTAGCTGTGATACTCTGTCAGCTGGGTATGTAAAATGCCTTTTTCTATCATTATAAAATTTTCTATTACTGTCACTCTGTGAGTACTCATTAAAAGCACTCATTAAAGGCCAAAGTATGATGTGCCTGAGGATGTACCTGTAGAGGTCAATCAGAAGAGCACGTAGAGGTCTTGATTCTATACTCAGCCAGTATCTAGAAATGAACATGCCGAACTTATAAACTGACAAGATGGCTAAAACAACAGTCAGATGCTCTGGTGCCCAGAGGGGGAACAGGCCACAGCAAATGGTCCCAGCAAGCGGGCCCTGGAAGGGTGCTGCAAAGTAGACTTATTTAAGGTGGCCAGTAATATCATCCAAGACAAAGAATAAACACAAGACTGTCAGGACTCAGGGTACAGATGGAGGCCTACATGAACCTCCCGAGACTGGGAAGGCCACAGTGGTCAAACTGCCCCCTGAAGAAGGGAAAGGGATTAGCTCTAACCCTACCTAGGGCTTTGAGTGCTTGACACTGGCACTGACAGAGACAATGAACAGCTCTTTCTGCCAGCCTAATATTAGAGTGAGAAATAAGAAAGTTCATCGTCTATTAATCCCATACTCCTAATTTATGCCTCTCCCCTCCCTTCCCCTTCGGTAACCATAAGTTTGTTTTCCATGGCTGTGAGTCTATTTGTATCTTGTAAACAAGTTCATTTGTCCATCAGCAACCTAGAATCATTCTTCTAAAACCTTAAGTGTCTATAGTATACCTCATCCTTTTCCTGGATATATCGGGAAAAGATCAAACATCTTAACCACCAGGGCGGGGAGCAGCCGTGCCACACCAGCTGCTGCTGCCTCTTTCCCACCCTTTCCTTAGCCCTCACTGTGTGCTCCTCTTCTGGTTGATTCTCACCGCTGGCTCCTGGGCAGGGGCTGGCTGGGGGGCTGTGGCTGGCTGTGCCTGGGCCTGCTGTAGGGCTACCACTGCGGTCTTCTGCTGCAAGGCAGCCTGCTGAGTCAGCAGCTGTTGTTGTTGATGCAGGGTTGTGGCCAGCTGCTGCTGCTGGTAGAAGCTCTGTATCAGCTGCTGTTGAGAGCTTCCTTGGGCTGCCACGGGGAACTGAGCGATCGCTGGTTGCTGGGCTGCAGGGTGTACTGCCTGAAACTGAGCAGGAGAAAGTGGCAAGGAATGAGGAGGTGAATAAAAGCCTGTCTCAGAACCATATTCCACAAAGGATGAATGTCTCAGTAACAACTAAGACCAGTGCTGAAGCCAAAGGCAAGGGCAGGTAGGCGTCTTTTACCTTGGCCTGAAAACTCACGAGGGGAACCTCAGGGCATTACATAAACACAGCAGCACCTTACACTGCCAGGCTCTAGCCACTGCACTATCTGCCTCCTGCAATGCAGACTGGCTTCCGAGGGGTTTCTGTGCATGGCCTGAGGACATCCATCTGACTGTACATCTTGTGACTCCACATGCTGGAGTGTAACAGAAGCTAATAAATGATCTGCTAATCACAGAAGTATCCCTCTCATAATGGGATTTGGAAATAACCAGGATTAAAATTCTTCCCTACATGAACAGGATGAAGCAATGATGACACTAAAGAGAATAACCTAAATGTTAACTCAGTTATTAAGTCCTCTCAAGCCTTTCTGAAAATCATTTCCCAATAGCTCTCTTTATTAAACTCCCATCTTTAAACATTCAAAATATTCAATATACTCTATCACTTAATGATATTTTATCTTATACTGGTAGCATGGTTTCAAGTTATATTCTTTTATAAACTTCCTGAAGACAGGAATACTTCTCTACTCTTCACTGCTAAGGACTCTGTGTAAGGCACAAAAACACAGCTGAAAAAACGGCCTACTGATGAACAAAGGTCAAGATCTTGTCTTTGAAATCCCAAATACTGTTACTTAGTTATGAAGTTAACTGGGAGGATATTGTTTGGGCAAAGTTAAAGGGTTAGCAAAAAAAGCAGATATCAATAAATAGCTGCCTACTTATAACAGCTAAATGCTAGAAACAACCAAATGTCCGTCAACAGGGGACTGATTGGAATAAACTATGCTATATATCCTTTAAAGGGAACACTCTCAAGTTGTAAATAGGAATGAAGGATACCTCTATATATGGGATGGAGGGAATAGAATTTTGCAGATTTAACTTTGAAATTATGCAAATGTTTTACATTTTCACAAAACAAAATGAAACCGAAATTTAAAAAGCAATAACTAAACAGCAAAACAAAGCAAATAAACCTGTGTATCAGATTAATAGCCAAACTCCTAGAAAATAATGTGCTAAACATTCTAGGTGTAAGAATGGCAAAGAAATCTTAAACTGTTTTCGGTAATCATATTGGTATTGCTATCCTGAAACTATAAAGCAATTAAGAATTATGTTAATGTTGTTAGGAATCAAGATTTCCAGATGAGAAAGATACAAAGATAAAATCCAAGAAGCTAAACAAAAATCCTATAATTACAAATCTGCTTTAGAAATATAAATTTGAATTCATGGTGTATATTCTATTAAAAAAAATATATATATATATGCCCTAACTATTCACTGAAAAGGTCTAAAAATAATGACCAACCCATTAGCAAATGGGTATCCCTAGTAGCAAGACTGTGGTCTCTAAATACCATTTCCATTAAAGGGAAACAGCTCCTTAGAGAAATGGCTGATTCCAGGTCAAGGGCAGAATGATCCTGGGACAGCTTGTTACACCAAATAGCAAGGACACATTAAAGGCTACTGGAGTCACAGCCAAAGGACCCAGGAGCCAATCTGAAGAGACTTCCACTGGCCAAAACTGAGACAACTGGGACAAATTTTTTTAACAGCAATGTATGGAAACATATCAAATATATTAAGATGCATGAACTCATAAGGATACTAAGAACAAAACAAAATCTTCATTGTTCACTTCTGGATGGTACTATGAACAAACTCATTATTCTGAAAACTGGTAAACACAGGAAAAGAGTCATGCATTATTTCTGCCTTTTCTGTACAAACAGTACCTCAGGGTAATCAAATACTTGCTGAAAAAGTTCTTTACAGGGGACTTCCCTGGTGGTCTAGTGGTTAAGACTCCGTGCTTCCAATGCAGGGGGTGCGAGTTCGACCCCAAGTTCTTTACAGAAAAATCCAGCCCCTAAATGAAGATGGAATGCTAGAATATCACCGCTTTGCCACCCCTAATGAATTAATGGACTTAGGAAACAAACTGAAGGGGAATATTAAGTGACTGGATCAGACAGACAACGCCAAACCCACAGATTGATCTTAATATTAATAAAAGAGAGGACAACCAGACTTTATCCACAGTTTCGCTTTCTGCAGTTTCAGTTACCCGTGGTGAACAGTGATATGTAAATATTAAATGGAAAAGTCCAGAAATAAACAATTCATAAGTTTTAAATTGCATGTTGTTCTGAGCAGCGTGATGAAACCTTGCACCGTCCCATTTCGTCCTGGCTGGGATCCCCAACCATTGACATCACCTGCTCCTGACATCCAACCATTGACACTGTCATGGCTCCACGATTCTGGATCACAAGAAGCAGAGGATCCTCCTTCCGACATAGGGTTAGAAGGTCAAGAGTAGCCTAACGCTATGTCACAATGCTCACATCATTCACCTTACTTCATCTCATCAAGTACGCATTTTATTATCTCACATCATCAAAAGAATATTTTGTGAGCGACACTACATTCACATAAGTTTTATTACAGTATATTGCTATAATCGATGTATTTTATTATTAGCTATTCTTGTTAGTCTCTTACTGCACCTAATTTATAAATTAAACTTTACCATAGGTATGTATGTATAGGAAAAAACATGGTATATATAGGGTCCAGTACTAGCTGTGGTTTCAGACATCCACTGGGGGTCTTGGAACGTATCCCCCGCAGATAAGGTGAGACGACCGTTATGTCTTGTGATGTTGAGACTACTGTATGCCTCCTGATGTGATGCAACTGGAAGGACAAAGGACTATCAACCTGAATCAAATATTGAGAGGCCTCAAGAAACTACCCGTTTACACAGGGGGTGGTGGAACATATTAAACACCACCACAGGGATGCAATCAACCAAATCCAGAATGTGGGAAATTCTACAGGACAAACGACCCATTTTCTTTAAAAAAAAAAAAAAAAAGTGGTAAAGGAGAAAAATAGAGGAGGAAGGCAGCTATGGTAAAAGGGGGACTTAAAAGATATATAGATCATTATAAAATGAATATATTCAGAGCAAAAAAATGTGAAAAAATATACAAAGCAATTTAAATTATGACACACCAGAAAGAGTTAAACACTACTGGATATTTGATGATAATAAGAAATAATTGTTCTTCTGCTTCAATTTGATGATGGTGTCATGTCAGAAAAAAAAAAAAAAGTCATGTACCAAA
>NC_041225.1:84157740-84185546 GCF_002837175.3 Physeter macrocephalus
GGGGATAGGGAGGGTGGGAGGGAGGGAGATGCAAGAGGGAAGAGATATGGGGATGTATGTGTATGTATAGCTGATTCACTTTGTTATAAAGCGGAAACCAACACACCATTGTAAAGCAATTATACTCCAATAAAGATGTTAAAAATAAATTAATAAATAAAAATTTAAAAAGAGTCCTTAAAAACCAGCTTCCTTGCTGAGGTTCCCTGGTGAGGTGCAGAACTCCCCATGGCCTGAGAAGAAGCAGGGGAGGGCTGCGAGTGATGCAGTGAGGGCTCCACTGTGTCAGGTTTAGTGTCTGCCATCTGTGAGTACAACGCTGTGCCGGGTCATGGCTCTCTGTCTTCCCAGGGCTTCCCAAGGAAGACACCTGCACATCGTGGACCTTTTCACAGGGATGACTCACATATGCCAAGCGAGGGTCAGATTCACTGCCTTACCTGCGGAGCCTGGGCCTGCTGCTGCTGCTGCTGGTAGAATGTGCCCGCTGGCTGCTGTGCAGGAGGCGGTGCCGCCTGCTGCTGCTGCTGCTGGGGTGTGGCCTGGGCCTGGGTGGGCAGACCCTGGGCCTGGGTGGAAGGCGGCTGCTGTGGGGTGGGCGGAGCCTGGGGCTGCTTGGGCTGAGGCTGCGGTAGGGGTTGGCTGGGTGGAGGCTGGGGTTTTGGTTGAGGAACGCTGGCTAAAAGGCCAGGCTGGTTGCTGGATCCTGCAAGGAGAATAAACTCCATATAAGGGCTCAAAACTCTTCCAAACGAACGTGGCTTTCTTTCTTGCCAAAGCAATAAAGAGGGGGTGATCAGTGGACAGATAATCCCAAGATCCATGGGCTTCTCACTGTCCTTGCACCTGGAAGGCCCTTCCTTCTCCTTGCCATACTACGCGCTTCATATTTTTCAAAACATGGTCCAATAACAATGTTCAATGCTCATCTCCTTCAAAAAGTCCTCCCTTGTTCACCATCCCATTTAGTCAATTACTCCTTTAAGTCAGCACCCTGAGGATCTACATATTCAACTGGACTTTGATGTTACTGTACATAAACACAATCTTTGCATTTGTGGCACACTGCAGGACAAAAGCATTCTTTGATGGTTTACATGTATGTTACACAACCCCAGTCTGGATGCCTGATTGTAAGTGAACGACCACCAAATTCACCAAAAGCAGCTTCCTGGTAGGGGGAGTGATGGCTGTGTTCAGTTACCTGATAATTTGGATCAATCCTCTTTACGAAAGGAAACTCAGTCCGCTCATTAGAAACGGAAAAACAGAACATGAAGAGATGACAGATACTTCAAGAGACAGAGCATTAAAGAAATAATTCCTCTGTGTCCAAAAAGATTTTTTTTTAAATGCAAAGAGAAGTATATGAAATAGAGAGGGAGGCAGGGGACGAATGGACCACGCCATAAAATCAGGGCCAGGACTAGAAAAAACAGAGACGACAGGCTTCAGTGGCCTTGGAGATCCACTGGAGAATTCAATGAGAGGCCTTCCTTTTGGCCAGCCATTACCCATACAACTTCAACAGCGGCTCATCTCTAGTTCCTCGAGGAAAACCATTACTCTTTAAGTGTCTCTAGATTCCATTCCAGGAAAAACCAGGCTTTCCAAGACTTCTCTACAGTCCAGGATGACAAAGAGGTGTACCAAGTTTCAAACCAACCTAGTTACTGACCTGTGGCCTGAGGTGGGGGCTGAACCGTGGCCCTCTTTCGAGGTGTCAGGGCTGGCTGGATGGGAAGGATTCCCGGGTTGGGCTGAGTCTGCCCAGCTTTAGGCCTCTGGCGGGGTGCAATTGAAGTCTCTGTGGTGGGAATGGGATCTGTCAGTCTAGAAAAAGAAAAGGGAAAAAAAAAAAAGCTGCCTGTTAAAGGGTGAGAAAATGAAGAGGGGGTAGACAGAGTACATGATGGATAAGCTTTCACCTCCACATTCATCCAAACCTTCTGTATCCACTTAATCAACATTTCCCAAAGGGTATTCCACAGGATGTTACGTGTTACTAGATGTGAAAAAAAAAAAGGTGGGCAAATAAGTTTTAACACACTGATCAAAATATCAAAATAGCAGATTCCTTTCTAGAAAAACTTTTCACGTGTGAACGTGCAAGGAATACCTCAAAGAGAGCATTATATAGAATGCAATGTTTCTCAAACTCTTTTGATCTTGGGACCATTTTGCCTAATACTTCTTAGGATTTCCTAGAATATACTTTGATGATAATGCAAAGAGGGGATTAAAGCAGGTGGTTTTCAGATGTAGAGGGACTCAAACTTGATTCGAACTAGCTGTCAAAATGGTCTCTCTATAATAAGAAGCATCAAATGAGTTAATCCAATAACGCAACTAGAAGGAATAAGTAAATAACTCAAGATAAAGGATTTGGGGAGTGTGACAGGAACTCTATTTCCTCCAATACACATATTTGCTTTTTTCCATGGTAATAACAATTTTTAGCTGGACATAGGGTCACGCAGAGTAAAAATCACATTGCCCAGTCTCGCTTGTAATCAGGTATGGCCATGCGTCTAAGTTCTGGCCTACATGGGATATAAACAGATTGTTATGTAGCAGTTTCTAGAAACCTTAAGAAACTCTGTGCATGCTCTTTGTCTCTCTTCTTCTTTGGCAATTCCTTGATCCTGCTGCTTTGGAAGGGGGATGCTGCCATATCGGTCCATGAGGGCATGGCCACAACCAGAGGGATGGTGGAGTGATGAGCTTAAAGCAGCCTGGGTACCTGAGGGCTTTGTGGAACAGAACTCCGTATCAGCCCTGGATTACTTGCCTCCAGATGTTGTTTACTTGAGAGAAAAAAAAAAATCTATCTTATATAAGCCACTGTCATTTGCACTTTCTAGAACTCATAGCCAAATCTAATCTAAATGAGTACAGAGTGTAGTCTGCTTGCTCCTTGTGATGGTGCTACAGCCCAGGTAGTAGCTTCCCTTGCTTTAGAGCAGGGCAGGCAGCTGGCTACTATCTAACTTAGATCAGAGTGGCTATCCTTTGAAAATACACTTTAGGGAGTAATAGCTGAGGTGAAGGCCAAAATAAACAAGCTTCGTGAATATTTCCAAAATATATCTGGCACAGCCTCCATAAAATGCAAAATAGGAAGCAGAGCAGCTGGCCCCATGTCCTTCCTCATGACATGTCTCCAAGGCAAGCCCATTCTGGACCCTGAGGCTTTTCACTGGCATCCTGCTCTCATGCTGGGTGGAAAACTGATAATATAAAAGCTATCACATTGGAGAGGCTGTGACCTGGGGAAGGGAGGTGGGAAGGAAAACAGGACAGATGCTGGGAAAGAGGAGAAAGGGGTAAGAAAGATCAAGCCAGGGGTGAGGGAGGTAAACAGACTTCTGTAGAAAACCAAATGCCAAGAACTTCCACACTGGTCTCCTCAGGGTAACATTTTTAGAATCAATGGGATTTGGAGTCAAAGAAAACCGTCCTTGAACTCTAGCTCCCCACTAACTAACTGTGATAATAGGCATGCCACTGAACCTCTTTTAGCCTGGGGTCCCTTATGTATAAAATGGAGACAATAATACCTACTTTATGAGGCAGATGTGAACATCAAATGTATCAATAACTGTAAAACCATTTTATAAACTGAAGCGTACTCAAAATGTTAGTTTGTATGGACCTCAGTCTATTGTAAGAAAATACAGATCTTGAAGACAGGAGATCTGGCTCTAAGTTGCCCTATCTGTGTGATCCTGGGCAAACCACTTAACGTGCAGAGTAGAAAGAGAGGATGCTGGAGTTCTGGTTCTTCTGGTAATCACATACTGACTAACTACCCTGAGCAGCTGACTTACAATTCTGAGTCTCTGTTTCCTCATCTGTGAAGTGACAACAGCAACAACCTCACAGCTTTGTTTTAAGCGGGGGAAAAAGGTCATCTTATTTATGTAAAGTACCTAGTATGGTATCTGGTATATGTGATGCCTCAATGAACAGTGGCTACTTTAAAAATAGAGTTTGAGGACAATTCCCTGGTGATCCAGTGGTTAGGACTCTGCACTTTCACAGAGGGCGAGGGTTCAATCCCTGGTTGGGGAACTAAGATCCCACAAGACGTGTGATGGGGCCAAAAAAAAAAAAAAAAAAAGAGTTTGAAAGAAAAACCCACCTCTTAGGACTGGGGAGCAAATGTGATCACGCAAATGAAATCACTGCAAATTATATATAGGACAGCTTAGATCCAAATCTCTTGGCTGTAAGGTCTGTATATTCTTTTTTTTTTTTTTTTTTTTGCGGTACGCGGGCCTCTCACTGTTGTGGCCTCTCCCATTGCGGAGCCCAGGCTCCGGACGCACAGGCTCTGCGGCCATGGCTCACGGGCCCAGCCGCTCCACGGCATGTGGGATCCTCCCAGATTGGGGCACAAACCCGTGTCCCCTGCATCGGCAGGCAGACTCTCAACCACTTTGCCACCAGGGAAGACCAGGTCTGTATATTCTTGCAGCATTACTGAGGTCCATACAAACTAACAGTTTGGGCACCATAGAGTTTAGATAAGTTTCACAGTCACAGGAGTGTTTGATGTTCACGTCTGCCTCATGATGTAGGTATTATTTTCTCCATTTTACACAACACAGCACCACTCAAACGTCAGCAGGTAATTTTTATAAATGTGTATGCTTTGTGGGAATGGATCTTTGCTTAGCCTCTATACATACCAAGTCTGGGCCTAGTACAAGATGGCCATAAGCCCAAAAGATTAAGCTAATTAAATCAGCCCCAAAAGCAATTCCTAGAGGTGAGCATGGCAGACTTAACGAAGATATAAACAGACTGCAAAGTAACATCATGGACGTAGTTTGCTAAGTTTGTTAAAAACCAAAGTCTTACTACTTTAGAGCCACAACACAACAGGTATTCTATAAATATTCAAGAATTTTCTAAAACAGAAGTTATTTTACTATTCTATTAAAATTCATATATTCCCATCTAAGGTGCTTTGTTGATACAGTTTGCACTAAGGCGTCCTTGCCATGGGAGTGTGGTAGAAAAGTAGGGTATAAACAACTCTGGGACTACCCTGAGAATTTGCCATTTGGAAGGCATGGCAGCCATGAGGATGTGCCTTGCAGACCTTCGACTACCAGGGTGTAAAAGGCCAAGTGGCCCAGCTATTGTGCTCCTGAAATCCACTGCCTTGTGTGCCCCGAGGCCACGCCTCCCAGAGGCTGCTCTCAGCCATAATGTCCCAGCCACAAGGATGTTAAGGCAGGCCCGTTCCTAAAAGACAGGATTCCTGGACAATGCACCTTCCTTACCTTGTGTGGCAGGCAGTCCAGGTCACCAGGAGCCAACCTTCTCCTCCCTGCCCTGGGTCAGACTTTCGCGCTTTCTGATGGCTCTCCCAGCTTCCTCGGCACCCACTCTATTTTCTCACACAGGGGCATTTCCCCCAATAAAACCCTAGCTTCTTGACTCCTCTCTTGACCTGCTACTTGGAAGAACCTCCGTTATTTAGAATGTGATTACCTAAGATCCATAGGCTCTTTTGCTGTTCATGGACTCAGTGCTTTGACCTGTACTTTCCTAATGTGGCTGGAGCCACAGAAAGTAAGATTTCCTGGAGATTAATGTGGTGGACTAGGCTATGCAAAGGCCAGGACACATGTTTAGCAATATTGTACTAGCAATGCTTAAGGTCTGCTGTCACCACACCTCTGAATGCCCTGTACCTATTCCCAAGCAAAGGGAGTAGCTGTGGGGTTCTCGATTCTCTTTCAGATGTAGATCTCTGTATCTTACTATATTCCAACTTGCATTCGCAAAGAAGAGTTTCTGCCTGGGGGAGACAGAGCTTCCTTTCCTGTTCTTTGCAGCCTCTGGCCATGGCAGCGTTAAGAATCAAGAACCGGGACTTCCGTGGTGGCGCAGTGGTTAAGAATCCGCCTACCAATGCAGGGGACACGGGTTCGAGCCCTAGTCTCGGAAGATCCCACATGCCGCGGAGCAACCAAGCCCGTGAGCCACAAAGAAGCCACCACAATGAGAAGCCCGGGCACCTGAATGAAGACCGAACCCAGCCTAAAATAAATAAACACATAACTAATTATATAAAATAAAATAAAAAAAAAAAAAAAAAAAAAAAGAATCAAGAACCATAAGGTGCCCTCCCCTGCTACTACAGCAACTGGAGTAGGACATGTGCTCACTAAGGCATTTCTTACCTGGCCTTTGGCTGGGTCTTTTTTGCAGCTGCCTCACTGGCTTTCACTGGTTCAGGGAGCTTTGCAGGAATGGGAGAGTTCTATAGAATTGAAAGAAAATTTTAATAGGACACCAGAGATTTTTTAAATAATTGAGATGTAACTGACATACATTATATTAGTTTAAGGTGTACAATATAATTGAATTGATATCTGTAAATATTGCAAAATGATCACCACAATCAGTCTAGTTAACATCTATCACCATAAGCAGTTACAGAATTTTTTTTCTTGTGATGAGAATTTTTAAGATCTACTCTCTCAGCAACCTTCAAATATGCAATACAGTATTACTAAGTATAGTCACCATGCTGTACATTACATCCCCATGACTTACTTATTTTCTACCTAGAGGTTTGTACCTTTTGACTCCCTTCTCCCATTTCGCCCACTTCCCAAAACTCACCCCACAGATTTCTTTGAAAAAGAATAACCAGCATGATTGGGCCAATGGAAATACACATTAGGGTCTTGCGGAGTGGCTTTCAGACCCTGATCTGTGGTCTGGGAAGGGAAGAAGTTAACCTAAGTATATCTCACTGGACTCAGCCCCAGTCAGGGAGGCAAAGGATCTGAGAAGGGGACAGAGCAGCCTGAGTACAGCACACTCCACCCCTGTCATTCTCAACCTTCTGGGCCAGGCAAGAGTACTGGGGCTTGGTCTCAGCTCCCTCCCCCTCCTACAGCGCAGCTTAGAAGTGATGTTATGAAAGGAACGAAAAGAGGTCTGTAAGCTATACTTAAGCTCTCAGCTAGATCTTAGAGAAGTTGGTGCTGACTAGTGGGCCAAGCCAGAGTGCATCTAGCCTTCCGTGAGAACGCTGGGAGAAACCCACAGCCGCGGTGTGTGTGGTTGCTGAGCCAGCCCCTCTTCCCAGCATGTGAGGCACTGCTCAACCCACAAGGCAGGCGGAGCTCCTCGGGCTTGGATTCTGCACCATCCGTCTAACAGCGCCTCCTGTGGTTAGGGAGCCACAGACAACGGCTGACGACCACTGAGCAAGTGCCAAACGGCTTGAGACTGGTGAAGCTTACTTTTTAAAAAACGAGTTACCAACCTGAATGCTTCCAATCCTATTTCACGTTATTTAGCTTCATGAATGGGAAAGTGGGACAGCAAAAGGGATCACGTTGTGTTAGGTTACTGCACAGTATCCTTCGTTTTAATCTGGGAAACCCGAACCATGGAACACTAATAATGAAAGTGGCTTTTAGGAGGCACCTCCATTTCCTTCATGTTTTCAGGTGGTGGTGGGGGGGGATTTTGGCTAGAAAATTTCTCCTAGCTTCTCTCCCACCCTCCAAGCATTCCTCTCCCACCCTCCAAGCATTCCTCTCCCACCCTTCAAGCATTCCTCTCCCAAGGGAAAGGGGGAACTTACTTGACTGATAAGACTGGGAGAGAAAAGTGAGCTGGTCTGGCTTGCCCTCGCCCCCCCTCCTCTATGGACGAGCCTGTCCCTTAGGAACCAGGAGTTCGCTGCTCAGTCATGTGGAGCTAATGTTAGGGAGCCGGACTGGTCAAGCCACATTCCCTGACTCAGTCTTATTAGTAATAAAGCCAATATGCTGAGCTCCATCTGAATGATTCCCACCTCTGACTCCAAATGTGGGAGTGAAAGAGAAGTGTTATCTATCAGCACCCTCAAGCTCCAGTAGTGACATCAGAAGTTCATTACTGGAGAAACTAGTAAGACAATTTGCGATTAGAAATTTTTTACTACAGCATCCATTAGTAAAATATTCAAGAAAGCTGAATCATACTATGACACGAAAAATATGCCAAGACTACAAGAAGGGTGCTTGCAAGCACCGTACTCCGAAAACTGTCTGTAGAGCTTAGGATGACTACGTGTAGAAAACATTCTGATGGCCTGACATATGTGGGGAGGGTAGAAGAAAAGGAGTGTGAGTTCCAGACTGGCCAGCAACAGAAGCAAAATCAAGAAAGGTCTGCTACAGCAAAGGAGGAAAGGGACAAGGGGCTTATATTCGACTAGGCACAGGGGCAAGTCCAGGGCCTTGCCTTAGGGAAGCGGCCTGCCCAACCTCCTCTCGGTAAATACAACAGGCACGTTGGCTCTCAGGGAACTAGGACAGCTGATAAGGTAAAGTTGGTCAATCTTTACCCAAAGTGTTCAGCTCAATCCCCAGGGTGTGTGTGTGTGTGTGTGTGTGTGTGTGTGTGTGTGTGTGTGTGTGTGTGTGTGTGTGTGTGTGTGTAAAATTGCCTCAGTTTTATAATTAAATTCTTTGGGAAAGTTGGATTCCCTTTATAGCAACTCCTTCATAGTTAGCTTTGTTTGAATGCCCCCTACTAGATAAAGCAAGGGACACCTTATTCATTTAAACAGCTGATTAATACCCCAGAAATGCTAAATGACAATTCAATCATTTTTACTTCCCCTAAAAAGCACCTTTCACATACCTGTACATTTGGAATTGGGCATTCTTTCTTGAGTAGTTTAAATGAGAAGTAGGAGACCTGGTAAATATCTGGCCTTTTGTCAGGGTCTGGTTCCAACATATACCCTAAGATAAACATATATGAACTTATTAAATAATACCCAAAGAGTTATTACATTAGCTAAGAAGCACAATTTCTCTATTACCAAAATTGTCTTTTTAAAATTTTTATTTCTCATAAAAGTCAGACAGTACGATTAGCCCTTTTCTTCCCCTCTCAGAAAGGGAAGCTCTAACTTTCCTAAAATTTTAAATATCTGCAAGAAAATAACAAAGTTTTTGAATTGTAACAAAGATACTTTAAGTTCACATTCTGTGCCCTGCACAACAGGGACTCAAGTTCTCAGTGTGGAACTTAACACATTCATCTTCTGGTACCTATAGGAAGTTCTGGTCTCCTTCTTTCATACTATCAGCTAGACAAATGATTATTCTTGATAACTATAACCAAAACTCAAATTTCATGAATTTACTTATTATTCTTTTGTTGGAGGTACTAGCTGGTTTCCAATCTAAAAGAAATGACAAGATAACAAATACATGTCTACTTTTTTTTTTTTTTTCGGTACGTGGGCCCCTCACTGCTGGGGCCTCTCCCGTTGAGGAGCACAGGCTCCGGACGCGCAGGCTCAGCGGCCATGGCTCACGGGCCCAGCCGCTCCGCGGCATGTGGGATCTTCCCGGACCGGGGCACGAACCCGTGTCCCCTGCATCGGCAGGCGGACTCTCAACCACTGCGCCACCAGGGAAGCCCACATCTCTACTTTTACTGTGATCCATAGATCATGTGTCTGTTTCCAGGTCCTTTAAGCTTCTGCTCCTTCTGAAGCTGGAAAAATCCCCAGGGGAAAAAATCTTTGAGAAGACACACAAACACATACACATATACACGTAAACAGCGATGTAAGGCAATTTATTGCTTAAGTAATAAAATGAATGGTTCGGACCCTAAGTTGAGAAAAGACTGATGAGGCTGCAGCCTTATGAAGGCCTTTGCAGAAGAGGCAGGAGTGGAGCTGGTCCTTGAAGGCAGGAAAAAATTTAGTCAGTCAGGGCAAAAGCAGAGAAAAAGACATTCCAGGTAAGAAAACAGTCGGAGCAAAGACGGACTTGGAGAAAGGCAACAGAACGCTTTGTTGCAAGGAAGAGAGGAACCAAGAGGACAGGGCAGAGGTCTCCTTGTCAGAGAATAAAGGGAAATAAGGCGGGGAGGATGAAACCAGAATATATGGGACCACTGGCAAGCCATGAGGTTTACTGAATAGGGACATGATAGGGTGGTATTTTATAAAATTAATCTCATAGTGAGGGTGTGTTGGACAGACTGAGGCCAGGCCACCAGTACAGGCATGAGCCGACAGGGTCGGTATATATTATGGTGACAGTGATGAGAACAGAGAGAATGTCAAGAAAACAGGAGAAACTTCAAAGAAAGCATTAATGCTGCTTAGGAAATGACTGACTCTATTCTGTCTTGCTAGCCAGATCCAAAGAAAACTTTAAATTTCAGTCATCTGGGCTTGAATGCCGACACCATTGATAGAAACTGAAAAAAGGAGAGGGGAACCTTGTACTCAGAGTGAAAGGCGGATGTGTGTGTTGTGTGTGCAGGGGGATAACTAGAAATGCATTTTCAGACCTGTGAGTTAGGGTGACGGTGGACTCTTCCAACAGTTTGTAGAGTGAAACAGATCAGAGTTTAGGAAAGATGCCATGTTACACACATTCATAAAGAGCTGTTTTTCATAATATGAATTTGCTGCGCAAAAGTAAAAAAAAAAAAAATTTTTTTTAGCAAAAATTCCTACCATTCTAGCAATAAATTTGGCGATTTCCCCATATTTCCTTGCAATCTCATTTACATAGCTGCAATTTTAGTACAGATATCAATATAACGCTTTACCTCTGAAAACATCCAACAACCATTAAACACCATATTCCATTCCTTTAAATACTGCCCCCGCTTTTGTATTAATAAACGGAATAGGTGGGTTGATAAAACTCGTGTAAACTAGTATAATGGAATGGGTAGTCACTTAAAAGCTACTACTACGTTAACTTGGGTACGTTACCTATTTTTTGAGGCTCCGTTTCCTCATCTGTATAATAGGGATCATTATATTTACTATTTAGCAGTGGTCCCTAACCTTTTTGGCACCAGGGACCGGTTTCGTGGAAGACAACTTTTCCATGGACGGGGGGCGGGGTGGGGGGAACGTTCAGGCGGTAATGCGAGCGATGGGGAGCGGCAGATGAAGCTTCTCTCGCTTGCCCGCCGCTCACCTGCTGTGTGGCCGGGTTCTAAGAGGCCATGGATGGGTACCGGTCCACGGCCCAGGGGGTTGGGGACCCCTGCTATATAGGGTTTTAAGAATTAAATGAGGTACAAGTAGGCCTTCAACAAATGTCAGATGCTCCGCACCACATTTGCTTCTTCTAATTCTCTCCAGTGTATCCCCACCTAGGACCCAAAGTGCATTACTCAGGATTTACAATCTGTGATTGTTAAAACGTGGATACTAAACATCTTGACCAAAGTAAAAAGATAATAAAAATCTCTGTTTCTTTAGCATTCCAATACAGGGGTTTGAGCAAAGATTACTTATTCTGCCATCTGGTTAATGAACATTAGTACATATGCTTACTATGATGATACAAAAGAGTGGGGAATCTTAAAAACATTTAAAGCATTGAGTTTAAATGCTTTTTACCAAAATCCAGTGATTAACCTAAATGAGAGGAAAAAACCTAGTTCCATAGAGTTATATAGTCTTAATTACGTATTCACTTCAGCCAACGCATTGCAATCATTTTAATTTGAGTTGCTTCCAGTTTTGCAAAGATGAATTTCTTATTGCTTGATATGAGTCAGCTGGACTCCTTTGGTACCAGAGCTTTCATACAGACTGCAAGAGAACAGGGCAGTACTGTAATGCTCAAAGCCCAGTTAAGATTTCTGCTTGGGTGGCCAGCCCAGGTGTGAAACCAAGTTTAGATTTCTGGCAAAAAGACTCACCACTCTAACTAGACACCGTTACATGGTCTTTGAGTGACCAACAGTTATCAACTGATTTCTTTATTTTTGCATCCCACTCATCATTCCTGGGATCTAATCCCTTTATCCTCCAATCCATTCCTAGAGATTAGAAATAAAAATGTGAAACTAGAAACTTGAAATACTTACTAATTAGGCAATGCATATCTTGGGAATATCGAGAGTTATCAGGAATTGTGAAGTTTCCATCACAAATTGCCACTTGACTCTCTCCAAATGGCAAAGTGAAGTAGCATAATTTATACAACAAACATCCAAGAGCCTAAAAAAATAAAAAAAGCAGATTGCTACTAGTGATTTATTTATCATAACTGCAAATGGGTCTGCTGGGAGATACTGGCACCATCCACATTTACAGCAGATCTAAACACTCTGTACTATTAACCCATTAGAAACTTGAATTTAGAACCCAACATCACTATTTATCTGTTAAGTTATATTATTTCTATCCTCATTACCAAATTGTGCTCCAATAAAGAACAAGTATTCAGCAGGTTTTGCTCTTAAGAACTAGTAACACATATGTGAAAACCACCTAAATAATGGGCAGGTCACCTGAATAACTTTCACAGAGGTCTAAAGTAATTTTCTTTGACATGCTTCAAGAAGCAGTGGCTCATCACCTCGAGTCAATAATAATCCTGAGGAATAAGTAGACAATGATATGGTACAGTGGCCACTCTTGCTATGGCACTGTCTGCATTCAACTTGGGAGTTTACGGCCAAGACTGCTGACATCTGAGATGTGGATAGGTTAGTTGACACCTACCCAAATGTCTGCCTTCGTAGTGATGATTTTGCCACTGTACAGGTTGACCATTTCTGGTGCTCGATAGGACAGCGTTGTGTATCTACAATCAAGAGATTCATTTTTGGTTAAATATGTCAATGCTATAATTAAAAACCAGGGGTAGCAGAATTACTTTAAAAAAAATACATATATATATATTAGTAGAGTCTAGTTCCCTGGGAGCACCCTGGAGAAGACAGTATGGAATATTAGTGCAGGTGAAATGAAGAGCTGTCCTTGGCACACACCCACGGCCCTCTAGCTGCAGTCCTTCCAATCTAAGAGCAGGTGGGGAGGCAGACACTAAGGCATTAAATAAACTCTAAAAGCAACTTTTCTTGCTCCTCAAATAACAAAATCTTCTCCTGTAAATCCTTGTTGTCTGATAGTATATTTGGCTGATTTGTTTTTTTAAAATAGTAATCCCTTTAGATGTGGCTCGACACAGAGATTTAATACTGGCTGGAACACTCAGGAGGATAAAGTGGGCCCTGGCTAGGCTGGGAGGTGGATGGATCTTTGCTGCCAGCATAAGGCTGAAACAACAGTTTTCCTCTTATCTCTGGCTCAAGAAAAGAGAAGGATAAGCTCATCTTCAAAGTGAGAGTCTTAGTGTTACCAAGACTGTGATTTGCATGCTTGAGTCTCTAGAGCCCAGAGGGCTCTGCGTTTTAGGTGCCCATCAGGGCCTTGGACCGTAAGTCTTCCTGCCCCAGGCTTAGCTGCCAGGGGTGAAGCAGGAAAGGAGAGAGAGGATCAGGATATGTGTGTACTCTAGACTGCAGATTTATGAGCGGTAATAGTGAGTGCTGGTGCCTGTGAAAAATCCAACACTCTGGACAACAGGGGAAAATGGATCAGGTTCTTACTGGAATCACAAATCTAAAGAAGCTTTTTTCTCGTGGAAGTCAGTGATTCACTATCTGTAGAGACTTTAACAGTCCTACGCACCATTAATTCCACTAGACTGCAGGTGAGCTCCTTATGAGCAGAAAGGAATACACAGCCATTTAGGTTTCAGTAAAAAGCACAACCGACTGGTAATGTCACAGCTGTTGTGATCCCACTTTAAAACATCACAGTACTTCTAAGGTGTGTGCACCTTTTTAAGGGCTAAGTGATGTAAATCAAAAGATCTGTTTAATGACCACAGGACCATTGATAAAGTGCTGTAAGATTCCTTCATTTTACTCCACTGCTCAATGGTCATGAACCCCCTCCCCATCCTCCACTTAAAATCCAACAACCCAACTGCCAACATGATGATCTGAGACGAGGGGCAACTGACAAGCACCATTGTCTTCTCACCCTGACCTTCTCAATCATAAGCTGAAGGTAAAACTGCTGATCTGATAATGGATAAAATTCCGAGAAAGGAGGAAAAGCTTACTTCTTAATCTCATCTTCTACTGCATTGACTCCTTCAGTTTGTGGATTCTGGAATTTGTTGGTAGCACTTCCAAAGTCACACAGGACGTAGTGGCCTCGGTCATGCAAGAGAATATTTTCAACCTGAAAAACATTGTCCAGCCGCCCATTCCAAGATATCGTTTAGTAATGTGTTTGAAAATTTGGTTTGCATATACATAAATAAAATACTTTATTTCTGATAATCTCATTAATGTGCATAGGAAAGTTATTCTCCCCTAAGTATGTCAACAGGGGTCATTCCAAGTGGAACCAAAAAAAGATGCACAGCAATAGGGTAAAAAAAGGAAATTCCACAGTGGGGAAGCAAGAGTCCCATTTTCCCAGATTTCTAGTCACATTTCTCAGCTCTGCAGAAATAGTCCTTATACTTTTAAGCCTCTGTATCTTTATTCCTGCCTTTCTTTCAGTCTAAGATGCTCCTGATGATCACCAGCTCCTTACCTAACTATCAAAGTCCCATTCATCTTTCAAACTCCAGTTTCAATGCCACCTCTTCTTTGAAGCTTTCCTCAGGCCCCCACTCAGAAAAATATCACTCCTTCCCTACGTTCTTTCAGTACTCTGTTCTTCCTGATATCAACGATTTCATTTGGGCCTTATAAACACATGTATCAATTTCTTTACTACAATAGGTTAGGATTTTCTGAATTAATAAATATTTGCTATATTTTGGTTACTTCTCAAAGTGATTAAAGGCTGTGGGCAAATGCACAGTTCTCCTGTTAAAGTACCATCCTTATATTTTTACAGATGAATTCTTTGGGCAGTGAGTTAGGAGTTCTGGGTAGGAGGGAGCTTCTGAAGACCAGAACCTAGTGAAATCCTTGGGATCAAAGGACACTGCCAAAGAAATAACAACTCCAAAACAGTGGGCACTACTGTACTCAAGATGTATTAATTTTTAGTATAGGTGAATTGAGCTGACTGGTATGCTGGAGGACAGACCTGGCTATGCGTGGGCAGTAAAATGGCAGCCAAAAAATCCTGTTAGGTCAGTAAGTCTGTAGTCTCCATTGTCTTTTGTCTTCAGCCTTCCAAAGACTGATCACCTTTGGAAAACAAAGGTAAGAGTAGACTATAAGCTCCTTAAGGACAAGCACAGATATTTGTAGTTTTCTCTACCAATGCCTAACATAGTGCTTAGAACAGAAAATGTTGGTTAAATGGAATAAACTAAAAAAGAGAAATGCATACAACACCCTGTGTGTGTGTGTGTGTGTGTGTGTGTGTGTGTGTGTGTGTCAGTCTGTCAGAAATAAGATAGGAGCCACCAAATACCCAGGCCCCTACTATTACTACTAACTAGTCCTTTAAAAAATATCTTGTCAATTATGATGTCTCTTGTTTCTATACTTTAATTCTTCTAAAATTATATATTATAAAAATGTTTATTTTATAGTCTGTATCTGCTAAATCCAATACCTAAAGCCTTTGCTGCAAACTGACTCCGTAGTTTATTGTTTCTTATTCCTACTGAGTGTCACTCACCGTATTGTTGTGAGGGGTTTTGTCATTGTTGTTGTTAACTCATGTTCCTTGGAATTCATCTGTGGGAAGCCTTGGAGGCCTGAGTTTAAAGTCTATTATTCTTCCAGAGATAATTCACTTATGCACCTGGGGCACTAATAACCTATAATCACTTTAATTTACAAATTTGACCTTGGGATTTTTAGCCACACAGGCAGTGTGAACTATGACCATAAACTTGCGTGGATATGCTCTTGTGAATAAGAATTCTTAGGGGAGACTTGCTCCCCAAAGACAAGGCTGAGTCAGGCAAATATTTCCACCATCTACAGCTTTTTATAATGCTCATGAGTTTAATCTATGTACACCAAGTGAAACAGTCAAGCTATCCTGAACGTATACTCACTTTAGGAATCTAAAATAATTCCAACAAGGCAACACTAATATTTCCCCAATCAAATTTAGAGGTTATAAAAAGAACTGCTACCATTTACTAAGCTTTTACTAATACAAGTACTACTGTCTCAGCACTTTACATGGATTATCTCATTCAATCCTCATAGTAACAATGTAATAATAATCCCTGTTATACAGATAGAGAAAGTGAGGCTCACAGTGATTAAGGAAGGAAGTGAACCTAGGCAATCCAGCTCTAGAGAAGGACGGGGAATTGTCTTTCTGCCAGGGCAGGAAGCAGGTTAGAAGCAGAACAATTACTCCAAGCCCCCCATCCCCATCTTCCTACCCTGGTAGGGGTGACTACACTCATCCAATATACTGGATACAAGCTTAAGGCCAGGGGTATCTTAGTTCTTTATGTTCAGAAATGTCCCTATAATAGGAACCTAGTCAATGAGGAACGAAGGGTGTAAATACTAGTCAGGCTGATTTGCTCAATGTCTCCTAAGCATTCCCCATATTGACTAGTTTGTCTTTTTTTTTTCTTTTATTTTTTTTTTGCGGTACACGGGCCTCTCACTGCTGTGGCCTCTCCCGTTGCGGAGCACAGGCTCCGGACGCGCAGGCTCAGCGGCCATGGCTCACGGGCCCAGCCGCTCCGCGGCATGTGGGATCTTCCCGGACCGGGGCACGAACCCGTGTCCCCTGCATCGGCAGGCGGACTCCCAACCACTGCGCCACCAGGGAAGCCCTAGTTTGTCTTTGTATTCAATTACTCCCTCCACTAGTCAACTCCTAGCCATTCTTCAAGGCCTTGCTCAAGCCATAACTCCTCAGTAAAACTTTCCATGGCCACTGTACAAAAATCTACAGAACTTACCACTGCTAGGAAGGGTTGACAAAGACCTTCTGTCCAAACCAAGCCATGCCCACTGGTTACTTACCCTCAGTCTATGGCTGTTTTTAAGCTCCAACAGCAGAGTCAAGCAGTTGAAACAGAGCCTATACAGCTGACAAGCCTAAAGTATTTATTCTTTGGCCCTCTGCAGAGAAGTTTGCCAGCCTCTGGTCTATAATTATATTATGCTCATGTGTCCCCTACAATACCTGGCCAGTATTTCACACACATAAGGGACCCCTAAATCCCTTATTCAGTATCTTTCAGCAACAATCTTCCTTGCTGGCCTCATACATCCTACAGGGCGCCTGTGAAGCCGTGCTTCTCCTGTTGTATGTGTGCAGTCCCTTCCTGAATCAGATTCTCTCCTTCTAATGTTGGAATGTACAATCTAGAAAACTGAAAAGCGAATTCATATCAAAACACAAACAAGGTAGTTCTAGGGACCAAAATCACTGTTGGGGAAGGGAGGAAAACTAAGTAGACAAAGGACAGAATAAAAGATGATGCACGTCGGGGTTTTTGGTTTTGTTCCCCCCCGCCCCACCTTAAAAACTAGGTTTGTATTTCTGGTTAGTTCCAGACTGACAGAACTCAGGAATTATACTATATCTAACCTGGTCCCCAGTTGGCCTCCCTCCCTCCCACAAAGATAACATTGTACAAAACTATACTTACAGGAAAACCAGTTAAAAATTAAGGGTGTGTACAAAAATAGACAAGAGAGCCAGAGATATCAATGTAGGGAAAGCCTGAGCAATATCAAAGGACTATCAATGCAGAGAAGAACCATAATCCCTGCTTTGGTTACCGTGCAAGTCTACTGGGAGGATCAGTTGAGATTACGAAGGTGAGATCGCTTGGCAGCAGCCACTTTAGCAGTAGCTGCGAGCTCCGCCCTCTCTCCATCCATCCCTGTGTAACACCAGTGAAGACCTCCTCCGAGCTCCTGCTGGCTGCTGCCTGCATCATCGCCAGCACCATCATCAACAAAACACTTAACACAGAGCATGACATGTGGCAACCACACTGCACCTGGGGTTCAGAAGACCTCAGGGACTATTTTAGATGTCTGGCCTTGGACCAACGTCTTAGGGCTTGTTTCTCATCTGTAAATAAAGCTGATAATAATTCTATCACTGTTCTTATGAAGCAAGTAAGAGAATGAACTGTACATCTCCCTATACACATGTAAGATAGGTATTGTTATCATTCCTTTATTAAAGAAATACATTTGAACTCCTACTACCTCCTATTATGCGCCAAGTACTTTTCTTGGTGAACAAATCAAAGTTCATCCTCTTGTGGAGCTTAGGGTTTTTTTTTTTTTTTTTTTTTTTTTGGCCACATTGCATGGCATGCAGGATCAAACCTGTGCCCCTGCAGTGGAAACATGGATTCTTAACCACTGGACTGCCAGGAGGTCCCTTATTTTATTTTTTAATTTTTATTTTATTTTATTTTTGGCCATGCTGCAGGGCTTGCGGGATCTTAGTTTGCTGACCAGGGATTGAACCCGTGTCCCCTGCAGTGGAAGCGCAGAGTCTTAACCACTGGACCACCAGGGAAGTCCCTCTCATGGAGCTTAGAGTCCAGTTGACGATTTAAAAATAATAATAAGTGTAACTGCCCGGTAGTGATAAATATAGTGGAAAACCCCCCAGCAGATTAAATGTATGTAAAGTAAAGAAGGATGCTACTATAAACAGCACAGTCACCCTGATGAGGGGAGCAGCCATGGACCACGTGGGGGACAAGCATTCCCAGTAGAGAGCGGCCAGCATAAAGACGCAGAGGTGGGAGCACACACGAGGTGTCTGAGGCACAGAGGCAGGCCTTTGTGGCTGGGGCAGCACCATCCTGAGCACCGGAAAACTGAAAACATGGGACTGGACATATTATGGGCTAGCACTCTTATGAATGAGGAGACGAGATAATGCTGGGCCTTGGAGGAAGCGCAGGACTTAGATAAGTGGAACTAGGAACAGGAAGGCACAGGGGCAGGATGATAGAAACAACAATGGTATCAGCAGCTAACAGAGCTTAATATAGGCTCAACCCTGCCCCATGTACACTTCTACCTACAGCATTTAACGAAATTCTTACACGGCCTCACTGTCCCTCTTAACACACGAGAGAACGGAGTCCAGTTACCTAACATGTCTGAGGTCACAAGGCTGCGAGGGCGGGATTCGGGCTCAGGTTGCCACACCGCTGGGACTTCACCCTCCCCTGCTGCACCGATGTGAGAGAAAGGAAACAATGAGGGCGGGTACCATCGTCCACCTGTGAGATGACCAGGGCCGAGAGGGATTCAAAGAGCTTAGGAAGGTCGAGAACCAACTGTATCTTCATACACCAGCTCCTGGAAGCTTCAGAGAATCTGCACGGTGACTTCGTTTTTGGCCAAGCCCTTTAGGAAGTCAGCCTGACGCTAGTTACCATCACCTACAACCGCCCACCTTTCAGCTCATTGAGAGTTTAACATTGCTGACCTTATTTCCAACCTGTCAGCCTAACAGCGTTATTAAAGTTGTCAATCCCAAATTCTGCTCGCAGCTTTAGCTAAGAGGTCTGGAAAGCCACGTCCTCCTGACCTCTTCATCTTGACAATATTCCAAGCAGATACGGCATCCAGGCATTTCAGCCACAGGGGTTAATTTTTTACCACTGGAAATTGTGGAGGATTAGATGCATGCAGGTTTTCCAACCTGTGACTCCAAAAATAGGACAAGAATCTTCATCCTATCGTACTTCATGAGATCTACATCTCCTTTCTGACAACTGAGGAGACATTCAGGACTTTTTCAATCTAGAATGTACTTATTAAGTCTTAACCCTTTCTTCCCCTTTCTTAAATGTTAGGACAAACACCATGGTAAAATACAGCAAAACCAAACAAACAGAAACCAAACAGAGTAAACAACCTTGGCCTTTGTTCTGGTTTGATCACTGAATTCACTGTGCAGGTCACGGCCTTTCTGGGCAGAGGCTTCGCCGCTGGTAAAAAGAAAGGGCTGGCTAACGTGACCGTCCCAGGTCTACGATATCCCATGATCTGCAGGAATGACCTCTGTCATTCTTCAGAGAGACGGCAATTAAACAATGGGGGAAATAATGAAAATGTTAAAACTATGTACTGGAGGAGAGACTTTCAATAAAGACCAGAACTTCTGTCATGGTTATTTTTAGAACATAGGCTGCTTAAGGACAGGGACCACTTTCAGCTTATTTCCCCTCTGGAACTTGCAAGAAAGACCACACATGTGGTAGGCAGGGCAAGAGGGCCCTTTCTCAGTGCTGCGTGTGACCAAGCTGGCCCCTGCAGAGGGTGACGCTGGCTCAACACGGGGCCCTACAGCCGGCCTGGCCTGTGCTCCCGCCTGTGCCCCACAGACTACTCCCGAGGCGCCTGGTCGCCAAGGGAGACCTCGCTCACAGGGGAGCAACTGGGAGACCAGCCACCAGCACGTTCTCTGGCCAAGAGGACAACAAAGAACTTCTTGGCTCTGGCTCCTGCTAGGACTGTGCTGGCTGGTTCTAGCCATGACAGGGAGCTCAGAGTGGCCAAGGCCCTGTGATGCAATGACAGAGCCAGGGCAAACAGGAAGCACAGGGGGACTTTTCACTCCCGCCTAGGAAGTTGGCAGTGCAGCGGGCGATGTGACTGCCCACCAAGCACACGGTAGTAGAAGTCAACAGGATCTAACATGCTAACAAAAGCATCCAGATGGCAATGAGTGTAAGATTTGGGGAATCTGGGAAAGCTTCGGCGAAACAACCGGGAGTCAACGACTAAAATCAACAGCAACAGGACTCCTCTAGAACAATCACAATCAAGGCCTCCTCCCAGGGGCCCCTATTTACACTCCTTATTTCCAAGGTCAAGGAGAAAGGGAAACAATGTCTCCCGAACCACTACTGGCGAACCAGCAGCACACCCGATGGTCTTCAACACTGACTGAACACAATTACTGTGTGCCCAGCCCTGGGTGACAGAGGGGCAAAGGGCAGGGGCTGAGGAAGACAGCATGGCAGCCACTCGCTTGTGCCCCAGCCTTACACTCAGATTCCAGTTTGCTCCGAGTTTCTCTGCTGAGACATCTCACAGGCTGTTCAGAGCAGTGAAAGAAGAGTCTAGGCTCCGGCTGCTTGAGACCAAGCCCCGACCGTGTCCCCAGGCAAGACACTGAGCTCTGTGCCTCAGGTTCCCATCATGGGTGACGCTTCTCCACCACCTCACAGCAGCACTAATACGCTGGGAATGGGTAAACCGGGCCGGTGCTATTTACAGGTATGAAATGATTATCATTTAGGCCTCGTTTAATCCAACAAATGTTGAAAAAAGTTACGGTAAAGGAAGATTTTGTTTAACATGGTAGGAGCACTCTCTAAAAGGATGTTCAATGGCCCTCTTGGTCTCTTCCCTTGCTCTCACCTCCCTGGGTGCTCGCTCAGGACTTCCCACGCCAAGGATGCCCCTGCACACTGATATGCATGTTCTCCTTTAGCCCCACCCCGACCCTAACAAGGCTGGCGCTGTTGTCTCCACCTCACAGACGAGGAAGCTGAGGCTCTGAGGCTAAGCGATAAGAGGAGCAACCAAGGAGCCTGAGGGGCCCGGGAGAACACGCTGCACAGGGGTCATGGGAAGAGACAGTCACAGAGGAGGCAAATGCCATAGGCAGGAGAACGAGACAGGGACAGAAACGTGCCCTGTGCGTCTGGCAACATAAAGGACGCTCATCACTCACAGAGCTTACAATTCAGTCGGTACAAGTTACTGTGCTATGGAATCTGAGTTCCAATATGAAATCGAACCCCATCTGACCTGGGGGGAGAATGGGGTTCTGGAGAAACCTGAGCTCATACGGGTCACAGAAGCAGTGCTGGTGCAGCTGGGCCACACTTCTCCCCCTTTTCTTTGCCCCTCATGAACTCTTCTCCAAGGCAGGTGGCAGGGAGAAAGGTCAGGTCCGAAAATGTTGGTACCACTGCCTATATTGAAATACATGCTAACATGCCCAAGAACTTCACTCATGGTTAAGGCAACGAGAAATAAACTGTCATCGCCTGAAACTAATACAACATTGTAAATCAACTATATTGCAATTAAAAAAATAAAGTGTCATTCCATTCTTAGAGCAGCGGCCTGCAGTCACTCTAGCCTGGTCTGAAACTGGCCAGGTACCAAGTCCTTACCTATCTCCTCATCTTCAAATGCCTTCTTGTTCCCTTCTCTCGGCAGTTCTAGGGCCCTGCTCTCTGCCTGAAATGCCCTTCATTCTCTCTGTGACCACCCACATCCCACCAGTCCTTCAAAATCCTACTTTTCCAGAAGGCTCCAATCACCATTGCCAGATCCCACTATCTGACCACATATTAAGCCACTTGAATCTCTTCCGTTCGTCATTTTGTTCTATCAAGTTTTGTATTTCACTTATTTAGGTTTCAATTCCAAATATTTCATTTACATTCTCTCACCAATACTTTAACATGATGAGCATAGGAACCATGTTGTACCTGCACTGTCCCCACAGAACTATGTACTTGTACGATGTGAGGCTCATAATATTCACTGAGATGTATCCTCCTCGCTCCACTCAGAAAAGGGGCTGACTGTGGGCAGAGGTACACTGGAGAAGGCTGTCTAAGGCTGTTGGAGCCTTCACACTCACTAGGGTGGGAAAATAAAATAGGACAATAACAAGTGTTAGGTTAGTGTGAAGAAATCGGAAACCTCATATGTTGCTGGTGGGATGTAAAATAGTGCAGCCACTTTGGAACACGGTGCGGCAGTTCCTCAAAAAATTAGAGTTACCATATGACCCAGCAATTCCACTCCTAAGTATGTACCCAAACGAACTGAAAACATATGCCCACATGAAAACTAGTATATGAATGTTCATAGTAGCCTTATTCGTAATAACCAAAGTAGAAACAACTCAAACATCCACCAACTGCTGAATAAACAAAATGTGATATATCCACAAAATGGAATGTTATAACAAAAAGGAATGAAGTACTGATATACGCTACAACATAGATGAACCTTGAAAACACTATGCTTGTAAAAGAGGTCACATACTATACGAGCCCATTTAGATGAAATGTCCAGAATAAGCAACAGAAAGTAGATTAGTGGTTGCCAGGGGCTGGGACAAGGGGGAGAATGAGGAGTCACTCCTAATGAATACAGGGTTTTTTGGGGGGATGATGAAATTTTCTGGAAACAGACAGTGGTTATGGTTGCACAGCCTTGTAAATATACTAAAATCCACCAAATTGTACATTTTAAAAGAGTGAATTTTATGGTATCTTAATTAAAGAAACAAACAAACAAATAAACTAAAAAACACCCTCGAACAGAAATGCTAGTATGCGGCTATGATCCTCAAACTTTAGAATCCCAAAAATTATAGCCCAAAAGATTCAGCGGGGAACCCAGTAGCCTGCATTTAACAAGCACACTCGGGGACAGTGATGCAAATATTAGCCATGAAGCATGTTTCTCGAAACATAAGTATAATGAAAAGAAATTATAACTTAGAATCAGAAGAGCTGGATTCAAATTCTGGTACTGCTCCTTCCTAGTTATATGACCTTAGTCAAATCACATAACCTCTCAGCTCCTGAGTTTCCCCAAACATAAAATGCAAAGAAGAATGTCTCCCTCCCAAGAGACAGTGCACATAAAGTGTCTAATAGAATACCTGGCACATTGTCAGTGCTCCAGAGATGCTAGTGAATCCTAACTGGGTGCCAATTCCATTCCACGAACATTGTCAAGTGACTCCAGTACGAAAGGCCCAGTGCAAGGGGATGGTAATTAGTAGGACAAATTTTTTTAAATCACCAACTAATGGATTTTACAAAGTATGAAATAGACTTTAAAGATCAAGCACCACTGTTTATAAATTTCAAATTAGCATATTACTTTTTCTGACCCTGGAAAAGTGAATTTGGGAGTTTATCAGGAAAAACAAAAAAGATGGGTTCAGGCATTTGAGGATTATAAAGAATTTCTGAAAGCTACTTAATAAAATTGATAGCTGTATTGTACTATAGTGTTCCGCTATTTATTTTTTTCTCTGTACTTTCTCTCCCCAAGCAGAATGTAAGCTTAGAATCTGGTACCATGCCTTAACGCTTTTCTCACCTCCCCATAACATCTACCGCATTCCTGGGGCAGACAGAAAACACTCCATAAGAATGCACTTAATGGTGATCTGTTACCTTCAGGTCACGGTGGATAATGGGAGTTTTGCACTGATGCAGGCGGGCAACAGCTTCACAGGTGTCACAAAATATCTGGAGTACTTCATTCTCTGTAAAACCTGTTTGCAGGCGCTGGTTCATCAGGTTGACCACCTGGCCTCCTGAGAGGGGTGCAGAGCAGAGGAAAGGTTATAAACATTCAGACCCATCACTTATCCACGAGAATGAAAGGCTGTCCACAGAGGAGCAACCTGGACTCGGCCCATCACTGGCTGAGCCAGGACTAAACCCCGGTATCTTGATTCCCAGCCTGGGACTTGTTTTCTATAGCGTCAAAACAGTTTCTTCATTATATAAAGCAGCCCAGATGTGAGCTGCCCTCATTCTGTCTTCAAGATTAGTAGCAGAACTGACAATATGGTCCTGGCTCTAGTTGCCTGGTTATACTGTCCCTGTTGTGCATTGGACGAGGCCACAGGTTCAATCTGCTGTATATTTTAGTAAGAATCAGATTGCACAATAGACCTCGCGAGGAGGAAGAAGGCAGTTTGATAGTCTGTATTTTAGAAACAGCTTGGTCTCTCTGGCTTTACTGCTTGCTGCCTGGTCTGCAGAAATGCTACACCAACATTTAATCTCTAGGACCGAAAGACTGACGACCTCGCTTAGAAAATTATCCAGCTCCCTGGACTCTCCTACTGCCTCGTCTCTAAATATTTTACTGTCCAAAAAGGAAGAAGCAGGAGGACACAAACTGTCAAGTTCAAATGTGGTAGTATTTTACAAAATCAGGTTAACAGCTGTTACAGCGAAGGCTGAAATTACTGGTTAACATCACATTTTTTTTTTTTTTTTTTTTTTTTTTTTTTTTTTTTGTGGTATGCGGGCCCCCCTCCTCACGGGCCCAGCCGCTCCGCGGCATGTGGGATCCTCCCAGACCGGGGCGCGAACCCGGTTCCCCTGCATCGGCAGGCGGACGCGCAACCACTGCGCCACCAGGGAAGCCCCTAACATCACATTTTAAGCATTACTAACACATTTAATTTATGGACAGTATCTGTAAAGGCAAGGAACGTGTTAGTGGAACTAAGGGTGATTACAAAACTGGGCACCAAACAGTGAGACAATGACCCAAGAATGTAAGTGACAGCTGCTTAGACCAAAAAAGCCAAACCTCCAAACAATAGCTGTATGAAATGCAGTCAACTCCGAATAAATTCATGCTACAGCCTGGGTTTCCCAAGATAAATACTGCTTGAAACTCTGAGCTTTCAACTACTTGACTCTACTGTTAATGGCAGCATCATCTGAATGTAGCCTTCCTGGCAATCACAGATCTCCAGCAAGAAGAGCAGGGTCATTTCCATTAGACGAAAAGGATTCTTTTACCCCCTAATGCAAGGATGGTGGTGTGGGTGGAGAAGAGAACACACGAGTGAGGGAAGTTGAATTGTTCCCTTAGTCTATCTGGAGTTGGGTCGTTATTATGTGCCTTCATCATTTGTTTTAAAGCATCACAAAGAACATATTCATTCTCATTCTCATACCTTCGCATTCACATACAAGCACCAAACCTTCCCAAACCTAACAAATGTAGAGTTTTGTATTATCTACCACTCTGAATTATTTGTGCCACTGACACTCGCCATTGTAAGAAAAACCAAGAAGTGACAGAAGGCTCTGTATCTTTTAGCCTCTTCGTTTTCCAATCTTTAAAACCGGAACAACATACGTTAGGGTACAGTGCACATTAACTGAAATGACCCCACACCCTTGACAATCAACACGCTAGAGAAATGAGAGCTTAAGGTATGGCGCGTATACTTACCCCTGCAGAAGTCCATCAGAATGAGCACTTCCCACACGTCACCGCTACTCACATTGTTGATACTGGAGTCAATGTAACCCACGATGTTCTTGTGCCCCGACAGGTCCCTCTGTAAAGAAGAGTTGAGAAATAAATGATCAGTTACAGACACCAGTAGAGATAGAACGAGCCCAGATAACTTAAATACACAGAGACAACACTAACAGTGATGAGAGACAAGACTAAGGGGCAGGGTCAAGAGCAGGTTTCCGCTGGTCTCTGAGATTCACGGTCAGCTCTTCAATAGCCATTCTGCAACCCTTCTAAACCATAATGCTCTCCTGAACTACATTCTAGAACCAAATGCACGCACGGTGGGTGCTTACTTGCTCACGGTATCAGCGCTCCATATAAACCAGAAGCAAAGACCCCCATCTCCGGCAACACTGCAGAGGGGCTAACAGGAGAGCGACAGCATGAACTATTTAAATATGTGAATTTTTAATTCAGAAAAATGAAACTGATTTTTTTCCTGGTTGTAGGAACACAAGTGAACTCAACTTGACTTTTAAACTATTCATACTGTTTTTCTCCCTCTAGGAAATATATGAAAAGAATAACTGCTTTTTAAAGTTTTGAAGGGACTACAATGGCATCCAGACCTAAGCATTTTGCTCACAATTAAGCCTTTCAAGCCAACCAACTGGGATGTAAGATGGGTTATGTTTCCAGCTCTCTGGTTGGAACTGCATCTCTCAGAGCTGCTTGTGGAATTAATTTTTCAACAAATACATATCGAGCACCTCCCATGTGTCAGGATCCATTTAGACACTGGAAGTTGCCTCATCCCTCGGTCTGGTTATTTCAACACCCATAGAGGCAAATCTTTGTAATGATGATGTTCAAAATCTAAGGTCATTATTGAGCAAAAACCAAGCAAGTTGGGTAATGGGATTTATGCAAAAAGGAAGGTTTTATTTTATTTTTTTAATACATTTATTTATTTTTGGCTGCATTTGGCTTTGTTGCTGTGCGCAGGCTTTCTCTAGTTGTGGCGAGCGGGGTCTACTCTTCGCTGCGGTGCACGGGCTTCTCATTGCGGTGGCTTCTCTTGTTGTGGAGCACGGGCTCTAGGCATGCGGGCTTCAGTAGTTGCAGCACGCGGGCCCTAGAGCACATGGGCTCAGTAGTTGTGGCATGCGGGCTCAGTAGTTGTGGCGCATCGGCTCAGTTGCTCCACGGCAGGTGGGATCTTCCCGGACCAGGGCTCGAACCCGTGTCCCCTGCATTGGCAGGCGGATTCTCAACCACTGCGTCACCAGGGAAGTCACAAGGTTTTATTTTTTAACTAGTTTTAATAAATTGTTTTACTTTGTTTAATAAAAGAAATGGGAGGAAGGAGGTGGGAAACGTGGTTCTGGAAGAGTCAGCACACAAATGCGGCAACTTGAGCCACCACCACACTAACTGGAGACTCAGTGTTCAAAGTGATATGGTCTCTTTTAATCTGAAAGCACATACCCAAACAAGAGGAAGCCTCACAGTATCAAACCAACACACCTGAACTCTGAGCATCCAAGTTAAAATTCCTTAGAACTTTCCTCTGAGTGAAGGATTAAGAATGACTATTGCCTCAGAAAAGTAGACCAAAGGTAAAGACGTGATTGCTTCTACTGGCGACTGGGAAGTCGCTGGAGATCTAGGCAAGAACAGTTTTGTAAAAGGAATAAAGTGAAGTAAGAACGGAGCTGGACTTAAGAATGGGAGTGGAATACGCAGAGCCAGTGGCTACAGGAGATTCTTTCAGGACATTTTGAGCTTAAAAGAGGAGGAGCACCGACGGAAAGAATTTTTAGGATGGGAGAGGATTGTGCACTGGAGAGTGAAAGGAGCCAGGACAAAAAGGTGCTTTAAGATACAGGAGAGAGGGCTTCCCTGGTGGCGCAGTGGTTGAGACTCCGCCTGCCGATGCAGGGGACACGGGTTCGTGCCCCGGTCCGGGAAGATCCCACATGCCGCGGAGCGGCTGGGCCCGT
>NC_041225.1:84185660-84238473 GCF_002837175.3 Physeter macrocephalus
CGAGTACCGCAAAAAAAAAAAAAAAAAAAAAAAAAAAAAGATACAGGAGAGGATGAGGATAACTGAGCCAACAAAGTCCTGCAGGTAAAAAAGGGAAGGGATTAGGAGCACTGTTAAAGGGACGGATCTTTCAAAGGCATTTCTTTCCTGGCAAGCAAGAAGGAAATGAGGATGGACATGCATATTGGTTTAAGGCTGGGGAAAAAAAAAAAAAAGGGAATTTGAGGAAGTTCAGATCTATTGTTCTGTTTTTGGTAGAGTACAAGATCATCTTCAAAGTGTTAGGGAATGAGAAAGAAGCTTGATGAGAGAAATAAAAGGCTTAGAGCAACTGTTTTGGATAACAGACAAGGGAGATGATGAGGCAGAAAAGCAGCCTCTAGAATTCAAGTTTCTCTAAACAGGAAGTGACCTCAGGGCTCACGTTTTTAGAGGACTATGCTTCTGCTTTTCGGTCTTATCAGCTCTTCTAGAATCTGTTTCCATTTACACAGTCCTAGAAGTAGGAAGAAGTGGAGAGAATTTCTTTGAAACCAAAATGCAGCAGCAGACCATGTCCTCCAAATGTCCACAAGAAGCAATGAAAGACTAATGTTTCTACATTTAGCTGTTTGAAAAAGAATCAGCAATGTTGCCTCTGAGTTTGTCTCATCCCAAGAGGAATAAATAAGAATCTGGAAGGAAAATAAGAAGCAACTGATAGAGCCAAGAGGAGGTCAAGAGCTATTAGAGGACCCAAACTGGATAATTAACATCTGCAGATGGCATCCTAGAACACTCTGCCAAGATGCTGGCTGATCAGTCCACGCCCAAATTCCTGTTCATTGTGTCTTCTGCAGAGATCCTGAGATACGTCCAAGCAGAAAAGACCGCCTCTTTGGAGGGAGACGATGGCATTTTACTTTTAACAACTTGATGACACAGCGCCGTTTCTGATTTTAGGATGTCACTGGCTTAGAACTGATAGAGAAGATCTGTTTGAATGGTTGTGAAATGTAGAAAAGGTCAAGAGAAGATCTTACTACAAGCTGAGACAGACTCACATTCATGGGCGGTGTGACAGCACTTCTCAGCAGCAACATGCCAAAGGATGTCCAAGCTTTCCCTGGCTTTAGTTAAAAGACCAGCCCCAGGCTTACAGAACAGAATGAATGGACGTAGAGGTCTGGGATGGAACCCGCATGGAGGCACCTCAGTTACTACCCATTTACTCAGGAAAAGGCAGGATATAAGGAAGATGCTCTGATGCCCTCGGCTACAAGTATTATTTGGAGAACTGAGATAGAAGTCTACATGATGAGTATAAGTCAAACTCTGATTTTCAGGGGAGTGGGGAATGTTCAGTTAAACTATGGATTAGATCAGTTTATATTACATTAAATCATGGAAGCAGTGATAAGTCTAAAGACTTGTATTGTCATTTTAAACTTTATTTTAAAATTAACATTAAACCACACAGATAAACATGTTATTAGAAGACCTGCTTTACTGAATAGATATTTAAAGTGTTTGTAGTTAGCTTATTAACTTTCTTTTTTTTTCTTTTCTTTTTTTTTTGCTTATTAACTTTCATAGCTAAATGCTTGAAGTGATGAAAAACTTTTTTCACAAACACATACAAAAAGTACCATTTGAAAAAGAGGCCTTCTACCCAGATCCTATAGATGACCACACATTTCAAGTTTATCTGTGGTCCTAATTAATGGCGCTTGTAGCACAGAACAGTATTCTATCCCGAGCTTCAAAATTCCTGCAGCAGGAAATTCCTACCTAAGAATCTTAAAGCCTTATAAGAAAGCAGAGGGCTCAATTCCTAAGTACATCTATAAAAGCCTTTATATTTATGTTCAAGAAAACAAAGAAGATAGCGTTCTAAGTAGCACATCAATAATGTCACTCACCTTAAAATAATAAAATGAGTATAGTATGTAACTAATTTCCTTATATATCTTTTGCTCAGGTCACCCTTCCTTGGAATGTCAGCATGACACATTCCTGCAAATTCCTGATGCTGACGGTGTCTGTGTTTGCGTACAGTAAGCTTCCGAAGAGGTATATTTACCTGTTTTCACCCTCCGAATAGCCGATGGTTTCTGAGTTTATGACTCGGCACTACTGCTGCCAACTTCTAGAATCACACTATGATTCCACAGACACTTTTAACCAAAGTTCAGCTTCTTATTAACTTAAGGATGAAGGAAAGCAGTTCTAAGGCCTGGAATTAGTTTCTTTCTCCCAAAGTTGCTTTGTAAAAGTCTTCGGCCTTACTATTCCCCACCCGCCTTCTCTAAAATTGCCTAAATTTTTGGAAAATTTCCTTTGTAACTCTAAATTTCCTTTGTAACTCTCCTTTATAAGTCTACATTTCCTTTGTAACTCTTTATAATTCACCAGCAAACAAAAACGATATCAAGTCCAGTGCAGTAGGGAAGAGAAACGCTTTGAGATCTGGACTGGCCCTGGAGTTCTACCGAAGGCAACGTATCTGGGGCCCTTATGGGTTTCTGTTACATAAGTCCCAGATATGATCCTGCCTACAATCACATTTATTCTCCCTTTTCCAAGTCTTACTCATTAATTAATCCTCTACTTACTGAATAGATCTTTAAAGTCATTTAGAGTCTGATTCTAGAGGCATGTTGCTCAAACTTTAATAAGCATTGAATCACCCGGGGATTCTGTTTAAAAACAGATTCTAATCTAGTAGCTCTGGGATAGAGCCTGGGGTACTCCTGGGCAGTGGCACTTAAAGTACCAAAGATCTAGAGGAGTGCTACTCAAAATGTGTTCCACAAACATTTTCTAGGTAGAAGCCAGTCCACAAGGAGATAAGGAGCTTACTCCAGGATGTAAATCAATCAGGTCACTAAGATGACTGTTTCCTTTTCCTAGTGAGACTTTACCTATGAGGGAAGTAGTTCATTGACTTACATTCTGGCACAAGATCTTTAGTGTAGCACCTATACATTTACAGCCAATTGATTTTTGACAAAGGTGCCAAGACAATTCAATGAGGAAGAGAAGAGTCTTTTCAAAAAATGGTGCTGGGACAACTGGATATCGATATGCAAAAGAATGAAGTTGGATTCCTACCTCACATCACAAACCAAAATTAACTCAAAATGGAACCGAGCAGAACCCTGTAGGGCCCACCAACTACAAAACTGAGCAGTTAATGATTAGGACAACAGAGTCACAGAGTCAGTGTCTGATGCACATTCCTGAGTTGTTTACAGATACCACAACTGCCACCAGAGGAACAAAGCTAATTGCATGATAACCAGACTGTAGCCATGACATAAGCTGTGCCATCTTGAGCAGTACTGAATCTGTGGCTAGCGCACTTCTGAGAACTGGCCTCAAAGAGGATGGGATTAACATTATTGCTCATAATAATCTATATCTTTGTGGCCATCAAAATAAATGTAGCTTGTTCTGCCCGTAACATGTAAGCAGCCAAGTAAAACTGTCAGCAAAGAGATGCTACAGACCCATGTTGACATCTTCCACTCTGAGAATACGGCACCCTATGTCAGTATGAACAAGTTACTGAAGATAGACCTTCACCCCTAATCCCATAGAAATGGAATGATGTTAGACAGTGGGGATCTGAAAGCAGCTCTTTTGCCCCTTTCCTGTTCGCCCATTTCTGTTCCCCTCCAACCTTGAAAGAAGCTAATTAACCTGTTGATTCTTTTCCTAGATAAAAAGAAGTAAGAATGAAGAATTAAGTAAAGAATGACCAGCTCTTTACCCCCAACAGTCCCCTTAGCAATCCTGCAGGCAGATCATACGGGCATGATAACATCTGAAGAGAGTCAGCCAGCCTGCATGCAATGGAGAATGACGCAGAACCCAACCTCCTGCCTTGATGATTCACTAAGATTCTTCCCCTCACCATTTTCTCTTTAAAAACCCTCATGGGGACTTCCCTGGTGGCGCAGTGGTTAAGAATCCGCCTGCCAGTGCAGGGGACACGGGTTCGAGCCCTGGACCAGGAAGATCCCACGTGCTGCGGAGCAACTAAGCCCGCGAGCCACAACCACTGAGCCTGCGTGCTGCAACTACTGAAGCCCACGTGCCTAGAGCCCATCCTCCGCAACAAGAGAAGCCACCGCAATGAGAAGCCCACGCACTGCAATGAAGAGCAGCCCCTGCTCACTGCAACAAGAGAAAGCCCGTGCTCAGCAACGAAGACCCAACGCAGCCAAAAAACAACTGTCATGGCTGAGCAGAATCTTCGGAGTTGCTCTCGGGACATGAGTCCACCTTCTCCCCAGATTGCTGGCTTTTTCTGATTAAAGCACGTTCCCTTTCTATTGACACTTGCCTCTTGATTATTCGCTTTTGAGCAGTGAGCCGCTGAACTTGAGTTCAGTAACAAAAATGGACCACAAATCTAAAAACTCTTCAAAGAAAATACATACGCAAATCTTCATGATGTTGGATTAGGCAATGGTTCTTAGATATGACACCTAAAGCACAAGCAGTCAAAGAAAAAATAGATAAACTTTGCGTCATCAAAATTAAAAACTTTTGTGCTTCAAAGGACACTATCAAGAAAGTGAAAAGAAACTGCAAAGAATGATCCGCAAATCACACATCTGATAAGAATCCAGTATCCATGGGAATTCCCTGGAGGTCCAGTGGTTAGGATTCTGTGCTTCCACTGCAGGGGGCACAGGTTCGATCCCTGGTTGGGGAACCAAAATCCCACAAGCCACGTGGCGTGGCCAAAAAAAAAAAAAAATCCAGTGTCCAGTCTATATAAAGAACTCTTAAAACTCAACAATAAAAAGACAACCCAATGTAAAAATTGGCAAAGGATCAGAATAGACATTTTTCCAAAGAGCATATGATAAGCACATGGAAAGATGCTCAACACCATTAATCACCAGGAAAATGCAAATCAAAACCATAATGAGATTATCACTTCATAACCACTAGAATGGCTATAATCAAAAAAAGAAACAATAAAAAACGTCAGCAAGTATACAGAGATTGGAACCTTCATACACTGCTGGTAGGAATGTAAATAGGTCAGCTTCTATAGAAAATAGTTCAGCATTTTCTCCAAAAGTAGAGTTACCATCTTACCTTGCAATTTCACCCCTAAATATATACCCAAGAGAAATGAAACATTATGTTCACAAAAGCTTGTATACAGATGACTATAACAGCATTATTCATAATAGCCAAAGAGTGAAAAAAAAACCCCAAATGTCCATTAGGATAAACAAAATGCGGTATATCCAGACAATGGAACATTATGCAGCCATGAAAAGGAATAAGTACTCATATATGCTACAACATGGATAAACCTTGAAAATATTACGCTAAGTGAAAGATGTCAGACACAAGAGCTTACTGTATGAGCCCATTTATAAGAAATGTCCAGAATAGGCAACAGAAAGCAGATTAATGGTTGCCAGGGACTGGGGCAAGGGAAAAGGGGGAGTGACTACTAATGGGTGTGAGGTTTCATTTTGGAGTGATGAAAGAAATATTCTGGAATTTGATAAACGATGATGGGTGATTGACCTTGTAAATAAAAAAATCAGTGAATTATGTTTAAATTATATTTATATTTAAAAGGATGAATCTTATCTCAATTTATGAAGAAAAGTAGTATGACAAGCTGGGGGAAAAATAACATAAACAAACACACAAGGGGGAAAAAGAAAAAAAGATCCTTTGAGTAGCACTGATCTAGAGCAGCCAGGCAGCGCATGCGTGAATCCCTGCGATAGCCTTTTGACAAGAAGTTTGCTTAGATTAATGTCATTTCCTTGGTCCCTCAGCCCATCTGCAGACAGCCCTTTCTGTTGATCTCCTTTACATCCAGCTAAAAACTTCCACCTCCTGATTCTAGACCGCCCTCTTCAGAAAAAAATAAGCCTAGTCTATATTTTCACTTTCCAAACAAGTGAAATATTATTATTTAGACTCTAAGTTTTTTCTTCTCTGGGTTAAACATACCCACTTTCTTTGACATGGTTTTTAGTCACACCACCATTTTGGCTGCTCCCACATTTAAACGCTTTGCTTTGTCGATGTCCTTTTTGTACGAATGGCCCCAGAAAATGAATGAAATACTCCAGGCCTGGTCTGACTCCTGCAGAGTAGACCAGCACTATCACCTTCTATTAATTCAGCTAAAAACTACATTCTTTTTTCTTTTTGCAGCCACATCACACTACACACTCATATCAAGTTAACTGACCACTAAAATGCTTAAGTCTTTTTCTACTTGTGCTGCTTTTAATCTCCACCTTCCCAGAACTGTGCTTGTAAAGTTGATTAGAAGAAAAGAAAAATCCAAGCATGTGACCTTACCTTGCTATTTCATCTCATTAGAATCAGTCCATTGCTCTAATTTTAAGGATCATTTTGGATCCTGATTCTATCATCCAATGCAGTTGTTATATCTTCCAACTTTATATTAGGCACATAAGAGATAAATGTGTCTTCTATTTCTTTAACCAAGTTGTTTATTAAATGTAAAATAACATAAAGTTAACAGTAAGTGGCAGTGCTTTCTTCTTAGAAGAAAGTTCCCTCCAAATTAATAGCAAATCATTGATCAGAAACCATTATAAACAGTAGCAATTACACCTAGCATCCAGCCTAGACTCTCCAGCTTGCTCACAGATCTCTGGTGAGTGCCCTTACCCAAATGATACAGTCCATAGTCACTGGATCTGCAGTCCACAGTCACTGGATCTATGGCACTCCCCTGAGCTCCCTATCCACAAACCTGCCCAAGAGAGGACATGATGTTGATAGGACATGGCTTGTTCTTACTCAACCTGAAGTCTCTTTGGATCCCTGCTCACTCATCTAAGTGACTATAAAACAGCTTAAAATTTAATTTAAAAAATAAGTAACATATTAACATTCAAAAAGCAAAACATAGTAGACAGGTATTTTCAACTCCAGTCCTCATCCCCTATAGGGAACACTCCCTCTTTCTTCCCCTTCTCCCCTTCTGCCTTTCCTCTTTCTCTCTCTCATCCTGCCAATGTTTTTTCAAGCAAATTCAAATAATATGTATTAGATACACATAACTCTTACAGTCTCTGAGAGGTAGGGCTGGGGTTATGGCCTCTATTTGACAGAAGTCTGAGCCTAACACGGGTTAAAAACATTGCACAGGGACTTCTGATTAAAAATAGTAGCAAATTGTTATTAAAAAGTAAGTTGAATACATGCATTTATCTCTGCTTCCTTCAAAAGCCTTACTAAATGATGTAAAGTGTTTATCTTTTAAAAGTCATAGACAGAAAACTTCTGCTCCTGGGAAGATTAAGTAGATGTACTTTTCCCTATTCCTCCTGCTAAGTACACCTGAATACTTTGTACATTATATATAAAACAGACATAATAACGAGTACCTGAAATATGAGTAGAAGAAGGCAGACTGGCTAGGAACTTTGGGACCCAAGGAACAACATGGTGGTGAGCTGTCTGGGTTTTCTTTTTGCCTCATGTTTCCCAGACCGAAAACTGAAAAAGCCAGCAAACTGAAAACACCAATGGGTGCAGACAAAAACACAAAAAAGCCCAGTGAAAGCTTGCTCTCTCCAGTCAGACCCAGAAAAGGGGAAACCCAGTAAGACAGAACCCATAGAAACTAACTGCTCGATTCCAGCCAAAAACCACAGAAAAAACCTGCAACTCTGCCCCAGTCACGGCAGCAAAGGCCAAGTGGAGAGCCTAGACTTCCACTCTCATGAGCCTGCAACAAATCACTCCAACCTACCCTTCAGGATGGGGAATGTCAGAGAGGGCTGAGTAGGGAGTCAAGACCTTCATCTCTGAGGTGCCGTGAGAGGAGGTCCAGTGGAGAGTCAAGACTTCCACAACCACCAAGTGGTAACAAGGCCAACTCCCACCACCATGGTGTCAACTGAAGCCATGTGGGGAGAAGTAGCAAGGCACTCCTACTTCCCAGCCAGGGAAGGATCAGTGGAAGCCTAACGGGAAACTGGAATTTTCACCCCAATCCAGTAATAATGAGAAGGTGAACGTTCACCTTCTGGGGTAAAAACAGAGGCCCTGTGGAAACCTGAACTTCTATCCCACCTCGTAGTAACAAGAGGGCACTCCCCAAACCCATCAATCCCCTGCCAGAGCAGAAATCAGTTAAAACAGAAGGTTTACATAAGATCCAGAATCTATAACACAATATGAAAGTGTTGATATAGTTCGTCAGACCAAGAACTAGGAAGAACTCAAACTACGTGGAAAAAAAACCCAGCAATCGATAGATGCCAAAATGAAGATGACCGAAAAGACAGAATCATCCAGCTATGATTTTAAAGCAGTCGTGACAAAAAATGCTTAAACCAGCAATTACGGCGATGCTTGAAATAAATGAACAAATAGAAAGCCTCAGCAAAGAAACAGGAAGTGTCATCAAAAACCCAGAAAACCTAAAGAAGAACCAAATGGAAATGTTTGAACTGAAAATACAATAACGGAAGTAAAAAATACAATGGATGGGCTCATCAGCAGAATGGAAGGGACAAAGGAAAGAAACAGTGAACTGAAAGATAAAACAATAGGAATTACCCAGTATGAACCAAAGATAGCAAATAGGTTAAAGGGAAAAAAAAAAGGACAAAATTAATATGCATAAGTCCATACTGATATAAATAAATGACTGAATAAATAAATAAGTGAGGGAGAAGTGCAATCACGTTAGAGAAGGAAGTTAAAGGGAAACAGATCAGAAAGGAAAAAATAAAACTGCCTCTATTTGCAGATGACATGGTGGTCTATATAGAACATCCTAAAGAATCGAGAAAAAAATTCCCAGAACTAGTAAACAAGGTCAGCAAGGTTATAAGATACAAAATAAACACAGAAAAATCAACTGATTTTCTACATCCCAGCAATAAAAATATGGGCACCAAAATTAGTTACCCAATACCATTTATAATTACTCAAAACAAAAACAAAAACCTAGGTATAAATCTAAGAACATGTACAAGGCCATTATGCTGAAAACTACACAATGCTGACGAAAGAAATCAAAGATGTAAATAAATGAAGAGAGGTGCCATGGTCATTTATTGGAAGACTAAACAGAGAAAAGAGGCCATTTCTCCCCAAATTGATATAACAGTTTAATGAAATTCCTACCAAAATTATAGCAAGACATTCTGTAGATATAGATAAGATTATTCTAAAATTTATATGAAAAGACAAAAGAACTAGAATAGTTAAAAAAACAATTTTGGGACAAAAAGAAGTAGGAGGAATCAGTCTGATTTCAAGACATTATAAAGCTACAGTAATCAAGGCTGTGTGGTATTGGTAGAGGGACAGACACATAGATTAATGGGACAGAACAGAGAATAGAGAAAGGTCTGGAGATCAACCGTCACAAATAGGCCCAACTGATTTCTGACAAAAATATTCAACGGAGGAAAGACAGCCTTTTCAACAAGTGGACACCCACAAGAAACAAAATGTTCTTCAACCTAAGTCTCATGCCTTATATAAAGTTAACTCAAAATGGGTCACAGACTTAAATGCAAAATGTAAAACTTATAGGAAAAAAAAAAAAAAGAGAAAATCTTTGGAATGGAGAGCTAGGCAAAGAGTTCTTAGAAACGACACCAAAAACACAATTCACAAAAGGAAAAACTAATAAACTGGATTTCATCAAAATCCAAAACAAAACAAAACCAACAAGAAGGTCTTAGAAATTAACATGATATATAAAAAATTCAACAGGATGGTTGAATATAAAACTGAGAAAATCTGCTGGAATGTAGAGGGAAAACACAAGGACATGAAAAAAAAAAGAAGAAAACCAAAAATTAGAAAATCAGTTCAGGATAACTAACATCCAAATACTGACAGAGAAGGAAGACAGAAAAGGAAATCATCAAATGAGACAAACTAAAATTCCCCCCACATAAGGATATGAGTTTCTAGATTAAATGAGACCACCAAACAACTAAAATAAATTTTAAAATGCACACACCAAGGTATATCATTAACAAATTTCATAACACTGTAAACAAAGAAGAATTTATAAATTTCTGGGGAGAAAAAATGGGTCGCAGCCAAAGGACCAGGTATTAGAATGACTTTGGACTTCCCAAAGCTCAACAATGAAAGCTAAAATACAGTACAGCAATGCTTTCACATATCTAATGAAATGATTTCCAATCCAGAATATTATGTGCAAACTATCACATGTGTGAGTGTAAAACGAAGACATTTCCAGACCTGCAAGTTCTCAAAAATTTACCTACCGCACATCAGGAAGTTCCTGAAGGACAAGTTCCACCAAAAGGAGAAAGCAGAGCAAAAAGAGGAGTCAACAAATCTAATGAGAAAGAGAAGCAAAGAGAATAGCTAGAAAATTCCACGATAAGAAGTAAATGAGGCCTAGAGAGCAACCAACCTATATTCCATCAAGTCCGAAAACTGAGAGAGATTTCTTCAAGAAGATAAAACAGACAGAATACTAACTGTGGTCAAAAGTATTTTTTAAATGATTTAAACAACCTGGGGAGAGTTTGAAATTAAGTTGCACAAAGTACACAGAAAACTAAGATTTAAAAAACCTAAAAGACAAGATGATTATTAATTCCAGTGAAAAGAGAATTATGTAAGAAAGGAACAGTAATCAAAGTCCACTTAGAAGATTTAGCAAAAATAACGTTTTCTTACATAATAATGTAAAAACCAATACTAATATAACGAACATATTGCCAAACTTACTGCTATTGTGGCAGAATGGGAGATGAGAATAATGCAAGTATTTAGAGTGAAGGGCATGCAGGGGATGAAAGAGAGTTAACTTTTTACTTTCCATAGTATGTAATGCCTAAAATGGAGGGGGAAAAAAGAATTAGCAATATCAGCCTGCTATTTAGAAATATATCAAATGAATCCACTAAAAGTGGTGGCCTCTGGGACCTTGCAATGGCACAGGAGGCCCCCTCAGGGAATTGCTTGACATTTTTTGTAATAAGCTTAGTTCAACTATTTGGGTATTTAAGTTTTGAAAAAACAAATTAGGAAACAAAACTCTCGCAGCTAATACATGGCTGGGCCAGAACCTGAATCATGAATTTAATTCCTAATCAGGTCCATTAATTTGTGAGCTCCAAAGGGGCCCGCATCTTCTTAGTTCCTTTACTCCAGCACCTGCCCAGCACAAAGAAAGCCCTCCAAACACGTTTCTGAATGAGTGGGAGAAAGTTAGAGTGGGATTCCTCTTCTAACACCAGAAAGTGAATGAGAAAGGCATTCCAGGCAGAGGAAAGAGCAGAAGCAAAGAGAGCAAATGGAGTGTGAGAGCTGAGCAAGGAAGAGGCAAGGTGGGAGGAGGAGGAGGAATAGCATCCGGAAAACACTGGGTGGAGGAAAGGAAATACGCTGAGCACAGCTGTTTGGAGCTGAGTGGCAGGGGAGAGGGAGGACGCTGGTGCCTTGCAGACCATTCCACGTGACCCTGACTGTATGTATATAAGCCTTGGGGGGTTTTTGTCTGTTTTGCAATGATGACAGCAACACTTATTTCTACCCACAGTTCCTTCCCAAATAGTTGCAGCCTTCTGGAATCCACATAGTACCAGGCTCTCTAAAATCCTGAGTTGTACAACTTGTTACTCTAAGTAGCCACTGAAAGGGCAACCCCACCGGGGCAAGCAAAGCCTGGTGGAATCCCTACAATTGCCACCCTCACCATTTTTTGGGCCTCTCTCTGCTCTTAGCAAGAGCTCTGGGAAAGCGGGGGCGGGGAGGGGGATGAACCGGGAGATTGGGATTGACATATATATATGCTAATATGTATAAAATAGATAACTAATAAGAACCTACTGTAAAAATAAATAAAATTAAATTTAAAAAAAACAAGAGTATTGGGCTTCCCTGGTGGCGCAGTGGTTGAGAGTCCGCCTGCCGATACATGGGACGCGGGTTCGCGCCCCGGTCTGGGAGGATCCCACATGCCGCGGAGCGGCTGGGCCCGTGAGCCATGGCCGCTGAGCCTGCGCGTCCGGAGCCTGTGCTCCGCAACGGGAGAGGCCACAACAGTGAGAGGCCCACGTACCACAAAAAACAAAACAAAAAAACCCCGAGTATTAAAATACAGGGCACAAAGGAGTCATCACCCCTAGGTGAACATCTGCATCTGCTATGACCATTATTCATACGTTCATTTCATCCAAAGTTTAAGTATTTACTCTATGTCTGGCAGTGTACTGGAACACAATGTTTCTGATTTTAAATAACTTACTTTCTAAAGGCAGCATTACTTATAAAATAACAAGGTAAGCAATATAATTGGCATAAATAAAAGTACTGTGGAAACACAGACTATCCAAATTTCTTAAATGTATAATGTCAAACAGAAGTGAAAGAAAGAGACAACTCCAACAAACTCCCATATACCCATCACCCTGCTTGTACAGTAATCAACTCATCGCCAATCTTGTTTCTCTTCTAAATCCACACGTTTAATTTCAAGAAATCATATTATTTCATCCACAAATATTTCATCATATATCTAACAGATAGGGTCTCTTTCTTTAAACACAATATGAACCTAAATCCTGAAAACTTATTAAGTTTTTAAGATGTGAGATATAATTAATATATAATAAAATGTACAGATCTTAAGGTGTCCAACTGAGTTCAGACAATGGTGTAGCCATAACCACTACCCAAAACAAGATACAGAACAATTTCCATGGCCTAGGAAGTTCCCACATACCCCTTTCTAGTGAATTTTCCACACCCAGATGACCACTTTCTGATCTCTGTCACCACAGCTCACTTTTGCTTGTTCTTAGACTTTTTTAAATGGGATCATAGAGTATGTATGAGTAAGCAGTTTCTAGGCAAAAAAAAAAAACGGAGGAAAGCATTCCAGGGGAGAGAACTACGTGTACGAAATATAAAGGTATGGAAGGTTATGTTTACGGAATGCTGAAGGGCTTGAGAGGGTTGAAAACTAGGACTGGTAGCTGATAGATGATAAGATGGAAAGAGGCAGTTCGTTGGGAAGCTAGGATCTCCATAGTTAATTCTGGGGACCAAGTTGTTAAGTAAATTTCTCCCAATGCCTCAAACTATTTCTCTGACCTGAAAACTGGTCGGTTCTCTCACTATGCTCCTTTCTCCTCAACTCTCTAGCTAAGAGTGACCAAGGCAGAAGCAGCACCCTGCACCCCATGGCTGTTCCCTCCCATTTTGTGCAAGGTGTCTCTGCCATCTCAGGGAAGGGAAGAAGCCCCCCCACTGGCTTTCTTATGAGAAGGCACAGTCCCTCTCCCCATTTGAAACAAGCGGTCCCAAGTCTGAGGGGCAGCCTTACCATTATCTGTATTTCTCTCTTGCACACCTGGAGATCATGCTCATTGTTGACAAACATGCGTTTCAAGGCACATTTCATCCCATTGCTTGTCCTCACCAGAAACACGAGAGCAAATCCACCTGTGAGAGAAACACACATACAAGCTCTTTTGAGTCATGTTTAAAAAGTCAATCAAATGACCATGGTGGCTGCAGTTTGCTGATGTCACTGTTAATGGTACTGATGTCATCATCAGCTAGGCCTAGGGCTGGCCTGGCATAGAAAGCATTCTTAAGATTCTGGGGACTCAAAGGTATCACATGTGGCATTGGGTAGCAAGTCAGAAAAACTGTTCCTCCAGTTTGCAAGGCAGAAATAGAGGCACATGTAGAGAACAAATGTATGGACACCAGGGGGGAAATGGGCGGGGGAGGTGGTGGTGGGATGAAGTGGGAGATTGGGATTGACATGTATACACTAATATGTATAAAATAGATAACTAATAAGAACCTGCTGTATAAAAAAATAAATAAAATTCCAAAAAAAAAGGATATGAGGTCATTAAAGTTAAAAAAAAAAAAAGAAAAATTGTTCCTAAATGTCTATCTAAAAAAAAAAAAGGAAGAACAGTAATTATCTTCCAAAGAAACTACAGATGAACAGATGAATGAACGGATGAAAACAAAGAACCAACTACATTCCAACTGCTATCCTAGGCACTTTGAGCTCTTGTTTAATTCATACCACAATGCTGTGAGGCTGGGGGATATTTTTTCCCTTTAAGACAACAATGACTAGCTGAAGAAAACAGAGGCTCAAAGAGATTAGATTCAACCAAGGACTTCTTTAAAAAAACATAAGTCCAACAAAGAGAGGCTCAGAATTATTTCAGTAATTGCTCTATGAATAGTTGGCAATTAAGTTCAAGAATCTCCCTTCTCTTCCTCTTCTCTCATCCTTCCTCACCCCATCCCCCAACTCAAATCAACAAAACACTCTGAGGATTCCTCCTGCTCTCGCTACCTCACAGGCTGTTGAGAAGACAGAGACATAGTTAGGAAAGTACTATTCTACACGGCAGACACCAGGCAAGTATGACGATTACTGGGCAGAGTTTTTAATGTCTGCACTAAGCCTTCTCTAAAAGACAGTTCATAATTCATTAAAAGAAGTTACTATAACTCCAACAGAAATTCTTCAGTGCTCTGAATTGGTTACGCCTTAGCGTTCCACAAATTCTTAGAGCTCCCAACCTTGACCTCACTCCCCAAACACTGTATGAGGCATTCAGTGCCACTGTTAAGAGGGGTTTGGGTAGATACGGTGCAGCAAAGCTATCAAAGCTGAAGGCTTTGGGATAAGCCGCAGTTATATCAGACACTTAGTCCATCTGCCTGCTCACACACCTGCATAATTCAGCTTGAACTATCCTGCGCACTGACCCTGGGTAGTGAAAAAAATTGCTAGGCTATTCTTTGCACGGAGGTGATGTCTAATTGGATGGAGCTGAACACAGAGACAAGTCAGCAGTACAGGAACTTGAGCTGAGGTCATGGCACAGTACTGGGGCAAGCAGCCACGTGCAAAATTGATACAAGGTAATTAGCAGTGATTATAGAGACCTCAGACCTGAGATATAAGACTTGGGTCCCAACCATTCCACTCTAAATCCTCCGAGACCCAGCAGCCCTCCAGTACCTGTCTGTTGATGTTCAAGATATTTCCTGTTGTATCTTTAAAATAACTGTTCTTTTTCAAATTAACCTGAGTCAGATTCTGTACCATGGAACCAAAGAGAGCTTTAATCATAAAGCACTGTTGCACGTTTTCATAAAATACACACATAATTCTGTGTTAAAAAAAATTGTTTAATGGGCTCAAATGTTCCAAAAGTGCTTTTTGGCGCTTCCCTGGTGGTGCAGTGGTTGAGAGTCCGCCTGCCAATGCAGGGAACACGGGTTCGTGCCCCGGTCCGGGAAGATCCCACATGCCACGGAGCGGCTGGGCCCGTGAGCCATGGTGTCCGGAGCCTGTGCTCTGCAACGGGAGAGGCCACAACAGTGAGAGGCCCGCGTACCACAAAAAAAAAAAAAAAAAAAAAAAAGTCCATTGTGATAATGATTTATCAGACTGCATGTCTGTATATTTCCTGTCATTGTGCTCTTCAGTACTCAGATAAACAGTAAAGTTTACCATACAATCTTTCATTTCAGCTGTCATGTCTCTAAGCTTTGTACCTCAATAACATTTTCCATTTTCTTGTAATACTTTAAAGTCCACTCATACTGCTCAACTGCCAATTTAATTCTACAATTTTGAGTATTTACTATAGAAGATTTTTAAAATCCTAGCATGCATTGACAAGTAGAGGTCTAATTACACATGCAAAAAAACCCTCCTCAATTCTAAGGTGCATAGTTTTTACATTTTAATTTTTAGGATATCAGAATTTTCTTGTAATAAATATGTACATTTAATGCAGTAGTATTTGTCTTCCTTCCCCCCCCCCAAAAGCCATTAAATTCATGATGTGTCTTAGCAATTAAAATTGGGGAAAATGAAAAAAATAAAATAAAATTGGGGAAAATAATAGTATAAATTATAAAATTTCTATGTATAGTCATAATTGTTTTGTGAATAATACAAGTGGGTTTTCATTTTACATATACTTTGAATTAAAAAAAAATCACAGAACTACAGAATTTGCACCAGCAGTGTTTCTAGAGAGCCTTAGTCCAAGCATTTTGCTTTATGCGGGGAGGAAACAAGTGAGGCTTAGGATCCCATGGCTAGTTATGGGCAGAACCTGGACCAGTTTCACTGTCTTGATTATCTAAAAAATGTTCTTTCCACTTCACTTATCTTAGTGAAAACTATGCAATACTCATTTAGATAACAAGGACACACCTGACAGTCCTGTAGAACAAAAGTTGGGAATGACTAGTTCCTGGAGTTCTGTGATGCATGGCACCACTAAAGAATGAGGCAAGGGGCTTCCCTGGTGGCGCAGTGGTTGCGCGTCCGCCTGCCGATGCAGGGGAACCGGGTTCGCGCCCCGGTCTGGGAGGATTCCACGTGCCGCGGAGCGGCTGGGCCCGTGGGCCATGGCCGCTGAGCCTGCGCGTCCGGAGCCTGTGCTCCGCAACGGGAGAGGCCACAGCAGACGGAGGCCCGCATACCACAAAAAAAAAAAAAAAAAAAAAAAAAAAAAAAGAATGAGGCAAGTCTTTAGAAGCAGGTTGGTGATGCGGCAACTTGAGATAACTGCCACCAGATGGGAGCAGTCAGCTTTCTTTGCCAGGTAGCAAGATGACCTTTCCAGACCGGGCTGAAGAAACGGGTCAGAGGCCTACCACGTGATCCAGTCAAGCACAACGGGTTGAGAAGAGACAGCCCAGATCCTCAAAGCCTATGACCAACATAAATCTAAAGGCAACGCAATGAACCACTATGCCTCACATAGACAGAACCTCGTTTTAGGCATCTATGCCTATAAAAGGGCTTATTTGCAGGTGAGAAGCATTTAAATCAGGGCTTCTTGATCATGAGATCAAAAATCAAAGCCTGAAAGGATTTGTCCCTTTAAAGATGTTAACCACTTTCACCGTGTAGTTGACCAAACTGAGTGTAAATTTAAGGTAGAGGGCAGAGAGCACGACTCGAGACACTTCACCACAGGCCCACATCCACCACACAGATCAGGGTAATAAGATTCTCAGCCGCAGCTAAAGAGGGTGCGGGGATTACAGAAGGCAGCTATAAGACTTCAAGAGAGGTGCTTACCTTAGGTTGAGTTGCATCCCTAGATCTTGATTAAATGGAAAAATCTAAAGCTGAGCTGGGGAGAGGTTGGACAGAGGTTAAGAAAAGCTAACATTCAGCAGAGCCTGTGCCAGTCTGCCCACGGGAGCCTGTGCCAATCTCGCTGCCTACTGGCATTGTCTGAAACTAAGATAATCTCCATGACTTCACTGAAATACATTTGTGGGAAAATTCATGAATTTATTGAATCATAAAGGGAAAAAGGATCTGATCCATTATGTGAGGTAAGTGAAAGAGGCAGGATAATTTTGACACAGACACACTTTTACCTATTAACTTTAAATACAGAAATATTTTTTGGGCTTTCCTGGTGGCGCAGTGGTTAAGAATCCACCTGCCAATTCAGGGGACATGGGTTCAAGCCCTGCTCCGGGAAGATCTCACATGCCGCGGAGCAACTAAGCCCTTGCGCCACAACTACTGAGCCTGCGCCCTAGAGCCCGCGAGCCACAACTACTGAAGCCCACACGCCTAGAGCCCGTGCTCCGCAACAAGAGAAGCCACCGCAATGAGAAGCCCGCGCGCCGCAATGGAGAGCAGCCCCTGCTCGCCGCAACTAGAGAAAGCCCACGTGCAGCAACGAAGACCCAACGCAGCCAAAAATAAATACATTTTTTTTTAAAAAGAAATATTTTTTACTTCCACAAAGAAACATGCTTTCTCCCACTTTCCCTAAAATTCATAGCACTCTTTCTCCCTCTAATTTCTGATGATGTCTAACTTTCTCCCTCCAATTTTTGATGATGTGGATGGGTACCTACCACTCACTGTGAGTTTAGAGATTTTGTCTGCTTGGTTCCCCTCTGTATCTTCGTGCCCTAGAGTAGTGCCTGACACATAATGAGGCCTCAAAAATGAATCAACTCTCCTCTTAATGTTACTACAGGAATAGAAAAGGCGGCAGAGGCTGGCGGAGACTGTGGCAAACCCAAGCACGTGGCCCATGGAAAGGAACAGCTACCGTACAACTCAAGGTAATTACTGCCGCGTAGGGATACAGACCCCGTTTTATCATCAACACTTGGTATTATTGGTCTTTTTATTTTAGCCATTCTAGTGAGTGTGTAGTGATATTTAATTGTGGTTTTAATTTGCATTTCCCAATAGATCCTTCATCGTTTAAACTCTTAGGGGTACCTGCTTCCCACTTTCCTTACAAAAGGCTTTAGTAAGCATAGGGTCATGGAGTCACCAATGAAATTACTGAGATAACTTGGACCTCTACCTCTCAAGCAAAGATGACAGAAACACCTAGTTCTATCCTGGGAGAAAAAGGCAGGTGAGAATTTGTAATACACAGGGGGGTGGTTATATAATTTCTAAAAATCTCAACTCTGACATCAGCAAGAGATCTTGGTCATCAACATCATTAGCTTGACTGAAATCTTTTAAACACAACCTCTTCAAGGAGCCTGGCCATGAATATTCAACACTGGCAATGGGGCTTTTGAAGTAAGTGTAGTACCTCTCCTGGCTTAATCTCAAATACGGAATCATGCTAGCTGGTACCAGGCCCTGGGGGCTGTTCTGAATGAATCCAGACACCAGTGACTCCACTTAGCAAGGACGAGTGAGGGATGGGGAGGGAAGGTGATAGGGAAGAGAAGGAAAACGCCAAACTGATGATCTGAGCAGTGACATGCACGGAGACGGGAAACAGCTGGGCAGACAATGAGAATGATGAGACCATGAGACAAAGCCCATCCTGGTGCTGAAACAGGGTTTCTGGATTTGCTGCCAAAGAGGTTTTTGGTGGATATTTAAAAATCGGGCCTAGAGTTGGGGCACTAAAACCTGCTGCTTGCTTATTTCCTGCAGGTAAAAGGAACTTCATTTCCTATCATAAGCCCCAGCTACACCTTTAGGAATGGCTTCCACTTGTGTGAGATGAAAGCAGACAAACCAAAGTGAGGAAACAAAACAAAGTGAGGAAAACTTCACACTCTGCTCCTGTCCTCCACTTCTCCACCCTACAAATTCTGTGTTTCTCTTTCAAAATAAGGTTTAACCTGATGAATGCTGTTTACGTAATGCAGTTTCTCTTGGAATTACTTGAGGAAGAGAAAACTAGAATAAAACAGCCTCCTGAAGCTTAACTAAAGAATCAGAGAGAGAACCCAGTTAAAGTGGGATGTATCCGGGAGATGTAAAAGAAAGGGCAGCACTGGATGAGCTGCTGGATCTCTTTGGTCTCCATTTCTTCAACTGCAGAAATTAAGGCAAAATGAGTGGTATTTAAATGAGTGGTTTCCTCAGAGACCTATAGGATTACAGGAGGTGCTGCAGTGGTCCCATGAGGGAAAGTGGCTCCACTTAAGAGTAGGGCTCTGCACACAGCTTCCTTTTATCTGCTTATTATTCATCCTGAAAAAGATGCTAGAAAAAAGGGGGAAACTATGCTTTAAAGGAGAAAAAAACCCAAAGAATATTCTGTAGCCCTATGTAAAAGTATTTTATAAAGAAAAAAGGACTACAGCACTGAAAGTCACGCAGACGGCCCTTACCTACCAGCCTACCACAGACACAAATGTGCACAGTCAGCCTGGGGGGCGGGGGGAGGCGGGGCCACCATGTCCACTTTACACTGAGACCGTGGAGTATTCCTTTAGAGTCCAACAGGTGAGGTTCAAACCCCAGCTCAGGAAAGCCATGATCTCACTGCGGCCCTGTCCTCTCACCTGTCAAGGGCAGCTGAGAGCTACCTCTTAGCTTTGGGAAGGATTAAACGACAGGCAAAGCACCGAGCACATAGGTGGTATGTGATGAATATGGGTTCCCTCCTTACCTCCTCCCCACCAAAGTTCTTTGTATTTGTGTGGTAGATATCTGACTTACCATAAAGTTCTAAATCTGGCGTATCTTCTTGAGATAAAGGGCATAAACTCAAATACCTACAGGGGCCAGACAGATCATCTAAGGGAGGGAAACAGTCCAGGTATAACAAAGCGTACAGAGGGAGTCTAATGATGGGAGATCACGGGGAGTGGTGAGACCGTGCAAACCAGAAAGTGCACGCCCAGCTCACGGGGGGGCAGCCGCTCCTCAGCGAAGGCCAGCTGCTGCCGTAGAGGAACGTGGGCTGAGGGTTGCCAAGTTTTTTGATTTCTAAGAGAAGCTAGATTTTTAGGAGAAATCTCCCAATTTTTAAATCCCAGCTACAACTTTAGAAAAGCTCTTCACCCCTGTGCAAGTTAAGGAAAGCTATTTCCAGGCTTGGACTGAATGAGACAGCCCTGCCTCAACCTTTACGAGAGCCTTGTGAAGTAGCAGGACATGTACGACAATCTCTACTTGACTAGCTGGGAAACTGAGGCACGGAGAAAAGCCCAAGTGGCCTCCCTAGTACCGCCACCTGGAGGCAGGGCCAGGACTGAAAAAGAGGCATACCAATTCCTGGTCCTGACCTCGGTCCACTCTCCCATGCTGCTGTCCCTCCCTCCCTCCCTCCCTCCCTGCAGCGGACCCTACAAGACTCCTCCATTACCAGGGAAGGTTAGGGAAAAGACATGGTGAAAGCCAAGGGGCCTGTCCAAAGCTTGGCCTCCCTCACTGGCCCGGTGAGAGGGAGAACTTGAGTGCACTGTCTGCAATGTCTGTCGGCTCCCACGGGGAGTGACGATGAAGAGGCTGACAAACACCCATCCACAATTTATTCAAGACAACTTGGCCAGAAGTTTCAGAAGGAACAAAAATGTTCTAAACTCTAGAACAGATGGCAAGGAGCACAGCAAAGATTCTGCAGGAGAAAAGGTCAATTGGAAGCATCTGTCAACACTCATTTCAGTGGGGACTTGGGGTTTGTTTTTTAACGTCAATCTCTCCTCACTTGCCTCAAATTAAAAATCACCATGTGCCAGCTCCTTCTGGGGAACATGTCAAAGCAGTCCCATCCCCAGGCAGGAAGAACACCCAGATGGGAGATGGCTTGAGGTACTCAACTTCCTCTCTCTCCATCGGGAGCTGTGGGCACAGAGTCAGACACTGGCAAACTCTGGCAGTGATACAGAAACATCAACGGAACCCAATCAAGGCCACAGCCCCGGATGAACACGGGACAGCTGGCAGTTGGCTCTTCCTTTCCAGGACTGCAACAACTGGGGAACATCTCCAGTTCATCTCCATTCTCTTTTGGCATGGGTCTTTAAAAAATAATAATAATAATAGACATTTCCAGAGAAGCCACCTGCCTACCTGGAACAAAGGTTAGAGTTTAAGAAATCAAGTTGGCTCACACACACCAGAGGCTTGTGAATTACTGCACATAGAACCAGAGCACATGGGACCTGGCCTGTCATCAGCTGAGACCGACCAGAAGAGGGCCTTTCCCAGAGCCACCGGGCCCACCTTGTCTGAACTGTTTCCATGGGGTTGGCTGTCTAGCAAATGTAGAGAGAAATGGTGAGAGACATCAGCAGGGCCACATCCTTTGTTCACTGACATCCCCAGATCACACTGAGCCATTGTCTCTTCTCTATTATTACAAGCCAGGGTGATCTTATAAAAACAGAAATTGATGGGCTTCCCTGGTGGCGCAGTGGTTGAGAGTCCGCCTGCCGATGCAGGGGACACGGGTTCGTGCCCCGGTCCGGGAAGATCCCACATGCCGCGGAGAGGCTGGGCCCGTGAGCCATGGCCGCTGAGGCTGCGCGTCTGGAGCCTGTGCTCCGCAACGGGAGAGACCACGACAGTGAGAGGCCCGCGTACCGCAAAAAAAAACCCACAAAAAAACAGAAATTGATTATCATTCTCCTGTTTGAAACTCCTCGGTGGCTTCTGGCTCCTCTTAGAAGGAAACTCCAGATGCTGACACGGCCTGCAAGGCACCACATGATAGGATGTGATCTCTCTCTCTCCAACCTCATTCTGACCCCTGCCTCTCACCACTCACTCTGTTCCAGCCACAGGCGCCTTCTTTCTCCCTTGACGTTGCTTGTGCCCCACAACCCCTAAAGACTGCTGTGCGTGCCTCTCCCTGTGCCCTATTCACCTCACTCTTGGCCTGACCAGCTCCCACGAGTCAGCCCTCAAGTTTCAGGCCACCTGTTACCACCTTGGGTGAGCCTCCCCTGACTGCCCCTGGCCCCCACGCCCTCTTCTGATCAGGTGACATCCTTGTTATGCACAGCACCCTCCTCTTTTCCTTCGGAATGTAGCAGGAGTATAATTAAATACTTAGGTAGGTAATTCCTGGTTTGATGCCTTCTTTCCCTGAACCCTGCAAACTGCACAAGGGCAAGGACAATGACTAACTCACTGTGGCCTGTGTCATGCAGCACAGTGGCCACTGCATAAAAGATCCTCAAGTGCTTGCCTAGCACCCTAAGGAAACCAAAAAAAAAAATCCCACACCACACCGCACCGCACCAAACCAAACCACACTATATACAGTGCCAGTTTTTCGGAAGGTTAGAAACTAGTATGGGGTAGAAGGGACACTAATTGAAGAGGCAGCCCACCCCACAGAGAAAAACCCTGAGTGTGTGGCTCAGTACAGCAGAGGGTCGTCTGAGACTAAGCCAACTGGACAGCATCCTGGGCAACACGCACGAGCTGCATCTTCACAGAAGTCTCTGTGCTGTCGCAGAGTGGTACTTGCTCCGCCTGTGATCCCGTCTTTTAAAAAGAACACTTGAGCTGGAAATGAAACCCTCTTCAGTTGAGAAGGAAAAGAAACCAAACTCCCCCACACTCGGCGCTACCTCATCCCTCAAGTGAAGAAGCAGAGAGCCACTCGGGCATGAACTGTCTCGACCCCACCCCCGGCCCAAGCCACAGGTGCCAGCAATCTTCTAGTAAGTGGTGTGCAAACCAAGAGAGCAGCTGGGCTCAGCCAGAGGGCACGGCATCCGTGCCCGGGTTCGTCACCCCCCGCCACAGACACGCAAGCTCCGTCTTGAATCATTTCCACCAACATTTGATGTGTGTTACTGGTCCACAGTCTCCAAAGGAGAACTGGGGTTTCGGCAAAGCCAAAGCTTGGCTGACAGTCTCTCAGGTTCCAAGTGCTAATTCCAGAACATTCCACTTTAACTTCATGCTTCAAAGTGTACTTCATGTTCTTTGCGCTTTTGTAGTAAGATCAGGTTAACTAGCTCTGTTCCAGAAACAGCATCCTGTTCCGGAAAAAGCATCCTGTTCCAGAAAAAGCGTTTTCTACTGTGGTGATTTGAGCTCAGCAGCCAGGTTAAGCTGTGTCTTCTGTTCTCCTGGGACATGCACTGACATCAAAGGTACATGATATAAAAGTCTTCAATTCTTCATGTTTCATTAGAACAGATCTCCAGACACATCTGCTTTATCCAGGTCATCCTAATCTGCCTCGACCCTCCTAGTTATGAGGGAGATGAGCCCTCATCCTGGGAAGCAGGGTGACGTTTTCTCAGCTCCCAACAGTTAACCACAGAGCATTCCAACCTAACTTCACACTAAAGCCTTTCCTCTGAGGTTCAGGATATCTGACTGTACTACCCATCACCGTCAGGCACCCACCCCTAGGTCGTGGCTCCTTACCCAGTACTTGCGCACCAGTTCACAATCTCCTCTCCACCCCAACTCTCACCATCACCCAAGTTGATTTCCCCAAGTCTTAACAATTCTATCCCCTAAACCTCTCTGGAATCCACACTTCTCTTCCATCCCTGATGCTCCTTCATATACTTCTCTTTTCTTACTGGAACTAAAATAGAATCCTAAGTTTCCATGCCTTGGATCTCTTTCCATTTTAAAATTCATATCTAAAAACTCCTCTTAAAAGCATTCACTGGGGCGTCCCTGGTGGCGCAGTGGTTGGGAGTCCGCCTGCCGATGCAGGGGATACGGGTTCGCGCCCCGGTCTGGGAAGATTCCACATGCCGCGGAGCGGCTGGGCCCGTGAGCCATGGCTGCTGGGCTTGCGCGTCCGGAGCCTGTGCTCCGCAACGGGAGAGGCCACAACAGTGAGAGGCCCATGTACCACCAAAAAAAAAAAAGCATTCATTAACTCCCCAAAGCCAGAATAAAGACCAAATTCCTTAACACAGCAGTACGTTAAGGACCTTTATATTTTCCCCCATTTTATTGTGAGAAATTTCAAACACATAGCAAAACTGAAAAGACCGTACTGCAAACATCCATACACTCACCACCGACAGCCTACAATCATTAACATTTTGCTACACTTGTTTTATCACATATTTATCATCCATCTACGCAAACATCAACTCATCTTATTTTTGATGCATTTCCAAGTAAGGTGCAGACCTCGGTGCACTTCACCCTAAACACTTCAGCATGCATCTCTTTAAATAATATTCAGAATTCATGGTTCTTCTGTGGAGGTCGAGTAGAAATAAAATCTAGTTACAGTGAAATGTATAAATCTTAAGTGTATTATTGGATGAGTTTTGATAAATGCATACACTCGTGTAACCCAAACCCCTATCAAGATATAAAACCTTTCCATAACCCAGAAAGTTCCTTCATACCCCTTTCCAGACAATCCCACTCTCATATCCCCCCTAGAGGCAACCTCTGTTTTGATTTTTTAAATCTATTTCTAGTTTTGCCAACTTTAAAACTTCATATAAATGGAACCATACAGTATGTGCTTTTTTGTGTAAGGATCTTTTCCTCATCATAATAGTTTATACTGTGGAGTGTGTCAGTAGTTTGTCACTTTTACTGCTGACCTGGTTATCCTCTCTCTTACAGATAAGACATTTGGGTTATTTCAAATTTGGAACTATTATGAACAAAGCTCTCTACGCGTTCTTGTACAAGTCTTTTTGTGTCGCATGTTTTCATTTCTCTTGGGTAAATACTTAATACTCAAGAGTGTAAGTGCTAGGCCACTGTATAGGTGTATATTTAATTTCTACAAGAAACTGCCAGACCTTTTCCCAAAGTGGCTGTATCATTTTACACTCCCACCAACAACATATGCTCTAGACCTTTATCATCTGAATACTTCCCTGTCCTCGCCCAGCTCTATCTCCCCATGCTCCCTCCTCTAACACCAAGCTTTCAGAACTTTAACCTTTTTGCTGCATTTCCTTCCCTCTGCCTGGAAGACCCTGACCCAATCCTCTGCTAGATAAAAGGAGTTGAAGATTGTTCAAATAACACCCCTTTCATGAAGTCTTTCTTCCCTTTCCCTGATAATCGCCCCCAGGCTTTCACATTATCACACATTTGGCCTGCACCTCTATTGTTGCACTCATCCCAGTGCGCTGTGACTCCCCCCACCAATATGTTCATCTCCCCCGCTACACAGGCTAAAGGAAAGAGGAAACCACTTTTTTCTGCCTTGGTAGAAATACTTGTTATGTTATCATAATACTTTATTATATACTATAAGATACTTCATATTTTTTTCATAAAGTATACTATGTATACTTTGATGTTATCATTAAACACCAGTTTAAGGACTTTGAATACTATGAAACCGTAAGGACAACATTCTACATTGCTCTCTGAGTCACCAAAGAAAATTAAAATGGCAAGAAGAGCTTCTTATTTCTCTTGGAGTCCTCAGGGCTAGCACGGTGTTCGGTACATAGTAGATGATTAATAGATGTTTCCTAAATGAATAGCGATCCAGTAATGTGGCTTCCCTGCTCAGAATACTCCTCTTGCCTCGACCACCTACAAGATAAAATCCCACCCCTAATGTGGCATGCAAGTACCAACAGAATCTGGAGCCCACACTGGCCTGGCCAGTGTCCTTCGGTGCCTCGGTGCTTTTTGCTTGTATTCTCTATCTGGAATGGCTGCCTTCTCTTTAAATAGTAAATGAGTAACTGTAAGTCCAAGTGTAGCTCAAACCAGGCCTCCTATGTGAACTCTGACCTAACAGAATGCCCACATCCCTACTTTATTTTCTAACCCTGATTATTACCCCACTTGTTTGCATAGCAGTCTTTCCTGAGGACTATATTCTCTCAGAGGGCAAAGATTTTACTTTATTTTTATTCTTTGTAGGAAACACATTGGTCTAGCTTACCATACCCTTCACCCCATGCTGAAATAACGATTAGATGCATTACATCAAGTGGCTCCCTTCTCCTGGCCATGGCTACCAGGACCAGGAGTGGGTAGCTGGCGCACATTCTTTCTTGAGAATCCTAGTAACAACTCAGGAACCGGAGTCAGACGGTGTTGGACAGCCATGCAGACCAGGCTGGTAGCTACCGTCAGTCACATCCACGCTCACAAAAAAGCAAAGAGTGTTTTGCAAAAAAAGGCAAGATATCAGAGCAGACACTTGGAAGAAGCTGCAATTTGAGACTAGGAGGCTCCAAGGGGAGAGAGATGGACAGAAGAGACACCTGATAACTTTGCAAGACTCACAAAATCTGGCTTCACCTCCTGCTGTTGGGTTCTGGAAGGTTCCCCTGTATTTATTCAATGCATTCCTTTTGACTTACTCTAATTTGAATTAAATTTCTGTTCCTTGAAACCCGATGACCCTAAGACACCTTGCACCACTATGTTTATAAAATACATGAGCTCTGATACAATCTAAATTTTAATAGTTTAAACCATAAGCCTCCTTTAACAGAAAGCATCCAGAACAGTGTTAAAACAGCATATTAAAAATTGCACTTGGGCTTCCCTGGTGGCCCAGTGGTTGGGAGTCCGCCTGCCGATGCAGGGGACGCGGGTTCGTGCCCCGGTCCGGGAAGATCCCACGTGCCGCGGAGCGGCTGGGCCCGTGAGCCATGTCCGCTGAGCCTGTGCGTCCGGAGCCTGTGCTCCGCAACAGGAGAGGCCACAACAGTGAGAGGCCCGCGTACCAAAAAAAAAAAAAAATTGCACTTGAAGAGTGGGAATTTTTAAGTTAAAAACTAGATTTACATTAAAATAGAACCTGCATTAATATACAAAGATCTAAGGAAGATCTAAGGACTGAGTTACCTGAGGATGGTGGGATTACAGTTGATTACTTTCTTCCTTATCCTTTTCTTATTTTCCAAATTTTCTATAATGACCATATATTATCTTTCTTAAATTATAAAAAACACACAAACAAACACACCCCTCCCTTTGTTGTTTATTTTTAAAGAAAAACCTGTCTTCCAAACCTTGGGAGGCATATTAAGAAGGTAAGTCTCCAAAAAGGACCAGGAAGGAGCACAGCAAGGCGGACCAATGCACAAAATTCCATGCAGAGAAAATTTCCCCTGCCTTTGGTGTAAAACCAGGGCTGGGACTGGGGTGAGGGGAGTAAGGCACATGTCTGGAGCACCAAATTTATGGGAGTGCCCCAAAACTCAGTAATCAAGATAGATAATATTTTAATGTATTTTTAAATGAAAATTAATACAAAAAATCCATGATAAACAAATTTCATTTTTAAAATAAAGACAGGGCTTCCCTGGTGGCACCGTGGTTAGAATCCGCCTGCCAATGCAGGGGACATGCGTTCGAGCCCTGGTCCGGGAAGATCCCACATGCCACAGAGCAACTAAGCCCGTGCGCCACAACTACTGAGCCTGCGCTCTAGAGCCCGTGTGCTGCAACTACTGAGGCCACGTGCCACAACTACCGAAGCCCGTGTGCCTAGAGCCCGTGCTCCGCAACAAGAGAAGCCACCACAATGAGAAGCCCGCACACCACAATGAAGAGTAGCCCCCGCTCGCCGCAACTAGAGAAAGCCCACGCGCAGCAACGAAGACCTAACGCAGCCAAAAATAAATAAAATTTAAAAATAAATAAATAAAATAAAGACAGGATCAGTACTGATTTTTCGTTCTGCCTCAGGCTCCAATATGGCTGATCTTGTCTGTACTTAAAATTCTGAAATTTTGTTCATCGTGGGTTTTTTGCATTAATTTGTTTCTATGCTTACTGTAATCCTGACTGGCTAATTTCCTGGGAAATTTTCCCGACCCTCCAACACGGTCAGGGCAGTGAGGTGGAGCAGTGCCTGTGTAGCCTGATGGCAGCACTAAGCAGATACAAAAGGAAAAAGATGATGGCCTTGAGAGGTAAGTGGTCCTGCGAGGGGTCTAGAAAGCCCCACGTACACTCCCAGGTTTCCCCAGACCACGACTCTAGCCCAACCTCTCTTTTCAGTGACTTTCCATGATTAAAATATGTGATATACAATGACTGACACCCACCAACCATAAAAGGAGCATTAGTCCTTAACAGAATACTATTTTTAAATATTTATATGTTAACAACTATGCTTGAGTTTCATGGCAGTATGAACACGATACACACAAAAACACTCAAAAAAGCAAGTGGATAGCAGTTGAATTATAATAATCAGCTCAATTAACCATGCTTATGAGACGTTCTTCAAGGCCTGAGTTCACCTGGTGACTGACATAGGCACATATGCCTAGAAAACAATGGCCTCTGAGCTTAAGAGGTCAAGTCAATGGTCACAGAAGCATCACCACCCTGGACAGCAGGATGAAAAACTGCTCTGTTGTTAACACTAAAGTAATCAGAATACAAAGAGAAAGAAACATACAATATAACGCTCCACGATATTAGGGCCACATGGCCTGTGCTCCATCCACCTTCACTTCTTCCAGCTACTTGATAGCACATCTGTTTAGGATACGTCCAAAAATAGCACTATCAAGATTCAGCTCTGTGCCGAGCATTTTTTCACATGCATCCTCTAACTGCATCCTCGTGACAATCCTGTGAGGCAAGTATTAGTATACCCATCATCCGACGGGGAACCACAGGTTCACTCCGTAAGCAGCAGAACCCCAATAACCTGGGCACGTGTCCAGTGCCCTGGATCTGTGCCTAGCAGGCTCATTTCCTAAAGCCCACCTACACAACATGCTTCTAAGGCTCCTCTAGCACATTCTACTGTGAATTTTCTCATCGAATTACCCATCATCCATTCAGAGGCTCAAGTCCCATTTTACCAATAAGAAAAGTGAGACAGAGCAAAGCAAAGAATTCACTGAACTCTCCACGACTGACCTCTGGCACCACGCATTTAGGAGTGGGCTGCTGTGCTGTCCTGAGGAACCAGGCTATGCTGTAAAATGTACTCCCCCACCACGAGGGGGCAAAATGGTGCCCCAACACTCTTCCTACCGGGTTCCATTCTAGGTAACCCCCCCCTCACCACCCCGTGACAGGGAGAGCTGAGTGACGATATGGGAGAGCTCCAAGTAACTACTGGGGCATCAGTTTTCAGCACATCTTCTACCTTCCAGCAAAGTGGAGGAGATCATTTCCCAGACCTGCCTGCAGGAGCAGAATGTGGGAGGGATTTCAGCTACAAAGCTTGAGTTACAGTCCCTCCTTGCTGGCCCTAACCCGTATTCTCTTGCCCTCTGCAGTCACCCGAACAGTAGGAGGCAGGCTGCAATCTACACTGTGGCAGAAAGGAGGGCAGGTAGTGATCCTCGCCACATCTGTCCCCACAGGAGGTGTAAAGGACCCAGACCAAGGAGCCGCACATTTCGATGGGGCTTACATTTTAGGTCAGGGAGGCAGTGGGGATGGAGGAGATGGTATTCTTATTCTTAAATTCAAATTCTTGTCACCATCCTTGGTTATCTCTTTCACCTTCATCTTCACTAAGGGGAACCGGGGAAATGGGTCTCAGCCGGAGGGGAAAGCCTGTGTGGAGGAGGAGGAAGGAGAACTCACTGCACTTGCATCCCACTCCCAGGGCTGTAAAAGGGAACGCGGAACCTTACCTCTTGGCTTTCTAGCACTAATTAATTACGGCAAGTCAAGGGTTTTGGATGAAGTGAAAAATAGTTAGCATTAGACAAAATCAGACCATACAGGCTATGTTAGCAAGAGTATGTGATGGAAGTGTGGGAAGTTTTCAGTTTTCAGTGAAATTTTGAACACAAAGATGCCTTTAGGCTTTTCTCTGGATGCTGAATATTAAGAGATGCTGTCTGGTGTGAGCCTGCTTCATTGCAATTAGTGATTCAATCCTAAAGAAACCTGAGAGTCCAATGCTAAGCACATCAACAACCTGGCTCAGACAAGAATACAAATGCACTGAGATCCTGTTCCCGGGTGTAACACCTTCCCCCCAAATGCCCACGGATCTATATAGCACAACTACCCACTTTTGTTTCTAAAATTATTCTCAGGATCAAAAGCATCGTTTAAGAAAAATCTCAACACCAAAAGCCGTCAACTCCTCCCTTCCACCACCCCAACCTACCAAAAGTTCTCAAGTCCTGAAAAGTCCTGAATCCACCCTGTGTCCCTCAACTTTCGCACCCACTCTCTTCGAAGTTCTCTATATCAGCCCCATCTTTGCCTCCATCCCCCTTCCTGTCTCTGGAGACAGCCACTCCCCCTTTAAGGACTTTATTCCAGAAATTATCCCTCCTCTCTTGTACTTTCAGTTGTTTCTCTCTACTGCCTCACTCCCTCCAGTATTTAAACATGCTCCCAGTCTCTCTGATCTTAGAAAGAAAAAAGGAGGAAAAACAACTCTTCACCCTTTTCTTTTCTTTTTTTTTTTTTTTTTTTTTTTTGTGGTACGCGGGCCTCTCATTGTTGTGGCCTCTCCCATTGCGGGGCACAGGCTCCGGACGCGCAGGCTCAGCAGCCATGGCTCACGGCCTAGCCGCTCCGTGGCAGAGCACAGGCTCCGGACGCACAGGCTCAGCGGCCATGGCTCACGGGCCCAGCCGCTCCGCGGCATGTGGGATCTTCCCAGACCGGGGCACGAACCCGTGTCCCCTGCATTGGCAGGCGGACTCTCAACCACTGCGCCACCAGGGAAGCCCCTTCACCCTTTTCTTGATCCAACTGGCTACCATCCCTTTCCTCTACTCCACAACCAGACACTGTTAATGCCTATACTCTTCTCTCCCTCCACATTCTACCTCCCAGTCATTCAGAAACCTCCTGTAGTCTGGCTTCTGCCCTCTCCAACGCCTGCTCTGCACCTCAGTCCAGTATACTATTTTTCAGACGTTATCCCACCTGACTGCCATGCATACTCTTCACTGGTGACAGTCTTGAATCAAAAGCTTTCCCTTTGGGCTTCCAAAGAAAAGGACACTGCATGCTCAGTTCTTCTCCTACTCTCTGTCTATTTCTTGATCTCCTTTAGAGTTCTTCATCCTCTTCCTGCTCCTTAAATGCTAGTGTTTCTTCCGGGTTCAGTCCTGAGTCACCCCCCACCTTATCTTTCGAACATTTTCCTTTTGCATCTGTTCACTCTATAAATGCTCCCTAAGCAAGTTCACCCATTAAGCATTTCAGCATCCTTTAATTACATTCACAAGATTGTCAACTCTCCCCAGAGGTCCAGACCCATATATTCGACTTTCTCAATTAACTTGACAGACATTTCCACTTGTAATTTTCACATGCACTCCAAACTCAACATGTTTAAACTGAAATCAAGCCCCGTATGTCCCCCCCGCCACCTGCCTCAAGCCACCTTTCCCATGTTGCTTATTATCGTGAATGTGACCACCACCTACCCCACTCCCTATCTTCAACAACTCCTTCTCCCCAACACCCAACTAATTACCAGAGCTCACTGATTGTTCTCCATCTCTCTCAAATCTGCTTACTTCTCCCCATACTCACTGTCATTGCCTTCTTTCAAGTCCTCCTCATTTTCCTCCTGGAATACAACAATTTCTTAGTGTACTTTCAGAATACAGCTTCAGGGTGTCTGCTCACCTCAGCGATTCACCTCTCTCTGGACACTCCCTTTCCCCTACCAGTCATGTTTGATTAACTAATACCCTCACCCTCATCCTTGCTGGAATTGATGGGATCAGTAAGGATATCTGGCTCAAGCTTGGGCCAATCAGTTTCTCTCCCTCGGAAAAGTGGAATTTGGTGGAAGTCTGTGCAGGCAACTTAAGCTGTAACAAGTGCAAGTGGGAGTGGGACGGTAGCCATGTTGAGCAACATGGATGAACAGAGAAAGTCCACATGCAGAGAGGAAGAGAAAACCAAAGCAGGAGCAGGAAAAAGCAGAGATACAAGAGAGACAGAGACAGTGGACCCCCAGCCCACCCCCCAGAGCCTCATCTCAGACCCTGCCCAGGGTCAGCAGCACTCCTGCTCCCAGGTTCCTTGAGAGACACCTCACCTTATCTTTTGAACATTTTCCTTCTGCATTTCAGCTACTTTAAGTAGGTAACTATTATGTGCCTATAGAAAGTCTTGATCAACACATTTGGAGCAACTCACTTCTCCTCACTGGGTCTCAGCTTCCCCATCTGTAAAACTGGAAGACTGAATGAGATGAACTCTGTGAAGACAGTAAGTATTAATACGCAACAGCTTTCAAGCGTGCTATGTGTTATTGCTGTATTCAGTCCACATGCAAAACGACGGTCATCACCTACCCGAGGATGAGGACAGCCAAATATATATTTTAGGATTGTGTTTTTTAATAATTAACTTTTTAAAAGGTGCTGAGTTTCAAAACAAATTAACAAAATAACCTATTTTTAACTCAAAGTGGTTTGTTCATGTCAGTTCTCAACCCATTTACCATGAGTGTACATTTTTTAATTACTTCCTTTGTTAAAGCCCTGATTAAAACATTTCGCTGCAGTTTAGTAGACCTCATTTGGCACTGTGCAGGTGGGCCGGTCCATTTTCAAACAAACTGTTTCTGAACATGTTTAGAGAATGACTTTCAGTATTCATTCTTATATTATTGCAGAAAAAAACAGATTCACTTTACAATGCTGCACTGAATGTAGTGCACTAAGTGTTTTAAAAAAACGAAAACTTTTGTCCTCTCAGCAGGCTCTGGATAAATTCATATGCCACTCATTAAGTATCCAATATACCAAGTACATATTACATCACTGCTGATAAAGTAGTTGGTAAATATAAGCTAAATGCTGATAAAGAGTCTGATTCAGTAGTCATGGGTGGGGTCCTGGGATCTTTTTTTTTTTTTTTTTTTATCTTTATTGGAGTATAACTGTTTTACAATAGTGTGTTAGTTTCTCCTTTACAACAAAGTGAATCAGTTATACATATACATATGTTCCCATATCTCTTCCCTCTTGTGTCTCCCTCCCTCCCACCCTCCCTATCCCACCCCTCTCATGGTCACAAAGCACAGAGGTGATCTCCCTGTGCTATGCGGCAGCTTCCCACTAGCTATCTAAGTTTCCCAGGCAATACAGATCATCTGCCAGTTTGGGGACCAATGCCCCAGGATCAGGGACATTTCAAATCTTTTTGAAGTAAAAAGTAAAAATAGCAGTATACTGAGAACACTTATAACAGAATCAGAGTATCTCTTTATATGAAAACCTGTGTGTGTGACTAAATTAAGTAAACCCTACCAGTGGCTTAGGGGTAAGAGAGGTGGTCAGGAAGTTTGACCATGCTCGCTGTCTTTGTCTAGGGGAGGAAGCTAATGACTCTGCAAATTCCTATTCTCTGAAAAGATCTGCCACTAGGGAAAACACAATATACCATAATCCAAATTTTAAATGGCTATTCAAGATCTTACATAGAAACCTCTTTGCCAGATGTCGGCTGAATCTCAAGTGTGAATGCTAGGAAGGTCGGGAAAGAGACAAAGGCTATCTCAAGGTTGTTTCAGAAACAGGGTCCAACAAGAAGTGGTGGCCAAAGAGAAGAGAAGATGCAGGCTCAGTGTGGAAACAAAACTTCCTGTTCCGAAGTCTCTGCAGACTCATGGAAAAAGAATGCTGATGTCTAGATCCTTAAAACTCTTCCTTGCTGCTCTGAGGACTCTGCTGGAAGTTAAGACACCAGTGAGAGCACCACACAATGCCCAAAGGCTTATGTCCATGAGTTGTGCAGTTACACACCCACCTAATCATGTGTCACTGCCCCTGCCACAGAACTCCTGACAACATTTCAAATAAATCTCCACGTGAGAGATAGCAAGGGGCAAGAGAAAGAACAAGAAGCCAGGAGTCAGGAGATCTAGTCTGGTCCAAGTTCCACAAACGACAAGCTATGACCTTGAGTAAGTTGCTACACTTCTCTGGGCCTCCATTTCCTTATCTGTAAAATAAGTGTGGCACTGGATTAAAGGATCAGAGAAACTTCTGACCTTTGGAGCTGGGTGTCTGCCATATTTTGGTGATGCTTTAGGGACATGAACCACACCAAACAACTTCCTAACTTCTATGCAGGGATCTGAATGATCGATTCTTTTTTTTTTTTGCGGTATGCGGGCCTCTCACTGCCGTGGCCTCTCCCGTTGTGGAGCACAGGCTCCCCAGCCGCTCCGCGGCATGTGGGATCTTCCCGGACCGGGGCACGAACCCGCATCCCCTGCATCGGCAGGCGGACTCTCAACCACTGCGCCACCAGGGAAGCCCTGAATGATCGATTCTTTAAAAGACAACACTGTTTTCATACTGGAGGGTAGGGGATGAGTGGCAGAAGAGAATAAATGAAAAGAGCTGACAGGTGGGAGGAGTAAGAATTGGCAAAACGCTATTTCTTCTGGGATGTTCACTCCAATCACTTGCTCATTTTCCCGATACAGGCAGATTTTCAAAACCTGAAGACAAAGAGATTTTCTGTTAAAGATTCTCCTAAAAACTGCTTAGAAAGGTTGATATTTTCCTTGAGAGTCACTCCTTGTATGTTCAGTGCACAGTGTGTCAGCATCCTCCTGGGTCTCAGCCTCGTGGCTCACCGTGCGAAGACCCCTTTCCAGCTAAGCACAATACCCACAACAGTTCCAAAGACACACTCCCCTCACCTGCCACTTGCCTGACAGCTGCAGGATTTTTTCATCTGATTCCCAGCCCTGAGTCCCTTCAGAGGCAACTAAGCATCCGGTCCCTAAGCACAGTGGCTTACGTTTCAGTTCGACATTGACCTAGCCCCATTTTTTCATGGTTCCTGGATTTAATGTTTTCATCCATAGTACAAACTAGACACTAAAAAAACAAAATGGATTTTTTCACTCTTTGTCCTAATGGAAAAAAATGTCTCACTTGCATCTCCAGGTAGACTTGGAGTTTCTGGCCATGTTCTGACAGCCACCTTCACCTGACCACTCCTCCCCTAACACACGGAGCCTCTTCTACAGAATAATTCACCTTCTACAACAGCTCTCTATGCCAGTGGCTAACATCTGCTTAGGAACCCTCAAAAGCTGCTTCATCTCCCTCCTCCCACAACGTACCAACCTCCTTCAAGAAAGGCACTAGTGTTTTTAATGTCATTTCCTACCACACACACGCACACACATGCACTCGCAGCTCCCTTAACGATCTAGCATGCTCCTTGAAACACACAATCGGGGAATCCTAACCAAGCAGGCGTGACTCCTAAGCAGATGGCAGGCCTTATAATTGGGTCATTACATAATACCTCTTCTCTAACCAGCTTCTCCACACTTCCCTCAAAGACCCTGCTCTGATGAGCTTTATGCTGTGGTAACTTCCACTGTAATTCTCTCTTGAAAACACACTAATACCATGTTTTGATAGAAGCAAAGAAAGAGGGTGGGAGAGAGAGAGAGAGAAGTAAGAGTCAGGAGGTTGCTGTTAGCTTCAGTTTTGAGTAGCCTGGACTTGAACAAGCAACCTTCTCTCTTGGTGCCTTGGTTTCCCACCCTGTCACATAGACGCATGCCAATCCCTGGTTGCATCGGTTCCATTACAGGCCTCACATATAAATGTTATATCATGTGAAGACTTTTTTTTTTTTTTTTTTTTTTTTTTTTACTATACCGCACGGCATGCGTGATCTTAGCTCCCTGACCAGGGATCAATCCGTGCCCCCTGCAATGGAAGCGCAGAGTCTTAACCACTGGACCACCAGGGAAGTCCCTCATGTGATTCAATTTCTATAGGATACTTCATCACATTTAGCTGTCATGTCAGGCTCTCAACAACTCCTCACTGAGCTAAAGATTGCACAAGGTGGTGTCCACATGCACGCAGGCAGCTGCTGCTCTCAGTAAGATCCCAGGTTGGCAAGAAATCAGGTCTGGTCTTGCATCTCCCTCGACCTCCACCTCCAGACACCCAGAGATCTCATTTACATCCCCTCCACCCCACTCCCAATGCAGCTTCCCACTCTGGTTTTGCTTCTCCTGGAGTTATCTACGCTCCAAAAATCACTGCTGCCTTCGCCCAACAACAAAACTGCCGTTCTTACCAATCTGTTAGTTTGGGGGGAAGCTGGGGTCTCATGCCTGGTATTTGTATGGATAGTCTACAGTTCGCAAAAGTAATTCACATATGTGTTCTCATTTCCTCATTACAATAAACCTGAATTATCATCCTGTGCATTCAAAAACTGAAGCCCAGATAAGTATTACCAAAAAAAGGAAAGTACATAAAAATTCAAGCTATCTCTTAATTTTAAAAGAAAAGACTATTCTATTAAAAGAAGAGACTAGTGATCTCCAATTGACATGATGTACAATGGGAGATATTTCTGAGCTGGAGGTCCGTCCATCCCTCCCTCCCTCCCTCCCACTTCCGGCTCCCCCAAGGACCTTAGCTTAGCATTTATGCTTTGGTCACCCTGAGTCTTCCAAGTTCTGACACCGGCCTGGGACACCGGCTGTGTTGGCCCCTGGTCCCAATGGGCTGGCCTAGGGGCTCAGTGCACACCCTCACCACACATCTCAGACTGTGACACCTTACGCTCCCTCTCTAGAGCCATGTCCCAAGTCCTATATCTCTCCTGGATTGTTAAAACAAAGCCTTGACTTTCAAAACCTAATGAGGAGATGAGAAATCAAATTTAAGAGTCACTAATTCAAAAAGTAGGTTTGGATTAGGTCAAAAGCTTTACATATGATGTGTCATGTGGTACAAGGAAAAGGGCATGGCCTTCAGGTCAGGTTTTGTGACTGAATTTCTAGCAACAAAACTTATGTGTTTATGTAACCTCAAGAAAGTTATTATTCATATTTTTCAGACCTGGAATCTTTCTCCCTCAAGGCTATTAGGAAGCATTAAAGAAAAAAATATTTGAAAAAGGGCCTAGTACAGAGCTGGGCACACACACGGTCCTCCTCCTTCCCTTCTCGGTGATTGGAGGGATGTGCTCCCTGCCCTCTGCTGCATTCACTGCCCTGAGGGGTCTGGGAAAAACTCCAGAAAATATGCAGCCCACAAAAACACTGGAGGATGAATCAGAGGACTGTGAACTAATTAGGAAGCACAGCAAAGAGATCAGGGTGACCACCAGAAGGGCAGGTTTTGTCCAAGCACTGCGTTTCCAAAATAATCATTCTGCAGTTTTTCAGGCCTTTTCCAGGTGAGACACTTGAAAATGAACTGAGAACAAAGCAGTCAACTGAAAAGCTGTGGGCCTATGAACCTAAGGCAAAATGGGTGGCTGAATACCAGGCTGGTAATGAGGCTGAAAGGCAGGCAGGAGACTTCTGGAAGCCAGGGGCTTTGAAAGCCACTCACCGCAGTGTTAACAGGAACCATTTACACAGCTTGGAGGATCTGAAAGAGGGCCTGGCAATGATAATATTCACAAGGCTTTATAATACCAATGAAGTCGAGAAACCTGGGTTCCAACCATGGTTTTGCATTAACCAACTATGTAGCCTTTACCTAAATCTCTTCAAAGGCAGGGAAAGTATTTTTTCTTTGCATTTTCTGACTCACCTAGGATAACAAATAGTCAGTGCAGGGTAAGTGCTGGACTGAATGAAGGACCATCTGGCTTTGAGCTCGCTGGGCCTCAGTTTCCTCTCCAAGAGGGTCGGAAATATTATCTCCAGGGCCACTCGGGGCTCGCATCCATTCCATCGTTCTCATACATAGACAGTTTCTCAATTCTAGTAGCACGTGACAATCACCTTGGAAGTCCCAGACCCCACATCTGGAACCCACTAAGATTCAAAATCCTCGGGATGGTAGGTTTGTATTTGCTTTTTTTTTTTTTTTTTTTTAATCTCCACAGGTTGACAGCTGGCGGTGAGACCCAATGCACCATGCTTTCAAATGCAGCAATATTTATGAGACGAGGGAATTGAGGCTGAGTCCTTCCAGATCTCCTGCCTTTCTGCCAAAATCAGCAGTTTCCATTTTCTAAAGCAAACCTACCTCATTCTAAAGATTTGCAAGGCTTTGGAGTTAGATCTGAGTTCAAAGCCCAGGTCAAACATAGTCATGCAACCTCAGCTCATTTATGAAATGAGGAACCATGGGCTACTGCACAGAGTGTCCTGAATATTCCATAAGATAGCATCCTGTAGCACCTGGCACATGTCTAACCTCAGAGACAGTCAACAAACGTTCACCCCCATCTCCCCTCCCCCCTTCCTTCCTAACTAATGTCCATTAGGTGGGTGTCTGACACCACCTGCAGCCCTCAGCAACACTGGCTACAGGAACTTCTGCTGATGTAAAATTTACTCCACTTTCAGTATTTGTCATGAGCAAGAGCTTCTCCATCCCTTAAATTAAGAGGGGAGACTAAACCCACCCTCTTCTTAACTAATGACTCTCTCTATATTATAAGGGTTTGTTGTCAGCAAGATGGTTTCAGATGATGCAGGTGTCCAGAAATCCTACCTTCTGGATGGTCAAAGCGAGACCTGGTCCTGGGTGCCTGTGGCATCTGAGCAAATATGAAACCATCTTTGGTGCTCAACTGTGTCATTTTGTGACTCCTCAGTTCTGCCATTTGTTTTATACTTGCTGCCACAGCTATATGCTTTTTTTTTTTCCATGTAGGTTTTTATGATGTTTCCATTAAACAGGCTGGTTTTATTGAGTTCTTCTACATTATTTTTATCAAATGGCACATCTGATCTCTGGATCAAGGTTTACTATTGTTAGGACTACCCTAGTACATTATGTGGGAGAATATTTTATAAAGAGCTCGATCTGGATCCTCCAACAGAATAAATGAAAGAACTGCTACCAAAAAGGCAGCCTCTGATTTTCAAAAGCACTTTCATTGCTTTTTAGATGTCTTTTAGAAAAGGTGGAATCAATCTTGAGAGCCATATAAACAATATGCTCATATGGCACATGTGAAGGCAGTCTTCTTTCGTAGCCTCATCACAAAACCAGCACTAGCGTCATTTGGGGTTAAGGGTCAGAGTACAGATGAGAAACCAGGGTTTTCACTGAGAAAGCTCGGTCAGGCCCGGGGAGGGGCTGGGGGAGCACAGATGTGTCAGACTGGACAGGACTTGACTAGTCCTTAGACCAGGCAACAAGTTAACACTAGGCAGAGGTGTATCAGAGTCAGGAAATAAACCAAATAGAGCCCAGACAAACAGCGGACTGTACACTGGACAGAGTGGAGAATACAATTATTGGACTGTGAAACTGGATAGTCATCAAGCACTGAGGTACAAAGTCAAGGCTTAGAAAGAAGGTCAGCAGAAAAAAGAGACCTAGGGAATATGAACAGGAGAGATGCAATAAATATTCCAACTAAAAGAATGCAAAGGTGTGTTGGGTCTGAGAAGCTGAGATAAGCGTCCTTGAAGCAAAGAGCAATCCCTAGGCACGACCTGCCCCAAGCACTCAGGTACAGGTAACAGAGCTCCGGACTGGGTTGTTCGAGCACAGGGAGTTACAGCAGCTCCTGGTCTGTTACAAGGCAGCTTCCATTTTACCCCACGGAAGAAAGCCAAGCAACATGATTAAAAGAAAACATGCTCCAAATGGTTCTAATAAAATAATCTACAGAAGCTAGCTCTGCCGGGCCAGGGGAGTGAGTCAAAAACCTCTCTACGACTCTGCTCAGTGCGTGGGACAACCAACAACAAAGCTCAGCCATGCAGGTGAGCTGGGAGCTTCATTCCCCATTCTCCGAACTTAGCCAAAAACAAGGCTCTGTCCTCTTACACCAGAGAGTCAGTCATTCTCTGCAGTTTCCATGCTGGACAAGGTATACTAACTTCCTGGTCACTTCAGGACATACTGGAGCCTCTCTCTCAAACACTCAGTTTTAGATGGTCTTATCACAAAGCTCTATCAGTAGCAGCAGAAATGCTAAGGATTAAAGCAGAGGACGTTAGTCTTAGAACAGGAAAGAGCACACATTCCAAGAAGACTATATAGAGAAACTGCTGTATGCTCAGAGTCTGTATACCCACCCCCAGGTTGCTATTCCGCAGTATCTGTCCTTCCTGGAGGACAAAACCAGGGCAGGAGTGATTCAGCATAAGCCATCCCCACTAACCTTGCACACAGCCTACTTAACATAGCAGGCTTAGAAGTCTCAATACTTTAACTGGCAACACTAAGATTCTGCACATTGCAAATACAATGGCAAATCAAAAACAGTTTTTAGATTTGCATGATTTCTCTATTTAGAAATCCCAATACCTAATGGATCCTATGCTTAACCACCCGTTAACTGGATAACACTGACAAGTTTCAACTTCTCTAAAGCTTCGTTTTCACAGTTGTAAAATGGGAATAATTATATCTATCCTAACAACCTTAAAAGTTAGTGGCAAGATCAAATGAGATAAAGCATAAGAGATTTAACATAGTATAAAAAATGTGACATCCTTTGCAATCCCTACACCTACCTCCCTGAAAAATACACTTAGAATTTTGTTGGAGAGATAAGACATGAAAAAATAAGGAAAAAATGTAAGTCTATGGAAAAACAAATGTTAGCTGAACTTGGTAGGAAAAGTTTCTTGAGACAAATGGAACTTTGGATGGATTCCAAAGGACTGGTGATTTGGAGAGGCAAATCCATTTTGCAGGTCTAGATTTTATAGAGCATTTACTTAAGCTGTAGTTAGCATACTTATGGTTAGGAAGTTAATATTATTAATATCACTGCAATTTTATTACTCTCAATGACTTTGAGAAATAGGTAGATTTAAAGCATAAAGTGGATAAAGAACTCAATTCAAAAGGTCACAGCAGCAAAGCAAAAAATGAAATCCAATGTAGCACCCTATGTTACCTGGCTCAATTAGGGCATGAAATAATTGAAAATCAGTCAAAACTAGTAAGGTCTACTGATCATCCACAACACACTTTGATCCCACCTAAGAGATTTTGTCACGTGCCACCAAGGTACAGAAGTATCATTCCTACAACTCACAGTGAATCAAGACAGAAGAAATAAGACCATGTTTAATAAAGAAGTCTCTGTAAATGACTTATAAATCCCTTTCTCCTGGAACCAAGAGCATTAGAGTCAGTTCCGTATTTCACACCACAACGACCAGACAGTCTCATGGAGCTTAAACAGGAAAGTTGGGGCAAGATGTCATCAAAGGATCTGCTGACAATTTTCCTAACATTTTATTAATAACTCCCAGTTACCTGCCCCTGGTTCTCCTATTCCATAGAGGGGTCAAAAAGAGAAGATGAGGAAGTAAGGCAGAGTAACTGATTCCTGGAATACACACACACACACACACACACACACACACACACACACACACACACAAGAACTTCCTTCAAATTCCCAGTTTCTCCAATCTCTAGACTAGGATCCAATTCTCAAGAAACAATCCACCAGGGTATTCCACCAATGAACTGGTCTTGTGTCCTGCCACTGGTTCCTATTAGGTAGTACCTAAACCCACTTCAAGATCTGTCACACCACTGCTTCTTAAGAGAGGGTGATGTTGCCCCCCAGAGATGTAGAGACATTTTTGGTTGTCACAACTTAATGCCTCCTGGCATCAGCTGGGTATAGGTCAAGGATATTGCTAATATCCTATAATGCACAGGACAGCATCCCCACAACAAAAATTATCCAGGCCTATATGTCAATAGTGTCAAAGTTGAAAAACCCTGCTCCAGACAATGATCTATCACATAGCCCCAGGATCACACACAGCCATACCTGCTAACTCACAAAAGTTGACAATGACTGTGACAAGCATGTGGTACCTATTTATAAGAACTGGACACAGCAAAGGAAACCATAAACAAAATGAAAAAACCCACAGAATGAGAGAAAATATTTGCAAATAAAGCAACTGACAAGAGGATTAATCTCCAAAATATGTAAACAGCTCACGCAGCTCTATGTCAAAAATACAAGTTACTCAGTCAAAAAATTGCCAGAAGATCTAAATAGACATTTCTCCAAAGAAGATATACAGATGGCCAACAAACACATGAAAAGATGTTCAACATCACTAATTATCAGAGAAACGCAAATCAAACCTACAATGAGGTATCACCTCACACCAGTCAGAATGGCCATCAACAAAAAATCTACAAACAATAAATGCTGGAGAGGGTGTGGAGAAAAGGGAACCCTCTTGCACTGTGGGTGGGAATGTAAATTGATACAGCCACTATGGAGAACAGTATGGAGATTCCTTAAAAAACTAAGAATAGAACTACCATATGATCCAGCAATCCCACTCCTGGGCATATATCCAGAGAAAACCCTAATTAGAAAAGATACATGCACCCCAATGTTCATTGCAGCACTATTTACAATAGCCAAGACAGGGAAGGAACCTAAATGTCCACCGACAGAGGAATGGATAAAGAAGATGCAGTACATATATACAATGGGATATCAGCCATAAAAGAGAATGAAATAATGCTATTTGCAGCAACATGGATGGACCTAGAGATTATCATATTAACTGAAGTTAAGTCAGAGAAAGACAAATATCATATATCACTCATATGTGGAAGCTGATTTTTAAAAATGATACAAATGAACTTATTTACAAAACAGAAACAGACTTACAGGTATCGAAAACAAACTTATGGTTACCAAAGGGGAAACGTAGCGTGGCAGGCAGGGATAAATCAGGAGCTTGGGATGAACATACACACACTACTATATATAAGATAGATAACCAACAAGGACCTACTATAGCACAGGGAACTCTACTCAATACTCTGTGATAACCTATATGAGAAAAGAATCTGAAAAAGAATGAATATATGTATATGTATAACTGAATCACTTTGCTGTACACCTGAAACACAATATTGTAAATCAACTATAATCTAATAAAATTTTTAAAAAAGAACTGAACATATACCTTTTTAAAAAATCCACCACAGAGTTTCTACAACATGTAACATAAATAGGTGTATTAAAGTGCTTTTAAGGATTATATGCACTTCTGAACGTGTCATGGGGACACACTTGACAGAATTTATTCTTCAAAAGTTTATATTTAATTATGGATATGGATAGCCTATGTATTGCTCTCTCAAGAGTTGAAGCACTGGGGACTTCCCTGCTGGTCCAGTGGTTAAGAATCCGCCTTCCAATGCAGGGGACGCAGGTTCAATCCCTGGCCAGGGAACTAAGATCCCACATGCTGTGGGGCAACTAAGTCCACGCGCCACAACTACTGAGCCTGCCTGCCACAACTAGAGAGCCCACGCACTGCAACTAGAGAGAAGCCTGCGTGCCGCAACGAAGATCCCACAACTAAGACCCAACACAGCTAAAAATAAAACAAATTAAATTTAAAAAAAAAGAGTTGCAATACTTATTTATAAAGTGGTGTGTATGAAGACAAATTGTGAACTGTTTATAATGAAAAACATTAATAAATTGTGATACCGTCTGATTAATAATCAGCATACAGGTACTTAACTTAGTAACAGCTCATTCATACTACATCACTAAGAATGAGTTGTTTTGAGTTTTTCACTTGGCCCTTTCAAAGAATGCCAACATATTTTAATTATTTTGATGAAATTCTTTTTCAAATGTATTCTATTTTGGAAGTTTAAGCCAATGAAGTTCAGCCAGAAAACAAAATAAAGAGAGAAATACTGAAAATGTTCAGACCAAATTTTCATTACTTACAGATGATGTAATTGTCTACTTGGAAAACTCAAGATAATTAGCTAAAAATAACTAATAAAAGTTCAGTAAGAAAGCTAGTTATAAAGTCAACACACAAAAATTGAAAGCTTTCCAAAATTAAAAGGCTGACAATCCAAGAGCTTGACAGGAATGTAGAGCAACAAAAACTTTCATACACTGATGGCAGGAATGTAAAATTGCTCAACAAATTTATAAGAAACTAATTTTCCAAAGTTAAACATACACTTACCATATGAACCAGCAATTCTACTGCTAGAGAAGTGAAGCAAATATCTACACACAGACTTACACGAGAATGTTAACAGCCAAAACCAGAAAAATTCAACTGTCCTTCAAAAGATGAATGGATAAACAAATTATGGGCTATCTATAAAATGGAATACTATGCAGAAATAAGAAGGTATGAACTACCTTCATATTGATAACAATCAACATGGATGAATCGCAAAAATATAATGTTGTGTAAAAGTGGCCAGGGAGAGAGGGAAAAAAAAAAGGAGTACATACTAAACACCCCAATTAAAATGCAGAGATTGTCAGACTGGACAAAAAATACAGATCCAACTATATGTTGCCTATAAGAAAGCCACTTTAAATGTAAAGATACAAATAGCTTAAAGTTAAAAGATGGAAAAAAGATATATCATGTTAACACTAATCAAAAGAAAGTCAAAGTGACTATATTAATATAAGACAAAGTAGACTTCAGAGCAAAGAATATTACAGGGTCATTTCAATAAAGGGGTCAATTCATCAAGACGACATAACACTCTTAAACGTCTACATACCTAATAACAGAGTTTTGAAACACGTGAGGCAAAAACTGATAGAGCTGTGAGGAGAAATGGACAAACCCATAGTAATTATTGATGATTTTAATACCCCTTTCTCAATAATTGATAGAACAAGTAAACAGAAAATCAATAAAGAAATAGAAGACTTGAACACCACCAACCAACTTGACCTCATCGACATTTATAGAACACTCCATTTAACAACAGCAGAATACATTCTTTTCAAGTGCCCACAGAAGACCAAGATATGCCATGTTCTAAGCCATAAAACAATTCTTAATAAAATTAAAAGGATTTAAATCAAAGTATGTTCTCTGACTATAATGATCTTAAATGGAACTACATTAGAAATCAGTAACAGAAAGCTCTCTGGGGAAATCTGCACATATTTGGAAACTAAATGAAACACTTCTTAATAACCCACTGGTCAAATGCAAAATCAAAAGGGAAATTAGAAAGTATTTTAACTCAGTGAGAATGAAAACATAACATGCTGCTAAAGTTTCAATAGGTTGCTTTTGGGTTTGGATGAAATTATTCCCAATTTCATTAAGGAAAAAAAAGATGCACTGGCCTACTGGAACAGTCAAGATGAGGGTGGGGGCGGTTTGAAGGGGTGATGGAGAAGCCAGTTCTACCAGACACCAAAATTTAAAAACATATAATTTAGACGTAAAATTATAAAATGTTTTATTATAAAAACAAAGAGGAAAATGCAAGGACCTCAAGAACATGTAAGAATTCAATATACATGGTCATACTTTGCTTTACTGTACTTAACAAATATTGCCTTTTTATAAAAGTTGAAGGTTTGTGGCAACCCTGCATCAAGCAAATCTATCGGCGCCATTTTTACAACAGCATTTGCTCATTTCATGTGTCTAAGTCACGTTTTGGTAAATCTCACAGTGTTTCAAGCTTTTTCATTATTATATTTGTTATGGTGATCTGTGACCAGTGATCTTTGATGTGACTACTATGACTTACTGAAGGCTCAGATGATGGTTAGCATTTTTTTTTTTAGTAATGAAGTGTTTTTTAATCAAGGTATATACATTTTTTAAGACATAATGCTACTACTGCACACTCAATACACTACAGTATAGTTGTAAACATAACTTTTACATGCATTAGGAAACCAAAAAATTTGTGTGACTCGCTTTGCTGCAATATTTGCTTTATCGTGGTGCTCTGGAACTGAACCCGCGTTATCTGTGAGGTATGCCTGTATTGGAATTATCCAATAAAAATTGTTGGTACTGTTAACTAAGTCATTTGGGGAAAAAAACTCACATCAATTCCCTCTATCATCCAAATACCAAAATAAACTCTAGGTTGGCTAATTAGGGGTCACAAACTCAAATGCCCATAAGGATCATGTAGGTAAAATTAAATGTTCACATCTAAATATATGAGGCATGAGACAATTGGGAGTTGTAAGGAATGAGACAAATTAGAGAATACATGCCTTTCTTAAAAGGCATTTAAGTTCCAATTGTTAAAAACACCATACTGGGGAAAAAAAAAAAACAAAAAAACCCACCTCTTCTAGCAGGTGGAATGTAGCCTATGAGATAAAAATGCAATTTCTGAGTTAAATGTAGAAACTAAAACTATAAAACTACTAAAAGAAAATTAAGGTAAGGAGGGTTTTCTACAAAAATGAAAGGAGTAACCAAAAATTTTACTTATTTTCCTTCATTAAAAGTTGAATTGTTAATAAACTATGTGCCAATATAAAATAAAAATTTAAAAAATGTGAAACTTCTGTGTGGTGAACAAAACCCACAAAAAAGTTAAAGACGACTGAAAAAAGTTTTACCACAAAAAAAGTTACACAAAAATCAGTACAGTCTTATCCTGAGATTCACCCATTTGGGTTATGAGAATCAGACTCATATAACACCTCTTCTTCAAATTATGAGGACTGAATGTCTTAAGACAAGAGTTACCATGCTTGTGCACTGAATAGTTAATGTGCTAACGTTCTTCTCATAAAGAACCAATAGTTTGCTAGTTTTAAACCATAATAATCTCATGCATCACATTCCCTAAAATGCATTTTTTTCTCATCGACTTCTTTAGCTTTTACCGCTGTTTACTTTTTTTTTTTGCATTATAGATTGAATTACATAAATGTTGATTTAAAAGAATTATAACATCAAATACTGGCCAGAATACAGTAAAAGGGGCACTAAAATATGGTGACAGAAGTGATAGAATTTGACAATATACACTGGAAGCCTTTAGAAAGTACACGCCCATTAATCTAACAATTCTTCCGGAAGTGTATCCTCATGAAATGTGGAGGTATGTATATTTAAAGAGGCTTTATGCAGTGTTAATAACAACCAAAATTGGAAACCTATATATCCAACAATAGGGAACTGATTAACTAGAATATGGTATATCCATGCACCCTCAAAAATGAATATCTATACTCATATATGGGAAAATATTCACACTGTATTGCTGCATAAAAAAAGCAGCCTTCATAGTGAAAATAGTTAAGACTACTGAACTGTATACTTCAAACAGTTAAGAGGGTAAATTTTATGTTTTTTACTAGAGTTTTTTTAATTGAAAAAAAGGGGGGAAAAGCAGGCTTCTTGTTCTCACACACAAATCTGGCATAAATACATATCATATAATATATTCTTATATTATAGAAATATATATTTCTAGTTATACATAGGAAAAGCCTAGGGCACTAAATACTAACATACCAAGAGTAGTTAAATCTATGGGTCCTAAGATATTTTCTATATTTTTTCTTTTGTTTCTGAATATTTACAATTAATGTGGATTAGTTGTAGTAAAAGTTTTCAAGATAAGCTATTATTCACATCTTGCTGTTCCCAAATTGTACGCTAGATAAAATTTTACCTTTTATCCTTAACTAGAGAAATCATTACAAATACTAACCACTTGTTCCGTACTCAACACTGGGATGCACTCGGAAGCTACGGGGCGTGTGTACTACTACTTCCCTCACTCACTAAGCAGCTCCAGACTGAAATGCTTTTACTCTCTGTCAGCTTTCATGCTTTTGCCTTTTACTCAGTGGCTCCTGTCATCTCTCACTACTGTCGGGACGGTGTCTTTCTCCATTTTAATTTATTGGTTTTATAGGAGTAGTAAGCCAAAAGTATTAGGAACTCATTAATTTAAAAAAGAGAAAAAATAAAACGACTGAGGGAGGTCATAGAGTCTGTCCTAAGGTACAAATGAGAGTGGGCTTTTCTGTGAGAGATTTCTGCCACCCAAAAACTTTTCTTTGGGAAAGGGAGGTGGGGCAGTGGTATATTTCTAAATTCCAATCTAAGCCATTCAACTGCTCTCCACCATGACACACAGGCCCAATGACATTCACAGAACAGACACACGCCCCTGGACATTCAGGGGGCTCACACAAGAACCAGTTCAAGCAGGAGCATCCTGTTGGCTGCGTAACTCCTGAGGGGTAAGAGCTGTACCTCCACACCATCCCTTGGCAACCAAGAAAAGTCCAAATCTGAGGGAGAGCAAGGTTATTGTGGAGATAAATTTGAATTTATTCATGGGTTTACATATGAATGTATATCAAAATAATTGATTTAAAATTCACTGTTTTTCATAACTCAAAAAGAGTCATGTACCAAAGTGTTCGTTGCAGCTCTATTTACAATAGCCAGGACATGGAAGCAACCTAAGTGTCCATCAACAGATGAATGGATAAAGAAGATGTGGCACATATATACAGTGGAATATTACTCAGCCATAAAAAGAAACGAAATTGAGTTATTTGTAGTGAGGTAGGTGGACCTAGAGTCTGTCATACAGAGTGAAGTACGTCAGAAAGAGAAAAACAAATACCGTACGCTAACACATATATATGGTATCTAAAAACAAACAAACAAACAAAAAAACAAACAATGGTTCTGAAGAACCTAGGGGCAGGACAGGAATAAAGACACAGATGTAGAGAATGGACTTGAGGGCACAGGGAGGGGGAAGGGTAAGCTGGGATGAAGTGAGAGAGTGGCATGGACATATATACACTACCGAATGTAAAACAGACAGCTAGTGGGAAGCAGCTGCATAGCACAGGGAGATCAGCTCGGGGCTCTGTGACCACCTAGAGGGGTAGGACAGGGAGGGTGGGAGGGAGATGCAAGAGGGAGGAGATATGGGGATATATGTATATGTATGGCTGATTCACTTTGTTATAAAGCAGAAACTAACACACCATTGTAAAGCAATTATACTACAATAAAAATTTTAAAAAATAATAATAATAAAATAAAATAAAATTCAGTGTTTTTTATTTAACAGCATGACACCATAGCAAAGAGCTGTGCTTTCAGGGTTACGGCTATCAGGAATGTGCTGAGTAAGAGGAACATTACCATGTCCAATTACTATCATATCTGACCTCCTGATGTCTCATAAACAGAAGTCACGCTTTCCCCAGAAGGATGCTGGTGAGGTCAGAAACTTAGAAATATTGAGAAACTGTGCTCTAAAAAAGGATAAGGTAACTTGTTGAAAAGGGGGGAGGGGAGAGCAGCTTCCCCGTACCCATACTGACCCAAAGAGACCAACTTTCTTTGTTCCAACTTGCCATCTAACCTCTAGTTCAACTAAAAAACTGGAAAGCACTGTAATCAGAGACCAGAAGCAGACACATGGCTTTTAAGAATGCCTGCTGACTAGCACAGAGACAGCTAGCATGTAGCTTATCTAATGCTCCTGGTGTTAGATAAGAAGTCATCCAAAGGAAGTTCCACCATTCTATTCTGCCTCACCTTCCTACTCTCTGTACATTCTTACCTGTGTGCCTTTTCTCATGGCATCCCTACCAACCTATCAATCAAGGCTCATTTGCCCCAAAAAGTCTTCCTTGATTTTTTTTTTCTTCACTCATTTCTCCTTTCTTTAACTTCTATAGCATCTAATTGTAAGAACTGGCAATTGATTATACACCACCTGGTATTTTAAAAATTTCTTCAATTATGCATAATTCTGGACTCTAACATATAAAAACTGGCTTCTGTGACTCATACAACTGCAGCCTTAGCACACCACAGGATACGTAACTGGGGCTCAGGGGACAGCTGTCTGATTAGATGGGCCTGGTAGCCAGAAGCAATGCTTGTTCACAAGCGATTCAACACCGAGGCAGTTTACTCTGGCCTCCAACTGACAGCACCTTAATCAGAAGCAAAGATAAGGGGTCAAAGAAAAAAAGGAGTCATAGGCCAAAGACCCAAAAGGGCACTTGTGACCAGAATAAACTGGATGGATGGATCTTTGGCCCTGGGTGACCAAACCAGGAGCCCAAAGGTTACAGGTTACAGCCAATCACTATTCTCAAGAGGGTGACTAAAGTTAAATTAACATACTTAAAAACAAACTCAAAGACCATAGGCAGTGTAAAAAAAAATGTGGCTGATCTGCTTAATAGACTGTCTCACTTTCTCTTGCCTTCACTTTAGGCCCAAGGGGAGCAAAAATCTGTATTCACTTTGAGCATCCTTGCTTGTTGCCTCAAAAGACATGATGGGTGCTAAAATCAGTGAGTGAAAGTTTGATGAGGAACAGGATATTTATAGAGTCTCAAAGTATTTTCCTACAAAATACTTATTAATTACAAAGTAAAAAATAGTAACTTCACAGTGGAGAAGCCTGGCAGATACCATTTAACTAGGTGGTTAAAGTTAATCACCAGTGACAGGACAAACAGATGTCACATGCCTCTTGATACATCCACTGAGAAGAACACAACATCATTGTGGTAGTCCAGCCAAAACACATGACCTGTATCTAACCACAGGAAAATCACAGTCACTAAATTAAGGGACATCTTACAAAAAGGAACTGGTCTGTACTCTTTAACATGTCAAGGTCATGAAAGGCAGAGCAAGATTAAGAAGCTGTTCCAGATTAAAGGAGATTTAAGAGACATGACAGCTAACTAAATACAATGTTTGACACTGGATTAGATCCTGGGCTGGGAAAAAATGTTTTTCTTTTGCTATAAAGGACACTGGTGGGACAATTGTTAAAATGTGAATAAATACATCACAGTATTACATCAAAGTTAATCCCCTGATTTTGAAAACTGTACAGTGGTTTTGGGTTTGTTTGTTTTTTTTTTAAGGAAATACACATTGAAGTACTTAGAGGAAAAGGGACGTTATATCTGTAACTGTCAAATGGTTCAGGAAAAAAAATATGTATATATAGAAAGAATGAAAAGCAAATGTAGCAAAATGTTAGCCTTTGGTGAACCTGGGAAAGGGTTTACAGGAAATTCTGTACTGTTTTTGAACTGTTTCTGTAACTCTGAATTATTTCAAAATTTAAAATGTTAAAAAAAAAAAAAAAAAGACAAGGTGAGTTAAAGCCCAGGCCTGCTGACTATGGAGACCCAGGGTTCTAAGATTGGCCTTTCTCCTTTGATGTGGCCTGCAAGGATAAGCATGGACTCAGGAGCCATGCAGATCTGGGTTCTAATCACTGACCCTTGATCAAACTAAGCTCACAATAAATGATATTTATTAGTCCAAAATTTTAAGAAACCAAAAGTACGGAAGGCTTTCATATTTATTTTATGAGAGCAAGTAAGCAATTTTATAGAGCGAGAAAGTACAGCCCTAACACCATTCAATACAGGAAAAAAGAAAACTACAGATTTTTCCATTTAGGAATAAAGACGCAGAGATACTCAATAAAATACTAGCAAATTGAATCTGGCAGTATGTTAAAGGAATAAAAGACCACTGCAAACTCAAGTTAGTTCAGAAAGGTAAGGATGGATGAATGGATGAATATCAAGAAATTGATTAAAACAATTCATCAGTTATGGAAGTCAAAAAAGAAAAAAATTATAAATTCAATAAAGAGAGATTTTCAATAGCTGAACATCTTTTCCTGATTTTTAGGTGTTTATTTTTCTAGTGGGATATTTATAACTTTTCTATTATAAAAGTAATTATGATTATTGAGAAATTTTTCAAGTAATGCAAAATTGGGTAGAGTGGAAAGTTTCCTAAATAGCCCATAATAATGTGGAATAAGTCTTTCCAGTTTGTGAAAGTATATTTTAGGTAGAAAGATAGCGAGCAGAAAAGAGAGAAAATCCCATTCTGAGAACCAAAGGAGGGCTCTGCCCCACCAATTACTCTATTAGAACTGAGGGCTCTCAAAACATACACCACTGATAAAAATGGATCCACATAGGAGTTTCCCTTTCTATTATCCTCCCCCTTTTCTGCCTAACTAGTCACCATTCATCCAGAAGGTAGCACATCTACCTGTGAGTCACTTCAAAGAAGTTCTCATTACTTATAAAGAAGCTCTCCTTGCCACTCAGATACTATCTATCCTCAGTTATCAACGGTTTCTGTGTACAAAAATAGGAGGATAAAAAGAAAAAGAAGACATTGTAAAAGAGAAAGCATTTAAGAATAAAAGTTAATGATGGGGAAATTAAAAGAATTAAGGAGATCACATGAAGAAGAACCCAGGTTAAAATCATCATCATCACCATCTGCTTTGAGGACTAAAAAGCATATTATTTACTGTACACTTGTATTTAAAATCTCTGGTGTTTTAGGGGGTTGGCAACAGTTTTTCAGAACTCAGACAACAGACAATATCACTCAAGAAATGGACAGAAGAGAAAGCCAGCAGGGAAGTGGGAGCCTCACTCACTGATGCTACTCTCTATCTGTGGCAGGAAACTAAGGCATTTTCCAATAAAAAAGGGCACAGAATCCAAAAGGAAGCACACCCTCTCCCGATTCCAAAGAACTTGCCCTGCAAAAGGTAAAGAGCCTTCTGAAACCAGGGAAGTTACAGAGTCTGATGTCATCCCTTCAGAACAACCAGAGCTCAAGGTTACAGTAACCCGACTCCCCAGTATTATTTTGACCAACTTCATAAAAACAAAAGCTGCCTTTGATGCACTTCAATGCCCAGCCACTTCACCAGAGAATTGTATATTAAAAATTAATCAGGGGGCTTCCTTGGTGGCGCAGTGGTTGAGAGTCCGCCTGCCGATGCAGGGGACGCGGGTTCGTGCCCCGGTCCGGGAGGATCCCACATGCCGCGGAGCGGCTGGGCCCGTGAGCCATGGCCGCTGAGCCTGCGCGTCCGGAGCCTGTGCTCCGCAACGGGAGAGGCCACA
>NC_041225.1:84239584-84262072 GCF_002837175.3 Physeter macrocephalus
ATGCCGCGGAGCGCCTGGGCCCGTGAGCCATGGCCGCTGAGCCTGCGCGTCCGGAGCCTGTGCCCCGCAACGGGAGAGGCCACAACAGTGAGAGGCCCGCGTACCGCAAAAAAAAAAAAAAAAAAAAAATTAATCAGGAGACTTCTCTGGTGGCGCAGTGGTTAACAATCTGCCTGCCAATGGAAGGGACACGGGTTCGATCCCTGGCCCAGGAAGATCCCACATGCTGTGGAGCAACTAAGCGGCTTGCACCACAACTAATGAGCCTGCACTCTAGAGCCCGAGAGCCACAACTACTGAGCCCATGTGGCACAACTACTGCAGCCTGTGCGCCTAGAGCCCGTGCTCTGCAACAAGACAAGCCACAGCAATGAGAAGCCTGCACACCTCAACAGAGTAGCCCCCGCTCGCCACAACTAGAGAAAACCCGCGCGCAGCAATGAAGACCCAACGCAGCCAAAAATAAATAAATAAATTTATTGAAAAAAAATTAATCAGGCTAGCAAGGACCATTCAGTGTCGGGCAGCTCTACGTAAGAGATGGGGCTCTGGGTGGACTTAAACTGAATGCTCATCTTCTGTAGCCATAACTTCTACAATCTAGATCACGGACTATTTCTTTTCCTAATATGTCTAATTCTGGTTGGTCAGCTCTGCTATGGCTGAGCGACCAACTTCCATTTGGCCTCACTACTTTCTTGGTTCTTCTACTCTTCACCTTCTTCCCCAGGGCCTGCCACCTCCGAACGCAGGTTGCTAACCCACCTTCTTTACTTCCTGCCTTACTCCAGTACCCATGGACAAAATTCACATACTAGCAAAGCCCCAGCCATCACCTCTATTCTGAAATAGACGTTGACAGGAGTGGGATTTCACTAGACAGGGGAGGAAGAGAGGGACATTCCAGACTAAGGCACAGACTCAAAAAGCATGCTGAAGATGGATGACTGAGGAAGGGCCAAGTGGTCCAGTGTGGGTGCAGCTTTCCAACACGTCTCTGTATCTACGTTCTGCCTCTGCCGAGCTCCACACACCGACCGCACACTAGGCTCCCCACATGGCGTTCTGCGGATACCTGAAACCTAACATTATGGCCAAAACCTTTCTCCTCCTACACCCTAAATTTTGGCTAACGCCACCATGCAGTCAGTCAAGCTTAAAACCTCTGTCATCTCACACTCTTCCCTCTCTGTCTAAACTCGTTGTCCAAACACATCAACAATTTGCATCAATATTATTCCAAAATGGTCCTGAATCCATTCCCCACTCTCCATTCCTACTACCACTAATTTTAGCTGTATCTTTCACCTGGACTATTGCAGAACCCTGGTGTAGGTGACCCAAACTCCCACTCTTCCCTCAGAGTCAGCTTAATCACTGCATCATTATGAAGCCTTCCCCACCCTCTGAAGTTTGTCCCCTCGCTTCCTTGCTCTCATGGTGCTTTGTACCTACCTTTACCAGTACAAAACCCACACACAGTACGATCATTATTTAAAACATGTCTGTCTCCTCCACTTAAAAACAAAAACAAAATTCTCAAGGATAGGAACCATATTTGATAACTTTCCAAGCATCTTATACAGTATCTGAATATAACATTTCACAATAAAACGTTGTTTTTGGTTTTTTTTTTTGGCTGTGTTGGGTCTTCATTGCTGGGCTTGGGCTTTCTCCAGTTGCCGCGTGCGCGGGCTACTCTTCATTGCAGTGCACAGGCTTCCCACTGCAGTGGCTTCCGCAGGCTTCTCACCGCGGTGGCTTCTCTTGTTGCGGAGCATGGGCTCTAGGTGCACAGGCTTCAGTAGTTGTGGCACGTGGGTTCAGTAGTTGTGGTTCACAGGCTCTAGAGCACAGGCTCAGTAGCTGTGGTGCACGGGCTTAGCTGCTCCACGGCATGTGGGATCTTCCTGGACCAGGGATTGAACCCATGTCCCCTGCGTTGGCAGGCAGATTCTTAACCACTGTGCCACCAGGGAAGTCCCTAATATATTGTTAAATAAATGAAAATCCTAATAAGTGGCCTGCTCCAGCTTCTCCTCCACCAAGTTTTCCTTCTTATGCTTTTTTTCTAACTTTTTATTTTGAAATAATTATAGATTCATAGGAAGTTCGAAAAATAGTACAGAGAGGACCCATGTACCCTTCATCCAGTTTCCCCCAATGGTAACATCTTACATAACTCTAGTACAATATCAAAACGAGGAAACTGACATTGGTACAATCTTCAGACCTTATTCAGATTTTACCTATTTTATATGCACTTGTATGTGTGTGTAGGCAGGTATAGTTCTATGCAAACTTATCACATGTACAGACTCGTGTAACCACCACAATCAAAATATAGAATTGTTCCATTACCACAAACATCTCTTGTACTGCCTCTTTACAGTTAACTCATCCTCCTCCCTACCTTTTCCCTACCCCCCACCATCCTTAACTCTTGGCAACCACTAATGTGTTTTCTGCCTCTATAACAGACACGTTTAACAGTGTCCCACTGCCGCCAATAGAATAAAATTCACAGATCTCAGCATGGCATTCAAGGCCTTTGTGATGTGGTCTGGATCTACTGCTCCAGCTCATTCCTCGCCTCCACGCCCATCAACTCACTATTCCAGAAATACAAGACAACTCAGTGCTCTAGGAACGTATTTTGCACTTTCCTGCCTTTGCATCTTTACTTGCATTGTTCCTATGACTATTATATTCCCTCCCTGGTTTTTTTACTCAGAAAAACCATCTTCAAAAGGCTCAGCTCAAATGTCATATTTATAAAAAGCTCTGCCTGACCGCTAACATCCCCAAGCAATTGGTTTTGCCCTCCTCTGTGATCCCTTTCTTACACCACTCAGATCACAGAACTGTCATGTACCCAGGTCTTCTCCATTTTACCATGATCCAACTGAACACAGGGATATGTATTATTCACTTCTGTCTTCACAAGACCCAGTGGTTTGGTTCAACAGCCTTTCACAAATCCTTCCTCTGTGTTACCTCTCACTAGCTGCACTTAGGGCTGGAGATGCAAAAATAAATATGCTCACAAGGGGCTTATGAGCTGGTACCTCAGTGCCTGTCTCACTGAAGATACACAACAGAAACTTCTTGACTGAATGAAGGAAGAAAGGAATCCAGAAAATCTGTGGATTCCCTGAAAACATTTCTAAACTCAATGATCTAGGGTAGACATACACCATCCATGATCCTGATGTTGCTGAGTGACATCAATCTTTGATCATTCAACAAATGCTCACTGAGTGACTACTAAATGTCACGGAATTTTCTAGGTACTCAGACACAGCAGTGAACAACACTGACAAAAATCCCTGCCATCATGGAGCTTTTGTTCAAGTGCAGGGAGATAAGAAAAAATATATATAAATTTAAAAGTAAGTTAGATTGAGATAAGTGCTGTGGAGTTTAAAAAAAAAAGCAAGAAGGGTGATAGGGAGTTATATATGTTAGGGGGACGGTGACATTTGAACAAAATCATGAAGGAAGTGAAGGATCATGCCATGGGGTTAGTTGGAGGAAGACTGAGGCAGAGGGAAAAGCAGGCAGGAGCACATCAGGCATATTCAAGGACTAGCAAGAAGGCTGGTGAATGTTAAGAAGTGAGCTCAGAGGACTTCCCCGGTGGCGCAGTGGTTAAGAATCCGCCTGCCAATGCAGGGGACACGGGTTCGATCCGTGGTCCGGGAAGATCCCACATGCCGCGGAGCAACTGAGCCCATGCGCCACAACTATTGAGCCTGCGCTCTAGAGCCCGTGCACCACAACTACCGAAGCCCACGCGCCTAGAGCCCGTGCTCCACAACAGGAGAAGCCACCGCAATGAGAAGCCCTCACACTACAATGAAGAGTAGCCCCCACTCGCCGCAACTAGAGAAAGCCTGCGCGCAGCAACGAAGACCCAACGCAGCCAGAAATAAATAAATTAATTTTTTTTAATTAAAAAAAAAAAAAGAAATGAGCTCAGAAAGGTGGAGGGTTGGGGGGTGGTAGGATGGGGGGGGCGGATCATATAGGGCCTTGAGGGACACAAGAAGGACTTTGCCTTGATTACTGTTGACACTTTAACTCTTTATCCTTTCCCACCTATCTGTCTTTCCCATGTTATTCGGTTACTCTTTCCCACTCCCACAGCGCCCAAAACAGCATTCAGGAGTAAAATAATTTATCAAGTACAGATGACAACTACTGCCAGCTAGGATACAAAACCTACTGGGCATGGCCATCAAGAAGTGGGAACTGATCATCAAAGCCTCCTACATTAGACTCACACTAAATTAACCCATTTCTAAACTAAGTAATTCTTTTTTTAAAAAAATTGAGCAACCAAGACCCACCACAGCCAAAAATAAATAAATTTTAAAAAATTACTTACACTTTAAAGAAAAAAAAATTGATTTTTCCATGAACGATAAGAGTAATATAGGAGAAGCTCTCTTTTCTTCAACCCAATCAATCACGCCAGTGGTTGGAATCATCAAGGGTGTGGGTACAGCAGAGCCTAGCCATGACCACTCAGTCTGAGTGTTTTACAGAAGGCATGGGGAGCCTGTGAATCTCATCATGTGGACTTGGTTAAGAGAATGTCTATCTTATATGACATCTGGGTAAGATGGTAACAGGAGGCTAGGTGTCTCCTGCCCCCAGTTTCCTTTAAAATAAACTAAAGGAACATACAAATAGAGAAAAACCTGCATCTGAGCTGTAAACTAAGAAGGATGCCATCCCACCTGCCCAGAACTTTGAGGAATTTCTGCAAGATATTCTTTCTCCAAAGAAGCAATGTGTTCTTGCAATAAATGCAGGACCAGCAGAATACACAAGAGGGAGAGGGCACACACAGAACTGCTACATCACAGGTCAAGGCCCCCACCAAAGGGCCTCCCTCAGAGCCTTGGACATGCATTATCCCACCCAACCCCTTGCCCAGGCCACCATGCCTGGCCGACGGAGTGGCACCGAAGGGCTGGGTCCTGGCAGAGGCAGCCCCAATGTAAATTCAGTTAACCTAAAATTTCCCCTTGTTTCTTTACTTGGATATGGAAAAGTTAAGACAGATACTCACAGTCATCTCTGTAAGAATCCATCTCTCATGAGATTATAGTGAAGGCTGCAAAACTCTGTTCAGAATAAGACTTAAGAAATCAATGTCACTATGACACTCATGTTATTTAAAAAGGGATTTCTAAACCAGGAAAGACTGAATGGAAATGAAAACTCTGAATGCCGACTGAAATAGTAATGGAGAAAAGGAATACTAAATTGAGGGTTATAGAAATCAGATTAGTAAAGTAAAACTTAAAATCCTCAAGAACTCAGAGGAGAAGTTAAAAAAGATAAAAATGAAGTAGGGATTAATTTTTAAAGTACAGGATAGAGGAAAAAGTATACCATGTTTATAGCTTGGGCTTACCAAAACACTGTCAGAATCAATAAATTCAGCAAAGTTGCAGGACACAAAATCAACATGCAAAAATCAGTCACATATCTATACACTAATAATAAACAATCTAAAAAGTATATTAAAACAACCCCATTTATGACAGCATAAAAAGAATCAAATAATTAGGCATAAACTAAACCAAGGGGGTGAAAGACTTGGATGGCGAAAACTAGAGTACAAAACAATTCTGAAAGAAATCAGAGAAGACACAAATAAATGGAAAGACATCCGTGTATGTGGATTGGAAGGCATAATAATTGGACATCTTCTTAAGATGTCAATACTACCCAAAGCAACCTACAGATTTAATGCAATCTCTATCAAAATCCCAATAAAATAGAAATATCCATCCTACAATTTATATGAAATCTCAAGAGATCCTGAATAGACAAAACAGTCTTCAAAACGAACAAAGTTGGAGGTCTCACTTTCTGATTTCAAATTTACTACAAAACTATGATAATCAAAACAATGTGGTACTGGCATAAAGACAGATATATAGACCAGTGGATAGAATAGACAGCCCAGAAATAAACCCTCACATATATGGTCAAATAATTTTTCAACAAGGGTGTCAAGACAATTCAAGGGGGAAAGGGCAGTCTTTTCAACAAATGGTGTTGGGAAAAGTGGTATCCACATGACAAAAAATGAGGACCCTCAACTTACAACATATACAAAAATTAACTTAAAATGGAACAAAGATCTAAACCTAAGAGCTAAAACCAAAGGCTAAACCAAAAGGCAACCCAAAGGATGGGAGAAAATATTTGTAAATCATATAACTGATAAGACATTAAAAACCAGAATATATAAAGTACTCCTACAATTCAACAACAGCAAAAAAAAAACAACCCTATTTAAAAATGGACACAAGCCTTGAATAGCTCTCTCTCCAAAGAAGATACACAAATGGCTAACAAGCACATGGAAAGATCCTCAACATCACTAGTCTTTTGGGAAGTGCAAATCAAAACCACAATGACATACCACTTCACACTCAGTAGGATGGCCATTATAAAACACACACACACAGAGAAAGTATTGGCAAGGATGTGGAGAAACTGGAACCCTTGTGCATTGCTGGTAGGAATGCAAAATTATGCAGCTGCTATGGAAAATGGTATGGTGATTTCTCATAAAATTAAACATAGAATTATCATTTGATTCAGCAATCCCACTTTTGAGTATTTACCCAAAACAAGTGAAAGCAGGAAGCTGTATAGGTATTTGTGCACTCATTTTCATAACAGCTATTATTTTGGCTATTCATAATAGCCAAAAGGCAGAAGCAAGCTAAGTGTCCATCAACAGGTTAATGGATAAACAAAATGTGGTATATACACATACAATTAAATATTACTCAGCTTTAAAAAGGAAATTCTGACACCTGCTACAACTTGGATGAATCTTGACTAAGTAAAATCAGCCAAACACAAATGGACAAAAAGGCCAATTTCATAGAGACAGAAAGTGGTTGCCAGGAGCTGGGGAGGGAAACAGGAAGTTAGTATTTAATGGGTAGAGAGTTTCAGTTGAGGAAAATGAAAAGTTGTGCAGCTGGATGCTAGTCATGATTATATAACAATGTGAACGTACCTAATGCCACAGAAGTGTATGTACACTTAAAAATGGTTTAAATGGTTAATTTTACAGTATGTATTTTTCACCACAATAGGGAAAAAAGGCTTGGGTTTAGGGTCAGCAGTCTCTCTCTACCCACTATTAGATAACTCTGTGGCCTCTGGCAAGTTGCTTAACCTCTCTCAGCTGTAAAATGAAGTAATAACAGTACATACCTACTTCACTGTTGAGGGCTGTTGGGATAAACGGGATGATTCCAGTAAAGCACTCACCACATAAGCACTAAAACTTAGCTCTTAATATTATGATGAAGATGACTATGAGAATGGCACAGCTGACTACCAGGCATTGGATCAGGAAAGGACTGTAATTGTATTTTTGAATCACTATCATTTTTGTTTGGTATTTTATTGATAAAGTCCTTTCTATTCTCTTAATGGCCCTTGCCCGTCCACCATTCAACACTTCTAGGACTGAACTACATGCTGTATAATTTTTACCCAGCAAGTCTCAATGATGTCCAAGGAGACAGGACATTCCTTGGAAAAATTAAGAACTACTATATTCATACCAAGGTAGAAGATATGACCCAGCTTATAAAAAGCATCTCAAGGATGATCTCCAAGCTCAGCAAAGCTTCCAGAGCCTTTCTGTCCTCCACCCTACCTATGATGTCAACTGTAGATATGTGCCAAATTGTCTGTCAATCTCAAAGTGTTATTTGAGAAGTGCTGACTAGGCTTCTTCTGGTCCTTCAGAAGTATTCTTATCCTTAGGGGAGATTTGCATTTTAACAAAGTAATTTAACCATTTATGATGGCTCAAGCTCTGAATCTGGGTGGAAACCAGGAAAATCCAATGAAAGTGGGTGATTCAAGGTCTCAGGAGGCCTACCTTCTCCCCAAGTCCAATGGCCCCCTGCAAGACAGGTGCTCTTGTCAAGGAAAAGGAGATACAAGCATTTGAAGGCACATGCTTTGTGCAGTCCCAACAGCTCCTAGAATCACACCCCAAATCATGTGGCCAAAGATCAAGAGCCTAGGAAGGGGGAAGGTCACTGCAGGGCTTCAGCACGACCATCTGCTGAGTCAGCTCGGAAGACAAGCAACAAAGAGTTACTTGATGAACATTAAGATTACTAAGATACACACTTCTGCTTCATTTACTGTCTGTGATGGGGACAGAATAGTACCAAAGGAAAGCAAGGCACTGGAGAGAAAACATCTGGCAAGGAAGGAGAGAGGGAAGAGGAGGGGCTCGTGGAAGGAAACCATACGAGGCGTCACACAGGGACGCATTTGACAGGTGAGATGAGGTCTAGTCAACCACCTCTGGTAAAGCCAGGCCTGGTCAGGCCACCTCAGTCCTTTCCCTGTGGAGCTAGCATTTCAAGCTAAGAGCTACCAGGGAGGGTAACAGCAATATTGCAGGTGCCCAGGTAAGGGTTTTAGCCAGGCTTTCCTCCAGAGCACCTCATTTCCTTTCCCTGCCAGGAAAAAAAAGGTTTTCCTGTAACCCCAGCACCTTGTCTCCTCCACCCCTGTAATGACCTGAATGGTAGTCCATGTCATAAACTCAGAAACCTGTGAATGTGACCTTATTTGGAAAAAGGGTCTTTGCAGATGTAATTAAGTTAAGGATCTCAAAATGAGGTCATCCTGCATTATACTGGTAGGCCCTAAATCCAATGACAAGTGTCCTTCGACCAAGACACTCACAGGAGAGACACAAAAAGAAGACGAGAAGGTCACATGAAGACGAGGGCAGAGATCAGAGTGATGTAGGCACAAGCCAAGGAACCCTTGAAGCAACCAGAGGCTGCAAGAGGCAAGGAAGGATTCTCCCCAAGAGCCATTGAAGGGAGTGTGGCCCTGTTGACACCCTAGTTTCAGACTCCTGGCCTCCAAAACTGTGAGCAGATAAATCTCTGTCATTGTAAGTCACCCAGTTTATGGTCATTTGTCAGAGCAGACCTAAGAAAATAATACGACCCCCACCATGGCAGGAAAAAAACACAAACACTTTGCTGTACTCCTTCATGAGCACTTTCAAAGACCTTCCTTCTGGGGAATCATCACTTACATAGTCTGCCAAGGAAACTTCACGTCCACTGGTGGTGTGCTTTTCATGGGGACTTGGACCTCGGCTTAGCCCACGTTTCAGGGGCTTCACAGAGAAAGGGGCTCTGCAGGCCAGAACAGTTCAGTCCTGCCAGACACCCAGCCCACCTACCCCACCTCATCTCATGCTCTGATCCTTACAGAAGATACAGTGAGCAGCTAGGTATGTCATTTTGCTTTTTAACCAATTCGAAAGGAAATACGACTGTCCCACCTATATGGCTCAAAAGATAAGGACAGATCACAATAGAAGATATTTTAAGAACCAGCTTGGGGAGTTGCTTGGGGAGTTTCTTTTTTTTTTTAAAATATATTTATTTATTTTTTGGCTGCGTTGGGTCTTCGTTGCTGCATGTGGGCTTTCTCTAGTTGAGGCGAGCAAGGGCTATTCTTTGTTGTAGTGCGCAGGCTTCTCATTGTGGTGGCTTCTCTTTGTTGCAGAGCAAGGGCTCTAGGGGTGCATGCTTCAGTAGTTGTGGCACACGGGCTCAGTAGTTGTGGCTCGCGGGTTCTAGAGCGCAGGCTCAGTAGCTGTGGCGCACAGGCTTAGTCGCTCTGCGGCATGTGGGATCTTCCTGGACCAGGGCTCAAACCCGTGTCTCCCGCATTGGCAGGCGGATTCTTAACCACTGTGCCACCAGGGAAGTCCCAGGAGTTTCTAAAGGAACCTGAAACACAGGATTTCCTCAGTGGACTATGGGGCAGGGACAGATGCCACAGCACCAGTCCTCTCCTCCTCACTGCTGCTTCTTATATTTCTCTTCATTTATTTTTACCCTGTGTCTTTTAAACTATGAATTTGCCCTTACATGAAAGGAACTACACACACACACACACACACACACACACACACACACACACACACACAGAAATCAAGAAACTGTGACAGTCAACTCTGCTGCAACAGCTACACCCCCTATACTTTCTGCTAAATCACTTCTAGGACTTGACAACTGAGTGGTGGGTGTTCACCTCCTCAGTGCCTATACCTGTTCTGCTCATCACATTCTACACAGTGCTTTCAACAGTGTCCTCATGAGTAGGGTCTCAAAATATATTTGCTGAATGACCAGTCTGTACATCAAAAGGTAAAATACTACAATGGTAAATTTTATGTTATGCACATTCTTTACCACAATGAAAAAAAGTTTTTGTTTTGTTAAAAACCACAATGAGATACTACTTTGTACCTACTAGGATGGCTATTATCAAAAATAAAAATAAGTGTTGCCAAGGATGTGGAGAAACTGGAACCTTCATACCTTGCTGGTGGGAATGTAAAAATAGTATAGCCACAGTACACACAATACACAGTACTGTTTTCTACAGTACAGTGGAAAACAGTTTGGCAGTTCCTCAAAAAGCTAAACACAGAATTACCATATAACCCAGCAATTACACTCCTGGGAATATACTCAAAAAAACTCAAAAAGAATTTTGTTTTTCAAACCAAAACTTGTACACAAATGTTCATAACTACATTATTCACAATAGCCAAAGGTGGAAAACAACCCAAATATCCATCAATGGATGAATGGATAAACAAACTGTGGTACATCTATACGACGGAATATTATTCAGCCATAAAAAGGGATGGAGTACTGACATATGCCACAACATGAATAAACCTCAAAAATATTAAGCTAAGTGAAACAAACCAGTCACAAAAGGCAATCATATACTATATGATTCCATTTATATGAAATATCCAGAACAGGTAAATCCATAGAGACAGAAAGCAAATTGGTAGTTCCAGGGGCTGGGGAAGGAGGAAATGGGGAGTAACTGCTTAACAGGTACAGGTTTCCTCTTGGGAATGATGAAAGTGTTTTAGAACAAGATAGAGGTGATGGCTGCACATTATGAATGTACTAAATGCAACTGGACTGTTCACTTTAAAACAATTATGTTATGTGAATTTCACCTCAATTGAAAAAGGTAAAATAAATCCAACTTTGCCATTAGAATTCAAAGAATACATATAAAACATTTTTAATGACTTAACTAATCATCAGGGTCTAAATCAGGGTTTCTCAACCTGAGCACTATTGACTTCGAGCTGGATAATTAATTCTCTGCAGTGAGGGGCTGTCCTGTGCACTGTAGGGTGTTCAGCAGCATCCCTGGCCAATACCCATTTGATGCCAGTAACACACACACTGGGACCAAATATTCTCACTTGATGTCTAACAAATGTTCCATTCTTTTACCGTTGTTGGCTAAAGAAGGAAAACTCTACCTGTTGTTCACCCTTCGGTCAGAGAAGGTAGGTAACAAAAAGGCTCCTTCCAGTAAAGTCTCAGGACATGTGAAAACCCCAGAAATGCTGTCACTGGCACATATTTTGAGGTTCTAGATTCTCAACTGTACTCTCAAAATTGTCATGTTTGAGAAGTACATGAAGCCACAGGATAACAGGGCTGTTTTGGAAAAGTTTTGGAAAGTAAAGTAAGTAATTTAGCTGCAAGTAATTTAAAATACTTTTAGGCCAGGGTTTTTTATCCAGCCATTGGCATTTGGGCTGGATAATTCTTTGTTGGTGGAGTTGCCCTGTGCATTATAGGATGTTTAACAACATCCCTGGCCTCTACCCACTGCATGCCAGTAACACACACACACACACACACACACACACACACACACACACACACACACACCCCTCACTGAGTTGTGACAACTAACACTATCTCCAGACACTGCCAAACATACCTTGGTGGGCGAAATCGCCCCCAATTAAGAGCCACTGGTCTAAATGAAAAAGGGCTCTCCCAGCAATTATTAAGAATTTGTTCTTTTTCAATCCCTTGTCAACCTGGCAGTGTGACTCACTGTGTCCTGCCAGCCCTACCAGCCACAAATGACCTATCTATGACTTCTGGCACCTGATTATAATGTCCTTTCTTCTACTCCCAATTCCCCCAAACCACTCACAAGTGCCCTGGACAGGCTGCTTTCTGCCTGCCAGGCTAGAGATTATTCAGTACCATTCACCTTGTCCCCAGCTCATGGCTCCATGTCTCCCTTAGCACCCAAGAGACGGAAGGACATCCTCAAGGTACAGGTCAAGGAAAAACCCAACCTACTAGTTTTACAAGTAGGGCAGACCCTTCCTGTACCTAGGTTCTCATTCCCGATCTCAGTAGTTAATTAAAGAACAACAAAAGCTCCCCCCGCCATCAGTTCATCCCCAAACAGGGTGACAGCTGAAATGAGAGGCACAAGGTCCCTATTCCTAGAAGATATGACTAAACTTTCAAGAACTTCAGTGATCTCTAACTTTGAGGAACACAGTCAATTCAGGCTTCGTTGTTTTGACATTAATCTTTCAAAAAGCCCTCAAACCTTGAGAAGACAAATGGATTCTATTCCCATCTGAACCTATGTAGCCTTGGACAGGTCACTGAATCCTCTGGCCATAGTTTTCTCCTTTGCAAGATGTGTGGTTTAGGCTGTTTGAATTCTAAATTTAATGCATTCATTCAATACCTACTTCCTAAGTACCTACTTATTAAGATCATAGAGAAAGATAAGCAGAAACCTATCCATGCCCTCAAGAAGTACAACTTGGGTCAGAGGTAGGTGAAGAATAGCTTAGAAGACAGAGACAGAGAGAGAGAGAGAGAGAGAGAGAGAAAGAGACAGTAAGATGGAACAAAAACTAAAGAGGTATGTGCCAAGTGCTTTTGAGTGTGTGAGAGAACAAACACCAGGAACAACCAATCGCACGTAAAGCAAGTCAACAGATACTGCCCACAGCACCCTATATCTGTGCAGCAGGGGAAGCGAGGAGTCTGAAGTATTAGGGGTGTTGGAGGAGGCAGCGTTTAATGGAGACTTCCCAGCTAACTATGTGGGTTCTTGAATAACTGAAAATATGCAAGATAACATTTCTAACTCACAGATTGAGCAATTTTGCTGACACAGTCAGACCTTTTCCTTTATCTAAAGGCTGAGTAAAAACTCAGGGAAGTGGTCCTTCATCTCTCTGTAACCCCTGAGGTAAAGGGCTTCCATAAGAGTTAATCACTAGTTCAGTGTAACAAAAGACAGCCAAGAGGCAACCAACCTGACCAGGAGGGCCTAAAAGTTAAAGGTGAGCAGAAACCCCCAGCAACAAAGTGCAAAAGGAAAATTCAAAACCACGTACTGAGAATGTCTGCACAGTGACCGTGCAAGGTCTCTTGCCTCTTTCTTCTCAAAGCCAAGCCCCAAGGGAGAATTTAAAATATATATTTCCACAACTACTGAAGCCCGTGCGCCTAGAGCCTGTGCTCCACAACAAGAGAAGCCACCGCAATAAGAAGCCCGTGCACCACAACCAAGGGTAGCCCCCACTCGCCGCAACTAAAGAAAGCCCATGCACAGCAACGAAGACCCAACACAGCCAAAAACAGACAAATTAAATAAATAAATTTCAAAAATAAATAAATAAAATATATATTTATATTTATGTATTTAAGCATAAATAAACATGATATGTAAATATATAGGTAAATATAAGTAAAAGGAAAGTTTCTTCCTTCTAATAAGAGGAAACAAAGCTGTCAAATACCGTAAATTATATAAATGTAACAATAACAATAACAACAATTTAGCTCCAAAATCTGGCCAAAGATGTGTCATCCAAATTGCCCTGGCCTGCTCTTGAGCCAGCCAACATCGCTTGCATCACCAGCCCGCTGATGCCAGATCTTCCTACACCTCAAGAACTTCAGGGCAGGAGGTCAGATTTTTCCCTGTTCTCCTAAGCGGATTCCAGAGCATTACTCCTTCCACCTTCCACCCTCATGTAAAGGTTCCTGTCCCTCTGAGCTTGAGCCACCTGGCTCCGGTGGCTTCCACCCTGCCTTGCCTTTGTCCCTCCACCCTCTGACTCATTTCCCAACATTCACTGAAGGCTCTGGCATCTGGCTTCCTCTCCACAACTCCTGCCATCATCCTAGGAGGTTTCAAGATCCATGAGGATGATTTATTCCTCTACTTCAGCCTCCAAATGCCTTCATTACAGTGACCTTTGGTCTTCTCAACCACCTACACAGAGGGCCACACCTTGGACCTTGTCAACACAGACCCTGAAGGACAATTGTTCACTTTCTGACACACCCTCCAAGCCTCCAGCCTCTCAGGTCTTCACTCTGGGCTGAACTGTTCTTCAAATTCATGTATCACCTAGCTCTGACTCTTCCATTTTCTCCCAATCAAACAACCCTCTCCTTAAACAGTCCTCTCTCTCCCAGTCTGGCCCCACGGTTCACAACCTGGACCACTCCTTGGATTCCTCTGTACCCCTGGCCTCCCAAAACATCTAAACCCTGGATCAGTGCTAAGTCCACCTATTCTGCTCCTAGTCCCAGGTTCCTGAGTTCTACCAGAGAAAAATCACACAGGCTTGCAAAACTGCATCACTATCAATTCATGGTCTTCATCCTGCCTGAATCCTATACTTGTCCTTGGACAGCTCCCTCTCTGTGATTAACCTAAACCCTCAGGAGTCTCCTCAGCCCCATACTCCCCACTACCCTCAGCAGACAACCTTGCTTCCTCATTCCAGAAAAACGAGGGCATCTTCCATGTCTACCTTCAAATTCCTATCTCCCCCCCACCTCCAGCCCTCCCAATACAAGCTTAACTCTACCCATACTGATTCATTTTTCTCCTCCTATCTCAGAGGGTGAAATTTCCTTCTTCTTCTCCAAGGATCAGCCTTGATCCCATTCATTCATTCATTTACCCATTTAATCAACAAATATTTACTAAGTGGTCTAGGCCTGTGAACAAAACAGTCAAGCTCAGGAAGCTTACATTCTAAAGAAGGGAGACAATACATAAATAAATAGGTTAATTATAGAGCATATCAGAAGCAGGGAGGAGAAAAAGGGAGACTGGGGGAAGGAGAGCTTGCAATGTTTATCAGAACGGTCAGAGAAGGACTCTCTGAGAAGGTGACATTTAAGCAAAACAGGCGAGGGAGAGCAAGCTTTGGGGCTACTTAGAGAAGAGTACTGCAGACAGAGGGGAAAGCCCAAAAACCCCAAGGGGGAGGCGTGAACCTCCCTTGCTTTCAGGAACCCCAAGGAGGCCAGTGTGGAGAGAGTGCAATAACCAAAGAGGAACCTAGTAACACAGGACAGAAGAGAAGTCATTGCGAGCCAGAGCATAGTACTTTCTAGGCCCACGCCAGAGTTTGCAGTTTAACTTTCAGGGAGATGGGGAGTCACTGGATGGTTCCTAACAGAGAAGTAACAGGAAATGAGTTGCATTTAAAAGGATCCCTCTTGCCACTGCGTTGAGGGCAGACTGAGGAAGCTTGGACAGAAGTACAGAGACCTGTGAAGAAATAGCCAGTGTAATCCAGGCCAACAACAGCTGGGCCCAGGGAGACAGCAGAGGAGCAAGTTAGAAGTGGCTGGATTTTGGATCTTTTGTGAATGTAGAGCAAAGAGAATTTTCCCAATCGGATGACTGGAGGAAAGGTTTTTGGCCTGAGTAACTGAAAGAATGGAGCTGCAATTCAAGAAGACAAAGGGTCCATCTTCTCCAGTCTCCTCAGGAACCTTACAACTGCCCGCACTCTTGTTTTAAATCTCTTTCTTTCTCTGTCTGTCTTCCTATCAGCTACCATACGATCTCTCCTTTTCTTTTCTATTCACGTTCCTTAAAGAAATAGTCGAGTCTTGGTTCTCCCATTCACCAGCTCACGACTCTTCTAAAACTGCTCTTGCAGAGGCCAGGGCCATCCCACTGTCCAAACCGGAGGCCTTTTTCCAGTCTTTATCCTACTTGACCAGTCAGAGGCATCTGATCCTCTTTACTCCGACTTACTAACTCTGCAGAGCACCACGTGTGTGAGACACTGCAGTCTACTGATTCTCCTCATACCTCTGGATAGTCTTCCCCTGTCTCCTTTAAGGGCTTTCCTTACTAAACTAGCCCTTGAATGTTGCTAAAACTCAACTCCATCCTCAGCCCATTGCTCTTCTTACTCTTGACTTCCCAAACTCGAGTACAAGCCTCTCTTCATGGACAGCCCCAAACAAACCAATGTCACAACATTCAACTTCCCTAGGTACTCTTTCCTAAAAATGACTTGCCCGAGTTCCCCCAAGCCCTTATCTCACTTTCCCATAAATAAATAAGTAAATTTTGTAAAAGGCACACCCTTCACCCAATCCTCACTGCATCCCCCAGGGTGTAAAAAACACCAGAGCTCTGTGTATAAACCCATAGGGTTTCCTATATTTCTCTGACATATATATTTCTGCTAAGAATAAAGCACGGTGTTAGAAATGTGATATATTGGTGCATGTGGGGGTGTTCTGAATTCAGGTATATAATAGAGTGGAAGGAGAAAAGACAATTTTAACAGATCCTAAATGAGATGAGCTGAAGCCCCAGCAAGAAGTCTAGCTTAGCCCCCAGTCAACCTACCGAATCATGAGAAATAATCAACTGTTGTTGTTTTAAGCCACTGGGTTGTAGGGTAGTTTGTTACACAGCAATAGGTAACCCAAACACACTACAAACTGATCAGGTCAAACTCATTATCTTCCCTCATTAAACCTGGGTCTTCCCTCTTTCGATCTTTCCTCTCTTCCTGAATAATACAGCTCAGTTAGTGTCACTTCTTTTTTTTTTTTAATTTCCTGGCTGCGCCGTGTGGCATGCGGGATCTTAGTTCTGCGACCAGGGATCAAACCTGCACCCCCTGCAGTGGAAGCGTGGGATCTTAACCACTGGACCACCAGGGAAGTCCCAGTTAGTGTCACTTCTATTTCACGTACCTGGGCTCTCAAACTGGAAACCTAGAATCATTCTTGATTCCATCTCTCTCCTTCAACCTCTAAATCCAGTCAAGCACCAAGTCTTGATGATATGACCTCTTAATATTCATCTGTACTCTTCTTTGTTTCTATCACCACTCTGCCACTTGAGCCCTCACTGACTTTCATCTGGATCATGGCAACAGCCTCCTAAATGCTCTAGACTCAGCTACCTCATGTCATCCTCCACAAATCTAACTACACTGCAAATCTAATCATGCTATCCCCCTCTTAAAAGTCTGAATGGCTTCCTTATTGCTTGAAGATAAAGTTCAAACTCACAAGATCTCTGTGATCTAGGCCCTATCTTTCTTCTCAGGCCTTTCCAAGTATGACTGCAGACAAAATCATAAAGAAAAAGATTTATATATTTGGTTGCACAAAAATTTTAAATATCTGCAAAAGCCCCATCTTAACAGAAGGTAAATGACAAAATAGAAAAAAAAAAAACTGATATGTGTACACACACACCCACAAAGTATTAATATGTTAAATAGGTAAAGCACTTCTGTAAATCATTAAGGTGAATGCGCTAACAGAAATGAGTAAAGAAACAAAAAATTCAGCACAGAAGAAATATAAAGGAAAGAAAGGAAGAAAGAAAGAAAGAAAAAGAAAGAAAGAAAGGAAAGAAAGAAAGAGAAGGAAAAAAGAAAAGAAAGTTGGAAAGAAAGAGAGAAAGAAAGAGGGAAAGAGAAAAGGAGGAAGGAAGAAAGAGAGAGAAACGGAGGAAGGAAGAAAGAAAATGAAAGAAAACGTCCAACCTCATAAAAAGATAACACTTCTGGTGGAAGTATATATTGGTTTTATCTTTCTGGAGGCTATTTTATAATATGTACTGAAAGCTAAAATATGCATATCTTTTGATCCAGCCATTTCACATTCAGAAATTTATTCTAAGGAAGTAATAGAACAAGTACCCAAAGGCTTTAAAAAATACTCGTTGCGGTTGTTTTGTAATAGCTATAAATAACCTAAATGACTAATAGGAGATTGGTTAAACAAATCACAAAACATTCACACAATGGACTAAAACTGTTGATGCAGATGCTTAACACAAAAAGATAGTTAGGATATACTGCTATGTGAGAAAGCAAACTACAGACAAAGCATATTCTTATTCTTAAAAAATGCACAAGTCTGGAAGGTACACACCAAAATGTTAACAAAGGTAATTTATGGGATTATGGATGATATTTTCTCTTTTTGTCTGGCTTTATCTTCTAATTATTCTACTATACTATGGATTAATTTTTGTCATAAATTTTTTTAAGACTTCTGGATTGCTTTCTTCCATATCTCCCAAAGATTACATATGGAGCTAGCATTCATTTCATTCTTTCCCGTCTTCCAGGTCCAACCCCAAATACCATCTGAGGGTCTCCAGCAGGGCGCTTATTGAGATATAAACAGATACAGCATTGAACAGTGGATTGTAATCCTGGAAACTTCTCTGTGGTTTCAAAGAAATCAAAACTGAATGACTAAAATAATATTATAACGGTGCCTAGAGCATTGCCTTACACTGAAAGTGTGGAAAAGGGACTGAGGAGACAGCAGGAGAAGGGACAGTAAGTGAAAAGGAAAATGGAAATGGGTTAAGGCCCTACGGCACTGCCACTCAACTTTTCAGACAAAAGGCTCTAAACAAATTTAATAAATAATAAATACCAAATGTAACTCGTTATGTCTTCAGAACTCAACGTTTCTAGCAGAAGAGACATAAAAAACTGGTTTCTGCGCCAAAAAGAGACATGAAGCTCATGCTCAGCAGTTCATGCACTTTAATCACAGACAAGACCCTCAAATGCTCACTAAGAGCCTCTTTATTGTTACACACGGGTCTAACAAGCTTAGTCATCTAGTTTCCAAGTCCACGGCAGATTAAAAGCAGCAAATTAGAGGGGCGCTAATTCAGGAAGACACTCGGGTAGCGGTAAGAAGCGATGGCTGACAATCTCATAAGAAGGGAACCATGATGCACAACATGAAATTCAAAAAGCATAGCAACCCAGGGCCATTTTATTCAGGAGCAAACTCTTTCACCCATAGCAAGCAAAGACCCTAACAGATCTATAACAAAACAGTAACATTCTAATAATGCATTTGAGAAATTAGAGAACGGTAAAATGTTAGAGTTGAAAAGCAACTTCACCGTCATCTCGTCCTCAATTTACAGACAAGAACCTGATGATGGACAGAGCTGGGAAGGCTTCTGTCCAGAGTACAGGGCCTGGTGGTCACCAGACAGATTCAGATCAGGAGTACTTTCCACCTATATTATGCTGCCTCTGTGGCATATAATTTAGAAGACAGGAAATAATGTATTTCAGAAAATGCCCAATCCAAAATAGTACATTTTTCAAAACAGATAGACCCCCAAGGGTCAGGAAAGCATGTGTTCCTATGATGAGTCATCTCGAATGGGCTCTCCATATGACCAGGCCATTCTTCTACTTATTCTTTGTCATTCCTTCTCTCCATAAACCTAGGGAGCTCCTCCACCTCTTTCCTTACTCTCTTGAACCCCCCAACTCAACTCCCACCCCACAGCATTCAATAGAAAACAGAAGACATGAGGCAAGAATTCCCTCAACTTGCCAAACCATACCAATTTCTTCTCTGTTCCCATTCTTACTCCTCTTCCTTCCAGGTCAGTGAATAAAGTGCCCTTTCTCCTGTCCAAGGTCATCTCCTCCACCTGAGCTGATGATTCCACCCGCGACCTGCCATCACCTCCTCAGCCCCATTCCAACAGTAATCCCCCCATACTTCATTTCCAACTTCCTCCCGATTGGCCACTTCTTTTCTGCTTAATGTACTCAAGACTCTTCCACCATTTAAAAATAATAATAAATTCCTCCCTGACTCAGCACCCACCTCACTTCCCATTCACTCATTTCACTGCCACCTGGACTCCACTCCACTGCTCCACTTCCAATGCTCTTAACAAAGCTCATGAATGAACTCCACATTTCCAAATCCAAGAAACACACTTCCACCCTCATCGTGACCTTTCTGATTTCTTATACCTTGACACAGCCACACCCTCCTTCTTTTAAATCTACTTAGTATTCATTTTCCCCACTCACTCTCTCCTGATTCTCCACCCATATCTTCAGCCATTCCTTCTGTCTCCTTCATGTGCTCACTCATTCATTCAACTGGCTTTCACTGAGCTCCGCAGATGTGCCAGGCACTACACGGGCACTGGGGATAGAGCAACAAACAAGTCAGCCACGGCTCCGCTTTCATGGAGGTGAAATTCTAGTGGGGGGAGATAAACAATGAGCAAGAAAAATCAGTTGACACATGCTACGTGGCAAACTAAAACATGGTGGGTTCCTTATATTGGATAGTCAAAAAAGGCCTCTCTGAGGTGAGATTTCAGTGAGATCTGAATGGCAAGAAACAGCCAGCCATGGAAAGATCAGGAAAAACATTCCAAGCAAAGGGACCAGCCCTGCCTAAGACAATAAAGAGGAGACACTGTTAAATGCTCCAAAAAGGTAAAGAGGAATCACTGCTGTGACTAAAAAGCATGCTGGCTGAGGTTAAGGGAGAGGCAAGTTCTTGTAGCAGTTTGCAGGTCAGAGTGAGGAGGCATCCAGAGGACAGGAGCAAGGACTGGTCACCTTGACAGCTGTGGTGAGTACTGAGGCTAGAGAGGACAAAGGTTAGGTGGGATTAAGGTAGGTGGGTGGGGAGGGGGAAGGGATCCCAGGTGCGGGGAACACTACCAGTAGAGCAAAGAGCCAAATCCATGGTTCACGGGAGATGAGGGGGGCACAGGCCTGAATGAAACAGGAGACCTGTGTTAGAGCATAAGGATTTGAAGGTGGGTACACGGTGGGGGCAGGAGTTCCCCAGGCAGAGAGGGCCATCATGCTAACAGCGACCTGACAGGCTGGGGGAATCATCCTAACACAGGTGGCTTTCAAGCACAGAAAAATCAAATCAAATCAAATCTGAGATTCTCTCTCTTATTCATCCTGGGGTTTGTAATAGGTACTGTGAAAGATATAGATATCTCTCTATCTATAAATATTAGCTATTCATCTATCTGCAAGACTCTAGCTCCACCAGGTTTTACATACAGCAAACCAAATACTGCCTGATAAAAACCAAATTCATGCACCTAAATACTATGAGTTACTGTTCGCAGACTACTAACTACACGCTAGGCACTATGTTAAGTGCTTTGCACAATTTCATCTAGTCTCACAACCACCCAGAATATTCTCTGTATTTTACCAATGATAAGCCAGGATCTTAGTATGTTGCCCAGCATCACAGGGACCAGGCCAGGATTCAAGCCAAGGGCTGCCCACCTCCAAGTCCCATGCTTTTAAACCACCACATGTGATGCTAACCTTGAAAATCCTCTCCTAAGGAGAACATCATCGTGTTTCCTTTGACCTAGGGAGTCAGGGAGGAAAGACAGTACTGAACATCAGGTTTTCCCCAATCATTACTGAGTTACACTTTCTGGTCAAACCGAGATTTTCCCATAGCCAAAAAGCCAGACGGAATTATTTCTTCCAACACTGCCCACTCCCCCACCACCAAGATTCCCAGGCTTCTAAAAATAGTAGAGGACAAAGGTCTGAGGAACAGGGCTAGGCTGTCCCCAGGGGAAATTAAACGAGTCGAACAAACCTGTAAAATAATCAGCACTTCCTGAACCAACAAAATTCACTGACCAGGGAAAATGATGAGTCAAGGGTACTAGTGGGAGACATGCCACCTCTGTAAAGCTGGAAGGGCCCAACTGATGAGGTCTGAGTCCTCTTCTTTCTTCCTGTCCCCGGGTAATAAAGTCTCCATTTTGTTCTCAAATTCATGCTCAGTACCAGAGGGACAATAATCTTTCTCTTACTCTAACGGTCCCGGTACAATAGCTATAAGTCCTTAAGAACAGGCACCAAACAAATTACATGGCATTATACTGCTTTCTCCAGGATTCAAGTCCTAGATGAAAGGCATCATTATTTAAGATCATTATAATGACAAATGATAATCCAACATCAATTGCTTCGCTTGGCCTTCTATTATAATAATATAGGGATGCCATAAACTCTTTCATCCAACAATCCCTTGGCTCTTCAGAAATCATAAATAACAAAGCTTCAATTGGCATTGCCTTCCATTGTCTGCCAAGGTTCACTCAGAGCCCAAGGAGAAAACTGACCAGCTCAAGCTGATTCACTCACAGCACATCTCAAATGAAACTCCAAATTTTTACTCTTTTAACTTTGTTCCAACTTGGGGAACTCACCCTCTGCCAAGGTAGAAGTGTCACTCATAAGAAGGACTCCTCCTTCCTAACAACTGTCCATAACTCAACAGAAGAACTGAGATTGTTTATACATAATAGACTAAATGGTAATAAAAATAACAGACTACGGGCTTCCCTGGTGGCGCAGCGGTTGCGCGTCCGCCTGCCGATGCAGGGGAACCGGGTTTGCGCCCCGGTCTGGGAGGATCCCACATGCCGCGGAGCGGC